>NC_137124.1:57087482-57469982 GCF_949319135.1 Squalius cephalus | reverse complement strand
GAGCCCCTGGTGTAATGTGCCACCTGGCTTGAGAAACCCGTTCTCAAAGACTTACTTTTATAGTCATTATTTGGGTAGCACACATACTCTGAATGCCTTCGGCAGAATTCAAATGAGCCATTTTAATCTAGATTAATCTAGATTAATTTCAAAATTAATCTAGATTAATCTAGATTAAAAAAATTAATCTATGCCCACCTCTAATATACATACATACATACATACATACATACATACACACACACACACACACACAGTCAAGTGCATGAAGTGTTCAACATGCTTAAGTGCATAATCCAGATATTTAGAGTGCATTTTTTCTTTTTGGAATTTTCAGTGTGAACACACTACTCACACTATTTGTCATAGAATAGTACAATAGTAAGCAAATTGACCATATGCACGAAACGTTATTAAAAACTTCTGCAATAATAAAAGCCAGCTGGAAAACTTCCGGTGAAATGTCACTTGTTGGTGTGTCGGTCTCTTCAATGTCCTGAGGCAGCTTTAACAGCATCAATAGTGTAATACTTAATTTTTAATAGGAATATAGTCACTTAAATAGTCAGACCTAGCATTAATTTAGTTCTTCAAACGTTAAACAACATAAAGACGCGTCTCAACGTTGTAAATTAAAGATTTATTGTGCACTTTAGTTGCAAAAGGGGAGTTTTCACAAGTGTGCCAAAATCACTGTGCTGACTGACAGCTTTTGTGATTATAAAGGGAGAGCGAGGTACAAAAAAAGTGCTAAACCTTGACAAAATGTATTTTTAAACCTTTAATTAGATTCATTGAAGAAAATGGGAGTTTACGCTGGCTGACAGATTCTGAGATTATAAAGAGAGACGCGGCGCTCGCTTTGTGTGATTCATTCACAGGTTGAAGAAAAGTTATTGTTTTTCATGAGACTTAGTGACTTTTCCTACTTCATACTTCACTACAAAAAGTGCTAAACTTTGACAATTTATTTTTAAACGTAGTGATTTTATAATGTTTGCTATTTTTTCCAAAAGCAAAACGTGAAAAAATATTACATGAAATGTCTACTATGAGCCAATAAATGCTTCTCTGCCGCCATTTACTGGTTATAGTGGTAATTTAGGTCTTTTTTATTTTTAAATAAAAGTGTTTTCTTGAAATGATCGGATTTACAAATGGGACCAATCTCAGAAGGATGAGCAAATTATTCACATTAAAAATAACATTGCAAATGCTGGAAAAAAGTTGCGTGAGCGTGTCCAATTACAGATACCGTGTTTCTTAATCAAACGTTCCCATTAGTCTTTATTGCAATCAATAAAACTGGTTTATTAGCAAATTATCTAAGTGAGATAACAACATTAGAATATAAATACAACATTAAAAAGTCAGCCACTGATGGTTTTGCGTCGATGTTCACCGGAAATGCCCAAACTAGCTTATCGAAAACCAGGAAGTATCTGTGCATATGTTTAATAGGGACACTCCTACTGCTTTTAAGTTCAACAGCAATGTGAAGCACTAGTTATGGTGCATTCAAGTCATCTCGTAAAGATCGTATTTACGAGTTGAACGCACATGAACTCCACCACAATGTCGTAAATACGAGTGGGAAGCTTGGGATTTTCTTTAAGCCGCGATCTCCACGAGTTGTGTGCGTGTCAGTGAGAAACATGGCGGAATACCACAATACTTAAAGGAATTTAGCAGTGATAATGTCAGGCTTTTCTATTTACAGCGAATTAAGCGAATTGCCTGCACAGAATATGATGGCATTATAATATAACAATATAATATGTAACGATAAAGATTGCAGTGGCTTCATAAATGAATTAAAAACATAAAAACCAAAGCACACCTGATGCACATTTCTTTGTTCTTCACTTTCTAGAACTACAGTTTAAAAAACCTTGCTGTATTTTTGTGTTATTGATTAAGAGAAAGTATACCGCCATCTTACTCCGACGAAAGTGACTTGAACGCACTTCCCACCTCGTAAGTACGAACTTCCCAGGATGACTTGAACACACCATTAGTTACTCACCCGAGAAGTCAGAAGTGGCTCCCTCAGAGTCCACATTCAGGTTTTCCGAGCTGTCTGCGGTGCCGATAGAGGCTTCGGACTCCAGGGTCTCGTCATCGGACGCCCGCGGCTCCAGAGCGAGCATCTCGAAGGTCAACTCCTCCCTATGAGGACCATCAAACAAATCTCAGGCTTTGGCTGTGTTCATTAACTAGTAGTACTGCTAACACACAGCAACTCCACACTCTGGTTGCATACGGCACATAATGGAAAACCTAGTACGTCCTCTAGGTATTCACAAGGCGTAATAGTATGATATGCTATTCCCAAAACACCCTTAGGACCTTCTAAGCGCATGGTCTAAAGCTCATGGCGCAAGTGCACTCAGGGCGTTTCCTAATCCACTTATGCTAGTTTAACGACGGGGAAAAATGGTCGGCGGTCCCGGTGCATGATCTAAAAGGGTTGTCCCTATTCTCTTAATGAGTAATGGGTGTGTTTTGGGCGTAATGTGCAATAAACCAATCAGAGTCTCATCTCCCATTCCCTTTAAAAGCCAGTTGTGCTCGTGCCATGGCGGATTTGCTATTTACATGACAGAATTAGCAAGCGGAAAAACTGAACGCTTCTCTAGCGAGGAAACGGATCTGCTCGTGCTCGAGGTTAAAGCGCGGATTCCAACATATCTTTATGTACACAATAATAATCTTTTACATTGTAATCCTTTTATTTGTAATATTTGGCGTGTTTTTGTGCTGCTGCGTGCGTCCCTGTGTGTGTAATAGGCAGAGTGTGTGTGTAATAGGCAGAGTGTGTGTGTTATAAGCAGAGTGTGTGTGTGCGGTGCGTTGTGGACCCGCCTATAGGCGCATATTACTAACACGCTCTTTAAATAACAAAAAAATATTGCACCAACAATGCGCCTGAACACCTTCATTTGCCATTTAAACAAATGGACGTGGGACGTGAAAATGATAACTGCGTCGGGCTGAAACTAGCAAAACACACTTGCGTCGCGTCTGGCGCTGAGTGTATGACAGGGCCCTTAATATCCAACTTTATGCAACCAATGCGAGATGCTAAAGCTGTCTCTCCTACTCATCTTTCTGCAGACTCTCGATTTGTTCGGTCAGTACTTTCTCCTGACACGTCTACGTTAAAACCTAATATTCTGGACATTAATTGTCCCACCCTTACCCAAAAAGGCTGAATATGTGGGCATAACCAAAAAATGTGGGCTGTGTCAGCTTGTAATGATCCACACTCCCTCCAGCAAGGGTGTTGTAACCCAGAAAACATTGATTTTTGCTTTGGTGTAATACAAAATATGGCATGATAGTACGATGATATGTAAAGCTGTCTCTCTTACTTCTCTTTCTGCAGACTCTCGATTTGTTCGGTCAGCACTTTCTCCTCCTGCTGCATGGCGACCTGTTGCTGCTCAGAGACTTCGGGATCTTTCTCGTCTCCGCTCTCCTGCATCAGATCCGGGACGGCTGAGGAGCGAGGACTCACCGGAGGAGACGGTGTGTGATACCTCACCCTGTGCACTGGGCCCTTACCCTGTCAAACACAACACAACACACACTGATGAGTGGCGGAGCTCCAGATTATAAGATGATGGTAAGAAAGACAGGTAACACTTTACAATAAGGTTCATCCTTTGTAATGATCTGCAAAGTTCATGTTAACTACCTTAGTTAACATGAACTAAGAATGAATAATACTTCTACAGCATTAATTAATCTTAGTTAATATTAATTTCAACATTTACTAATACATTATTAAAATCAAAGGTTGTATTTGTTAGCTCTAGTTAATGCACTGTGAACTAACATGAACAGCTGTATTTGTATAAACTAACATTAACAAAGATGAATAAATACTGTAACAAATGTATTGCTCATGGTTAGTTCATGTTAGTTAATATATTAATGTTAACTAATGAACCTTATTGTAAAGTGTTAATGAAAGTCGTTTTGATATTAGCACTGCTACGATCACAAAGCGTTTGGCTTACAGACTTAGACTACAGACTTTCCAAAATGAACATTTTGTCCCAAGGACAATAGGCTGTTTGTTACCTTGTGATTTGATTTGATTTGATCATGTCATGTTCTATGATCGAAATTGTATTTTGTTGCAATCATTAAAAAAAAAAAGTGGTTTATGACAAGTGTTCATTTTGGAGCCTGGATAGAAAAACACAGACTCACTTCAGCCCAAAGCCATTACCTTTCTGAATGAATTTGACTGCTCATTCCCAGAGAAAGCAAGTTTAAAAAAAAAAAAAGTGTAAAATATCAGGCACATGGAGTGAATGCAACACACACACACACACACACAGCAGGGTTCCCACACACACCAGGGTTCCCACACCTTGGTTAACTTCAAATTCAAGGACTTTCCAGGTCCAATACCCTCAAATTCAAGGACTTCATGTGGGGACACATTTCAAGTGAGAGCAAGGTTACATTGTGTTACCTCGTAAGATACATTGTTACAGTTTTGCGTGCGTAAATGTCATGGCAACGTACAACACAAAGTACCTCACACGGGAAACACTTAAAGGTACAATATGTAAGAATTTTGCATTAAAATATCCCATAATCTCAAGGCCAGTGTTATATATTTTGTTAAGTTGATTACTTACAATATCCCAAATGTTTCCAACTATTTTAAAATCGTGAGAAAATTGCGTTAGAGCAGGGGGGAGCTGGGAGTCGCCAGTCAATTGCGTCATATCCGCGTTACCCTCGGTTTCCGCTCGTACTGCGTGGAGTCCTGGACAAATGCGGAAGTTGTAGTTGTAGCGTCTATCAAGCAACAAACGTTAGCTTATTTCGTGCTGTCGTTATGGAACACAATTATTCTTTACCGATTGCAGCTGGTTCTGTCGACAAAGCATGCTTAATTTGATATTTTCCAAATGTAGCATTCGGTAATAGTTATGTTTATGTAAGGGAAGTATTATTGCTTTAGATTTGTGTTTAGTTTATTGACATTGTTTATCACGTCTGGTGTTTATGGCCATGTAAATAAATATAGCATGTGTTATACATAAAGATTAATCAGTATTTTGGCAAATGATGTGTTCGAATGTACTTTTACAACAATTGTTTAGAACACGTAAAACTGCGCCGCGTTATCACAACAATGAATTCGACATACAGTAATATCTATGATAACCAATATAGTATTAAACCTTACTTTTCTTGCGGTTAATTCATTTTAATGAAATAAAAGTGTGATGAGGTTCAAGAGTCAGGAAGGAAGAAGACAGGGGTCGGCGTGACTGGGACTCGTACTTTATTAAAAGTAAAGCAAAACAAACAAAAGTCGTGCACAACGCGCATTCACCGTGGCAACTGCGACGGCACAAAACAGTTAAAAATGAGAGCTCGGATCCACCGGTTTTCTTTCTCTGCGTTCAATTTTCTCTTCAGTCTCTCTCTCGTTCCAGCGCGCGGCTTATACGCGGTCTCTCCACGCGGATCACAGCAATAAGATACAGGTGTTCGTCATTCATTTGCACTTGACCTACTTGCATCCCGCTCGTCTCTTCTCTCTCCCATTACAGACCGCGCTGAACCACGCCCCCCTCGCCACAAAAAGCATGTCATTATAAAAATAGAACTAAGCCTCATCCATGAACATGATTTTTCGATTCCCATCTGACTGATTTACATCCACGGTGGAGTTTAAAATGACAGTTCCCATCATTCCACGCTCCTTCACATCGTCATCAAGCTATGTCGTTGTTGTTGTTTGGAATGTAGCGCCCTTTAGCGGCAAAAAATTCTTGCATATTGTACCTTTAACGTAACGCGTAAATGCGTGCAACTAACGTAGGCTAAATCAAGCAAGCGCTAGAATGCATAGGTCACGAAGTGTTGACGAAATAACACATTAGCGGACCGGATGGAATAATATGGAATTTTTTTACAGAAAACTTCTTGCATAAAATAAATTCAAGCACTTTCAAGGACCCGTATCAATGTGTGCTTATTTTCAAAAACTTTCCAGGGCCTTAATCTTTTTTTCATATTCACAAACTTTCAAGGATTTCAAGGACCCGTGGAAACCCAGACACACACACATAAATACCCAAGTCATGCAGTGCATAATGAAAATGAATGTGATTCTGTCTAGATCAATAACATGTCAAGTGCCTAACTATCATCTCAGCTCTTGAGTTTCTTGCTATATCATGATCATGTAGACAGACGGACCACACAGTGCTGGGACGACACTTACGGTAACAGCGGGAACATACGGTAAATACCTACCGCCACAGCACTGCGGGTTATGCTCATAAATCTAACAGCAATTACTACGGGTTTCTGGATTAGAGAGGAGAGACTGGGGTTAGTGTGGAGACAGAGCTAATGTGAGGGATTTACACAAGCAGGACATGATCCTGGAACAACATCCTCATTTTTGAGCATCAGTGACGGTTCTGGCATTGACTGAGAGACATGATAGTCTAGTGGGATCATTTTTGTTTAGTATAATGCAAGGAGGCTGGCTTCAAATCTTGATCTAATATAATTTTTTATAATGAATTTTGAATTGCAAAAGAACTCGACCGGCGGTGATCGCTCTTCATGTATCCTATGGAAAACAGCAGAATTTACTTTTTGGTAACATCATGTGTGTCATTGGATAAACCCAATAATTATTTTTTATAATAAAACTCCACACAAATTTTCAATGTAATATTTACTACAATGTCTTCAGGCCGAATTATATTGAGTTATGAACCAAAGCGTGATCATACATTATTAGCGCTTACTGACGCAAGCCCTGCATGGATTCAGTCTTCCATGTATTTTGTAGCTTAATGTGACAAATTAATTTATGAATTTTACCATCATATGGACACCACAAGCCTAAACTGCAGCTTATCTCTGTGTTTGGCGACCATATCAGTATCGGCCACTTCAGATGCGTACTGTTCAACATGATGGTTTTGAATTGATTGAAATATGATTGGAATCACTTCAAAAAAGGAAAATACAGATAAGTGCAAGTCTATCATATCGGCTACATAAAATTCTAATGAGAACATCATTATAATTGTGTGTTTGAGACCTGGCTTTTAATGGTGAGACTTTTGTATTTGCAATCAGGCTCTCAAAAATTATATAAAAATCTGGATTTAGATTTATCAATATTTAGATCAGCCAATATATCAGTTATTGGCTTTCAAATATAAAGAATTATCGGTATCAGACAAAATTTTCATATCGGTGCATCCATATTTGGAAGTGCACAATTAAGCAAAAAAAAATGTAAAAAATAATATAATTACAACTCAGTTTCTACTATAAAGCGTCTCTCCAGTGTTCATGATTTACTCGCAAACATCTGACCTTGAGGGTCTGAACCGAAGAAATGAACCGGAGAAGATTTCCATTTAAAAGAAGGCGGAGCCTCAGAGCCACACCCACCTATTACATCATCACCACGGACCAATGGGAGTTCAGAAGCGAACTTTTCCGAGAAGTTCTCTGTGGCCGTTTCAAACTCTCGAAACTTAGTTTTGGCCTGATTTTGTTTAAAATGACGTCACTCTAGTTCGCTCTTCACTTGAAGTATATCGAGGACTTAAATGGTGACGACTTTGGGGCACTAATCATTTTGAACCTACAGTACAACAAACATGGAAATGAATTATCAAATGTAAAAATAAGCATTTTTTCCTGTTTTGGTAGTTAGGCTGAGCGCACTCAAAAACCATTTGGCTCAATAATCAGTTTGAATGGGTTTGGATGGACACGACGCCACTGGAGCAATGTTTCTATCGGCCAATGAGATTGTAGGGTTAGAGTTGAGCCGATAACTGGGGCTGGAGATTGATTCTTATCAACCTGTCATTTCCCTCTGATTTTAGGGGATTTAGGTCCTATGATGTTGGAATGTTGTTCCAGGACAAACACATGTAGGATTGTCCTGCTTCCTGGATCAACAACTTTTATTGGTTATGCAACAATATTCCCATCAAACAAACGATCCTAACTCTAATCATTAACTACCTCTAAAATAAGAGGGGGAAGAAAAAGGTTGATAAGATCGTTCTGAGAAGGATGTTGATCCAGAAACACGTCCTCCTCGGTGTGGTTTTGGACATCTGGGTTATTTGGATGTCTATAGAAATATAAAAAAGACTCTTACCATGGACCTGCGAATGAATGTGAGTCGGCTCTTGGCTTTGTTCTCAGCGAACTCCAGAGTGCTGATGTCCTTCAGCCTGGCCTTGTACTTATTCATCTGCTCGCAAATGATCAGCTCGACACACCTTTAAAAAATAAATAAAAAAAACAGTATGTAATGGCAAAAATCAGATAAGCGATTACATCACAATGCTTCTACCTTCCAATGACAAACCTGCCACAATGGACTAGTACTGTAAACTTCAGTATTAGGACCAGGGTTTGAAATTAACTTTCACTCACCGGCCAATTTGGCTACTAAATTTTTTAGTTACTGGCCATTCAGAACTTCTACTAGCCAAAAAAAAAAAAAACTGGATTACCTACGTCACAGCTTGATATATATATACACAGTGCTATGCATAAGTTTAGTCACCCATGCTAAAACCTCATCTTTTGGAAATTGAAATTCACCATACCTAGAGATTGGCATGGAGTACTTTCCATAAGATCATCTCTCAATGCAAATCAAACTAGCTATTAGGCTAACTGAAATAAAACCATGCCAATCTCTAGGTATGGTGAAGGGTGTGTGATGATGTGGGGCTATTTTAATTCCAAAGGCCAAGGGAACTTTATCAGGATGCATAGTATCCTGGATCCATGAAGTAACTGGCCTTTAAAAATAAAAATCTGCCTGCCTCTATGGGAATTTAACATAGGGGTGTCCAAACTTATGCACCCTGTATTTTAAGGAAGAACATTTATTTATTTACGATACATTATTCATTCACAAAGAAAATTAGTGTCCTTAAAGGTTGGATTTTTCCTAATTTTTTTAATTAAGGCATTAAGTTCAATTTCCAAAAGATGATTTTTATTCCTCTTTTTAGTCAACTTTAGCATGGGTGTCTAAACTTATGCATAGCACTGTATGTATATATATATATATATTTTAAAATATGGATTTTATTCAAACAAAATCCTGTGATGTAGCATCTCCTCCCTTCCTCTTTCATCCTCATCACCAAAAATGTGTTTTAAGTGGACAGATCAATACAGTACAAAGAACATAAAAATACGACGTTGGAAAATGTCTTTTCTGTTAACCAAATGCTTTTTAATCTCCGCTATTGCTTCAACGCAAATGAACAAGCGCGTCATTATTTGTTGTGTAGTGACGTGTGTGTTCAAGTAACCAGATATGCTCAGATTCTGTGCAATACGCTGTATTTAATATATCATGATGACTCACGAGTTGAGGATTTGCACTACATCTATGCAGATTTGTCTTACACGAACTTCCCAAGCAAAGTGAGTAAACATAATAAGTAACACACCAAATTGGCTCGTGATTTGACTACCCGCCACAGTTGAGTTTGACCCGCATTTGGCAGGTGTTAATGTCAAAGCCTGATTAGGACTAAACTATATGACGTGAGAGTTGTCCATTACGCTGTGGTTTTCCCGATGTCCTGGACGCTCCTCAGAGGGTCGATGGTGTCGGGACAGCGCAGGATACAGGGCGCGAACACGATAGCCAGCGCGTTAGCAGACATGCGGTTTGTTTCCTCCTGCAAGGCAATCCTGTGCGCGACAGAAACAAGATTGAAATTTCCAGCATCAAATCATTTAATCAACATTCACACAAAAAGTGGAAAAGAAGCCAATCAGAACATTTTATCTGTAGTTTACGAAGTGCAGTGGGATTTTAGACCAAGGCTGCATTTATTTGATTAAAAATACAATACAGAAAAAACTGTAATATTGTGAAATATTATAAAAAAAAATTAAATAACTGTTTTCTATTTTAATTAGGGCTGTCAAAAGATTAATCGCGATTAATCGCATCCAAAATAAAAGTTTGTGTTTACATAATATATGTGTGTGTACTGTGTATAATTATTTTGTATATATAAATACACACACATGCATGTATATATTTAAGAAATATTTGCATACATATACTGTATATATATTTATATAGTTTATATTATATATAAATATAATTTTTTTATATATAAATTACACATTTTTCTTAAATATATACATGCATGTGTGTGTATTTATATATTCAAATTTAATTATACACAGTACACACACATATATTATTTAAACACAAACTTTTATTTTGGATGCGATTAATCGCGATTAATCTTTTGACAGCCCTAATTTTAATATATTTTAAAATGTAATGTATCCCTGTGATCAAAGCTGAGTTTTCTGCATCATTACTCCAGTCTTCAGTGACACATGATACTTCAGAAATCATTCTAATATGCGGATTTGATGCTCAAAAAACATTCATTGTTATTATTAATGTTGAAAACAGTTTCAATTACACAACAATTTCACTGAAAGCCAACATTCTGCACAAAAAAAAAGTGGAAAAGAAGCCAATCAGAACATATTTTATCTGTGGTATACTAAGTGCAGTGGGATTTTAGACCAATGAGATTTCTCTGTGGGCGGAGCTACACACAAACACACAACGAGACTAAATAGAAACCAAAGGGCCGACAAAACGATATCGCTTGCTGTTTGATCGTGTCTCATCACTGTGTAATAGTTAAAACATTAGGTTACACTATTTTACGGTGTCATTGTTACAGTGTAATTATATATTTAAGTTCTGAGTAATATTAATGAACTACATGTGCTTACTATAGGGTTAGGGTAGGATTAGGGTTTGGTTGAGGGTTAGTTGCATGTAATTATGCATAATTTACTGTTATTACTATGGTAAGTACATGTATGTAACAAGGACACTGTAAAATAAAGTGTTACCTAACATTATTTATGGTGCAGTCATGCATGCATTCATTATTGTGGAGAGATACAGCTGGCGTCTCACCTGACCAAATGGAAAATAAGGCGCTCCAGCGTGTTCAGATGAGTTCTGCTGAGCTGGTCGATTATAGAGTAAACGCCTCGAATCACTTCTTTTTTATCCTGGAGACCTGAAGAGACATGACCAATACATCTTCAAACATTACGCCTCTATAAATGTCTAGTTGATCTAAAGCAATATAAGGTCTGTGGACTGATATATAAAATGTATAAAGATCTTAAAAGTTTTGAACTTGGGTGTTATATATTATTTTATCATTTATGGTTGAAAATGATTTATTATCTACTTCAAACACAGTGTAAAACCTATAGTAAAAAAAATTAAAACAACTTTGAATCCAAGACGTAAAGGTAGTTTAGCAACTTTAGGGATCACTTTACAGCATTATTAATAAAATCTTTTTTATTATACTGGGATACTGAAATGGCTGAGTGATTTTAATGTGCACCGAAGCAAAACAAAACAAAAAAACCAAAACAAAAAATTAATAAAATAAATACATGATCATATGCCAGATTGTCCACTAGTACTGATTTTAATCTGGGCCAAAAAATAAATAAAAAATAATAATAATCATCATATGCCTGATTGTCCACTAGTACTGATTTTAATCTGGGCCAATAAATAAATAAAAAATAATAATAATCATCATATGCCTGATTGTCCACTAGTACTGATTTTAATCTGTGCCAATAAATAAAAAAATAAAAAAATAAAAAATAATCATATGCCACATTGTCCACTAGTACTGATTTTAATCTGTGCCAATAAATAAATAAAAAATAATAAAAAATAATAATCATATGCCACATTGTCCACTAGTACCGATTTTAATCTGTGCCAAAACAAAACAATAAAAAGACACCGAAACTGAATGCTAACGCTATAATCTCGATGGGCTAATCTGCTCACCCATGGCCCGCAGGAACTCCTCATACAGTTCAAAGGTCATCAGAGGATTAGGCAAGTCACGAAGCCACTGCTTGAAAACACTGGCAATGACGTTAATGTTGTAGTCGTCCAGATTCATGCCGTTCACATCTGAGGGCGGAAAATAATAGATATCAAAGTACAGATACAGACATAGTTACTATAGATGTAGATACAGTACTACAGAGAGTTAGTAATATTAATATTCAGCATTATTATTATGTTCTGTGACATTGATTTGTCTGCACTGACTCTATTGGATGGGAGCTGAACTGAGCTGACGAACTTTACACGGTTATTGAGCAGAACTGAATCAACACTGACTCTGACACGCTTGTCTTCTTAGAGAATTGAGCTCAGTTTGCATCATTGAATCATTATTTTTATGTTTATCCTTGTAAAGCTGTATTATATAAAGTGCTATAGAAATAAAGGGGACTTGACTTGACTATTAGTGTTCCAGTCAAAACTAATAAACATCTTAAAACAAGATACATTTACTTGAGAAAACAACAAACCTGCATAAGAAATGTTGGTAACCCTTTAGTTTAGGGTCCAATTCTCACTATATTAACTAGTTGCTTATCAGCATGCATATTACTAGGATATTAGCTGTTTATTAGTACTTATAAAGATCATATTAATGCCTTATTCTGCATGACCTTATTCTACATCCCTTAATCCACTCAATACCTAAACTACCTAAAATACCTGACTATTAATAAGCAGTAATTAGAAGTTTATTGAGGCAAAAGGTCGTAGTTAATAGTGAGAATTGGACCCTAAACTAAAGTTAAGTAAAAATAAACAAAAGTTTAACTAAAGTTTAGTTTATTATATGTGACCCTGGATCACAAAACCAGTCATAAGTCGCACGGGTATATTTGTGGCAATAGCCAATAATACATTATATGGATCAAAATTATAGATTTTTCTTTTATGTCAAAAATAATCAGGATATTAAGTAAAGATCATGTTCCATGAAGATATTTAGTAAATTTCCTACTGTAAATATATAAAACATTTATTTTTGTGAGTGAATGCAGCACAATCGCCAACATAAATGGAAAACTTTAAAGGAACATGCCGACTTTTTGGGACTTTAGCTTATTCACCGTATCCCCCAGAGTTAGATAAGTCCATACACACCCTTCTCATCTCCGTGCGTGCCGTAACTCTGACGCACCCACCGCTAGCCTAGCTTAGCACAAAGACTGGAGGTAAATGGCTCCAGCTAGCATACCGCTCCCAATAAGTGACAAAATAACGCCAACATTTTCCTATTTACATGTTGTGATTTGTATAGTCACAGCGTGTACGAATAACAAGGTCACATGAGACACAGCCATCTTCTAACTGTATAAATACTGGGAACTATATTCTCAGAAGGCGAAGCACTGCTTCGCAAGAAAATCCTGAAATGTTTTCCTCAAAAACCTTAATTTCTTTTCGACTGAAGAAAGAAAGACATGGATATCGTGGATGACATCAGGGTGAGTAAACTATCAGCAAACATTTTTTTGAAAGTGAACTAATCCTTTAAGAAAAACCCATGCGTTAAAATGTTAATTTTGACACCGCTCAATTGAACTTAATAGCACAGTACTTTATGAACCTGAGCTGGACGTGTCCAATAAGGAAAACATCTGAAATGTGCAGTGCTGGCGAAGCTCCAGACACAACTAGAAAAGCCCTGGTTTAAATCACACGTTCTCATGTTTCATACCTGTGTCCAGACTCAGCTTCAGCTCCTTAATCTTATTGGTGGATCCAGACTTTCTGTAGATCCCTTCCGTATACAGGCCATGCATTTCAATGTAATTGATGAGTTTCTCGGCCACGAAAGGCACTGTTCGCTCGTCGATGGTCAGACGGGACAACTCCACGCCGAACTGCCTTGATGAAAGTTCAGGGTCATACTGCACATGGAAAGAAAGGAACATGCTGTAAGTGACGGGATGTTCCCCGATCACATGAATGCACTTACCGGAAAAATCCCTTACCTTCTTGCTGCATTTGGTGGTCATCTTCTGACAGCACTTTCTGTGACACGCATAGCGGCACACTACACAAGACACAGACATCTCATTCATTCTCATTTTCGACATACGGCACAGATTTCTTTCTTTTTTTTTCTTCTTTTTTTTAACAAAAAAAAAGCACCGCCACCTAAAATAAACTCAATTTAAGTCAACATTCCTCTCTCATTGTAAGATGGCGGAAAACATCCTGCATCACAAGGCCAAACTGTTCTCTGTTCGAGGCCATGGGCTTGTTTGGTGATCAATCGGATTATGTTAAATTGAGTTCAGGCCCACTTTGATGCAGAGACTGTTGACATGAAACTCACGTTTGCAGACACACGCCTTGTCCATCATCCAGATGAGGGAGGAGCAGAACTCGCAGTAGGTGGGAATACTGTATTGAGTCGACTTGAATATGTGGCCGTTGTGTTCCTCCACCTGAAACAAAGCCTCAGTGTCAGATGATTTCCAAGAAAAACAGGAAAGCTAAATCAGTGCACAAAAACTCGGGCTCTGTTTACTCCTGGTATTAAGATGCGTTTTGGTCAATCGGATCACAAGTAGACGAGGGAGACATTCCTGTTTACACCTGGTGTTTTAATCCGTCTCTTTTGTCCACTTTCAACCATTTCCTGATTACTTCGAAGGGAGTGTGTTGAAATGTTTGGGCTTTTTCAGATCTTTCGATCTAATAGACAAAATAAGCTCACGCAATTTAAATATATATGTGACTGGAGGCGACAGAAAAACACACGGAGATCATCAGCTTTAGTTTCTGTTCTGACCGCCGAAAGACCAGCCGGAAGCTGTGAGTGTGTGTTAGAAATCAGGAATGGAGAGAGAATATTGTGCTTGGTACGTTTTTCATCTTCAAACCAAACTTGGGTCTTCAGCCGACAAAGTTTAAATCCCGTCTGGATAGAGCTCTTCCCATAATGTTCCCGCATTAGATCAGTAGACAGAGAGAAGACGGTGTTTTGTGGCTGTTTGAGCACATTCGACCACATGAGTGTTTACACTACGAAAGCAATCCGGTCGAATGTGTTTTCCACGACCTCTGGAAGTGGTCGAAAGTGGACAAGCTCAAAACGTTTTAGACCCCGTTACACTTGTATTTAGCGTCGTCCACTTGTGATCCGATCGACCAAAACTCATCTAAACACCAGATGTGAACAAGCCTCAGACTGTGATTCCACTCACTATATCAGCATCCTTTTTCCTTCTCTTCTTGCGGTCTGGTTTGGGAGCCTGTGGGAGAAAAATAGCCAAATAAACACAGTTGCTTGAATGAGAAAACCACGAATGCACAAAAATCTGTTACACATTTTGTTGTTATGAGGAACTGGACATTAATCCTATGCACTAAATTATATTCCTGCCATTTTAAAATATAGAAGCATATTTCTCAACATCAATCTACGGTTTCAATCTACTATTACATATTCCTTTTTAAATACATTTTTAATATATTTTTTTTTTTTTCATTTTATTTAAATTTGACATGTAGTTAATGTTCATGTATAGTGCAGCTCACCTTGCTCTGCCCACTGCTGTCCAGAGGTTTGTGTTCGGTCATGAACTCATCCAGAAACACTTTGAAGGTGTTGACCCAAACTTTGACCGGCGACTCGCTCCAGTCCCTCTGCTCCTGACGCATGTTTTTCTCCAGGATTTGCTCAAAGAGGGCATAGAGATCCTTATAACGAATGCTCTTCCCATCATCCATCTGCAAACAGAGCAAAACCTTCAGATTCTGATGAAACTAACATTACATCTCTTCCATGGCATTTGCAAAGACACAATGTCCAAAAGTCATGTATTTTGATGAAAGATGGGTGATAACAGTAGCTATGTTTCCAATCCAAAGTTGTGAATTTAACTTGTGCGCAAAATTGGAATATCGCATAAAAGGAATTGTGAATAAACCAGCGTTTCATCCCATGTGTTCAAGAAGACGAGAAGTGAGACTGAACGCACTGAAAGCCCTCGCGCTACTCATATACTGAGAGAGAGATAAGACAATAGAGCTGCACAATTCATCTTTAAAAGACTGTGATCTCTATTCAAACACACACGCGATCTTTCAATTCGTCTGTCTATTAAACCTTTGACAAAATCATATTGCAACATTCAGATCTGTGTTGGCGCTGACCCGGAGAGAGTCGTCATGAAACAGCTTCACAAACAGTCTTTTCAACCTCATAGTGTCAATATTTCTGTGATGCAATACTTAAAATGATCATAGAAGTACTGGGATAAAAGTTTAAAGTTCGAATATGAATACTGATGTCTACGATAGCGATCGAAATCAGCTTTTGATAGAAACTTGGTGCTTAAAATAACACATTTATCGATTACATTGTTTCGCCAACTAAGAGCGACAAGTGACTGTTAAAAAAATCACTGAATCATTTATTCAAGAGAATGTAGTATTGTATGATGCTTCTGAAATAAAAGTCAGAAAGATGTGATGACTTATATTTGTAAATATGACTCATCTTATACATCATGTATAGTCTATCCTCCTGAGACCCAAAAAAAAAAGTTTTTTGAATTTAGTTTTTTCCATGTCATCACATTGTTTAGAGCACAATAAACAAATGGTAAAAAAACATTTTTGAAAAATAATATTTTATTCATACGTTATGCTATGTCCTCTGTAGTGGACGCCAGGACTAAGTTGTTTAAAAAATAAAATGACATGAAATTATATGTATAGGCAAAAACAATGGGATTTTTTTTTTCAATCACCAATACATTTTGGGTTTTCAGGATTTTTTTTAACCAAAATTTGTATAAAGATGATTCTCAACTATGTTATGAAAGAAATAACGGAATGAATTGATACACCATTTTACTTTATGCAATATGTGGGTAAAATGGCCATAAATTAATATTCCCATTCAATGCAATGTATCAATACACTGTATCTAATTTGCACATTAATGTGTTCTTGGAGCAACATTTAATGAAAAAAGAAGTGTAATAATTGGAGTAATAATTAGCAACATTTGAATAATAATATCTAATATTTCATAGGAATATTGATGTATAATTTATTTCCATAATCTCTTGTTGTGTTTCCCAAAATGCCTGATAAACATGCTTTAAGTCCTGATGTCCTCTACAGTGGACACGTATGAAATCAATGCCCTGTTCTGTAACAGAAAGTAATTTTTTTATTTGAAACCCCTTAACATTTTCCTGAGATGTTGTTTTATGAAATACAATTTGAAAAGTAGTCCAATTTAAATTATAATTACAATATATTATCATATTTCCATAAGAATGCTACATTTGATCACTAAATTAATGTCAGACATTTTTAAAGACCAAGGAGAAGTTGTTTTCATGGTGAAACCTCCAAACATTTGGTGTCTCTGAAAAGTCCTGAATGTGCTCTTTACAGGACACACAGGTCGTGACATGTGACACGTATGATGTCAGAGAAATTCACTAAAATATAACGTCCACTACAGTGGACAAAAGTCTATTCTTGGGTCCCAGGAGGCTATATAAGTGTATGATTTAACTTTTCCTGATGGTCTAGTGTAAAAAAAAAATAGCAATATATTCGCAATTCTTAAAAAAAATTGTAAAAAAAAAAAAAAAAAAAAAAAAAAAATTCGCAATACATATCGTATCGGCACCCAAGTATCGTGCTAGTATCAAATCGGGAGATAGGTGTATCATCCCAACCCTAATACACGCCGTCATGTTCTCTTGCGTTCGGATGCTGGTGTTTGGGAACACACTCGTGCGAGACGCTTCTGGAGGGAATTAAACCAAATCATTCTGATCACACACTTCGACTCCGGCGTTTCAGACCAACATTTGAGATGCTGTGATGCGATTGGTCCGATGGTTAGTCCAGTTATCCAATCACAGCCTCTGCTGAGGCGGTCACGTGACTTGTGTTGCACATCGAGGAATTTATTCGGTAAATGTGTTTCCAGCGTAGATTATGTGCATGTCTTTTTAACAGATAAAAAACATTATCCGCCTCAAATGAGCGCATACGTTTTTTTTATGCGCAGTTTTAGAATTTATGGACTATTCCATCCAGCATTTTTTTTATGCGATATCCCAAACTAGGTGGAAACATAGCAAGTAAAACAAGTGCTTTATTACGGTACTTACAGCTAAAGCTGTGGAGTACGAGTTGAAGATATTCAAGCGGAACTCCTTTAGTGCCTTTTTGAAGACGACATCCACCATTGTGTCTTTCTTACCATCTTCTGTGTCTAGATCAGTAATCTACGAGATTAAAACAAGGTTATGATGGCTCAATACATAAACGCAGCTGTAGTAAACTCACACAGAAAACAGGCACGCACCTTCTTCATGAGGAAGTCGTTCATGCTCCTGTAGTCGTTGGCACAGGTGAGGATCTGCAGGGCATCGTTCTGCCACTGGGCCGGCTCGAGAGCCACACTGCTGATCTTCACACTGCGCCTGCGCTTCACTTTAGGGGACGGCTCTTTGTTCTCCTTAAACTCCCTCTGTAGTGTCAGGTCTGGGCTTTGAGGAGGGGAAAGGCGATCTATTCCAGGGATAAAGAGAATAGCAATGCTTTAAAGGTGCAGTGTGTAAACTTTAGCGGCATCTAGTGGTGAGGTTGTGAATTGCACCCAACAGAAGTTACGGTGGCCTATAGTAAAACATGTCGTCGTCTGAGACAGCGGAGAGTAGCCAGTTAAGCAATGAGGTTTCTTTACAAAGATTAAGAAATTATGTTTACTTAATTATTCAGATGTTATTGCGAATATTATTGTTACTTGTTCATCATTGTGTGTGTTTTATTCGCTGACTTTAGCTAGCTTCATTGCGCGAAAAACAACTTAGAAATGAAACGTGTTTGTCCGTTCAGGGCCACTGTAGAAACATGACAGCGCATTTCAATGTAAGCGGACCGGCGGGGTGTGTAGAGAGAAATAGCTCATTCTAAGGTAATAAAAACATAACGGTTCATTACGTAAGCTCTTTATACACCACTGAAAACACAGTTATGTATACGATATTGCATTTCTGTCAACAGATCCTCCTAAATATTACACAATGCAACTTTAAGTTAGCAATTAGGTACTCGAGGCTAGTGCTGTATCGTGAATAAGTCACGTGACTTATTCGCGATACAGCACTAGCCTCGAGTACCTTATTGCTTTTATAAAACGGTTACCACACAATATGAATATTAAAGCCCAAAAACATGTATCAGTGCAACTTTCATGAAGTAAAATCACTAAAAGTCTTCCTCCCGCTGGAAAAAATAGTCCCTGACCGTGAACAGCAACAGAAGTTACAGTATTTCTCCTTTAGATGGCGGCAGAGACTGTCTTTATGCGCGAGTCAGTCAGTAGAGAAGACTTTTATATTGAAAGGACTGAAACTTGCTGTGAACACGGAGAAGCAAGACGCAACTGACAAATGACTACTAGCGTGTCAGGGCACGAAAACAGATTTTTTTATTAGGAATATAGGACTGACCTGAAGGAAAATGCTTTATCTACTGTAAATGCAGGTACACTTGTTTACTCGATCTCTCACAATACTCTATAAGCTTCAACGAACAATATCAATGAGAACAAACACATGTTTACGTTGCTAAGAGTGGTTGCTAGGGGTGTTGTGTAGTGATACACAGAACCGTTGGGGTGAAGCGGTCATATAGTGTTTTATCGTGAATAAAACACAGCTGTTGACCAATCAAGGACTAACCGTTTTATAAATGACCAAAAAGGCCTTCTTCTCAATATGCTTGAAACATGTAATGGAGCAGACCTCTCATCTCACCCTCTTCCATCAGAAGTATGGCTTCGGCGTAATCTCCTTCCAGCGTATCACTGCCACACAACAGCCGCTCTCGCGAGGTCTTCTTCTCGCCGTGCTTTGCCTTTCCCCAAAACCGCATTTTACCGCGAACCCTGCAGACAATACAGATGTTCACAAGGACAGCAGGAATAGTTCACCCAAATACTTTCATTTCACCTTCATTTACTTTATGTTCTAATTTCCTTTCTTAAATGAACTCCAAAAAAATCTTTGCATGAAAAAGAGACCGAATCTAAAGGCAACTGTAACACTTTATCATTGTCATTGTTACAGTGTAATTATATATTTAAGTACTGAGTAATATTAATTAACTACATGTGCTTACTATAGGGTTAGGGTAGGATTAGGTTGAGGGTTAGTTGCATGTAATTATGCATAATTTACTGTTATTACTATGGTAAGTAAAATGTAACATATATAACAAGGACACTGTAAAATAAAGTGTTACCACAGTAACACTTTACAATAAGGTTCATTAGTTAACATTAATTAATGTATTAACTAACATGAACTAAGAATGAGCAAAACATTTGTTACAGTATTTATTAATCTTTGTTAATATTAGTTAATAAAAATACAGCTGTTCATGTTAGTTCACAGCGCATTAACTAATGTTAACAAATACAACCTTTGATTTTAATGACGTATTAGTAAATGCTGAAATTAAAATAACTAAGACTAATAAATGCTGTATAAGTATTGTTCATTCTTATTGTAAAGTGTCACCAAAAACACTTAGACATTCTGTCTAATATCATTATCAATATTTCATGAGGAAAAAAGGAAGAAAAAATACAGTGCTGGAACAATATGAGTAAATGAGTATTTCAGTCTCTTGAATGTTCAAAACGAATCCACAACTAATTGTTTGTTAAAGCAAGCACCTTCCGTCTCCGTGAGAGATCTTCCTCGCGTCACTCTTGCCCAGCTCTCCAGTCGACACGGTCTTGTACATGTTCTTCTGCTCTTCAGTGACTGTGGCCGGCTGAAACACATCATTATAGCAGAGCATGTCAGAGCAAAGATCTCTCTGCAATAGCTCAATATAAACCGTTAAACCTCTTCCTTTCACTTCAGCCACCATTTGCTGGAAGATAGTGTCATTTTAAAGCATGTACAGTGGGCACAAAGAGCAAGAACATGTTGCTCCTTGACAGTCTGAAGGCACTGAGTGGTTAAATCAATTTCTTCTACAACACTAATGCACTAATACTGACCAGCGGCACACAATGAAAGTGCACTTTAATGATAGCATATGACTGGGACAACGAAATAACTTAACTCTTAAACACACACACAAAACAAAACAGTATTTAACCAAAGTTAAATGGCTCATTCTACAAAACGGGTACCTTTTGTGCACTTAAAACAATAATAAATTATATATTCTATATCTTATATCTTAATGAGCACAAACCAATAATAAGTTAACAAACTGGGAAAACTGTCAACCTTGCTACTCGGACTTAACTTGCATTAATCTAATTACGACTTTGATATGGAAGAGGCACCAGTTTCATACAAAGACCCAGATAATGTTTGAATTGACCATATGCACGAAACGTTATTAAGAACTTCTGCAATAATAAAAGCCAGCTGGAAAACTTCCGGTGAAATGTCACTTGTTGGTGTGTCGGTCTCTTCAATGTCCTGAGGCAGCTTTAACAGCATCAATAGTGTAATACTTAATTTATAATCAGAATGTAGTCACTTAAATACTCAGGCCTAGCATTAATTTAGTTCTTCAAACATAAGACGACATAAAAAAGCAAAAAAACATTGTAAATTAAAGATTTATTGTGAACTTTAATTAGATTCATTGAAGAAAATGGGAGTTTACGCTGGCTGACAGATTCTGAGATTATAAAGAGAGACGTGGCGCTCGCTTTGTGTAATTCATTCACAGGTTGAAGAAAAGTTATTGTTTTTCATGAGACTTAGTGACTTTTCCTACTTCATACTTCACTACAAAAAGTGCTAAACTTTGACAATTTATTTTTAAACGTAGTGATTTTATAATGTTTAATATTCATTCAAAAGCAAAACGGGTCAAAAATGATGACATGAAATGGCTAATATGAGCCAATAAATGCTCCTCTGCCGCCATCTACTGGTTATAGTGGTAATTTAGGTCTTTTTTATTTTTAAATAAAAGTGTTTTCTATCAAATGTTCGGATTTACAAATAGGGCCAATATATCAGGAGGATGAGCAAATTAATCACATTAAAAATAACATTGCAAATGTTGCGTGAGCGTGTCCAATTACAGATACCGTGTTTCTTATTCAAACGTTCTCATTAGTCTTGAATGCAATCAATAAAACTGGTTTATTGGCAAATTAGGCAAGTGAGAGAACTGCATTAAAATATAAATACATTAAAAAGTCAACCAGTGATGGTTTTGTGTCGATGTTCACCGGAAATGCCCAAGCTGGCTTATCTAAAACCAGGAAGTAACCGTGCATATGGTCAGTTCTACTGTATTGTTAATCAGGAAGACTGGAAAGTGTATTAAAAAGAGGGCTACAGAAAAAGAAAAGATAAATATGGCGCCATGCCAGTTCCACAGCTTTAGCCTGATTGCAGAAGAAGAGACAGAGCGAGATGTTAAAGCATGCAGAACTCTCGGTCCACAGTGGCAGTGGAGAAAGCAGAATCTCGCAGTGAATGTCTTGGTTGTTCAGGAAGAACCTACAGTCAATAGCAGAGCTGTTATGCCTAGGCAAGCAGTGTGGTCAGATTGTGAAGAGTGCTGTGGGTTACACATTTCACAAATGCCTTTTTAGATCAGGAGAGGAAAGCAAACTTCTGATGGAAGCCATCCAGATCTGTGTGGCTGATGCATGCGCCAATGTATTGATGAACAATTCTGGCTCAAATTGTATTATATATTTTTTTTAGAGCTGGGCAACTATTAATCGCGATTAATCGCATCCAAAATGAAAGTTTATGTTTACATAATATATGTGTGTGTACTATGTATAATTATTTTGTATATATATAAAAATACACACATATGCATGTATATATTTAAGAAAAATGTGCCATTTACAATATATATAAAATATTTTAATTTATATAATATAAATTACGTATAAATAAATAAATAAATATATAAATAAATATAATATATATGCAAATATTTCTTAAATATATACATATATGTATGCATATGTGTGTATTTATAAATACAAAATAAATATACACAGTACACACACATATAAGTTTTATTTTGGATGCGATTAATAGTTGCCCAGCAGTAATATTTCTGTGTTTAAAAATGCATTAAAATGAGGGTAGTCAAAGTTAACATTATCTCATGAGGAAATTAAGACAAAAAAAAAAATAATTAGGAAATGATTTTGCAGAAAAACACCAGCCATCACAGATAAGAATAGTTTTCAAAAGGTGTTTGTGCATCTGTGGTTGAAGACTATCTCCTCGAGCTGGATAGAGAGGGAGTGTAGAAGCGTTTCAGGTGGTCAGTAAGGCGATCTATCAGCGTCTTCTGGAGGAGTTAGCTGTCGAGAGAGAGAGAGAGAGAGAGAGAGAGAGAGAGAGAGAGAGAGAGAGGGGGAGGGGGGGGTATGGGGGAGAGAGAGAGAGAGAGAGGGAGAGAGAGAGAGAGAGAGAGAGAGAGAGAGAGAGAGAGAGAGAGAGAGAGAGAGAGAGAGAGAGAGAGAGAGAGAGAGAGAGAGAGAGAGAGAGAGAGACCTGTGGGCGCTAGATCAGACCATTGAATTACCATTTCCGAGTCACTGTGACAAGCCTCTAGAGGAGTCTCATCACACTCCTCGTCCTCTGACTCCCCCTCGACTGAGCCGCGGGTCATGAAGTCTGAACGCGTCCGCGCCATACGGGCTTTTTTATGACCCGGTCGGCCAACCTAATCAACCAAATGATAATAACACAAGTGAAGCTGCTCCCTCGTACATTAAGGTCAGGTGACCCCACTAAGAGTTAGAAAGAGTTCAAAGACAAATGTATTCATTAACGAGGGGGGAAGAAAGTGAGAAGATGTTTGAAATCTGCCATGACCTGAAGTGTTTCTCTTACCTCACTCTTAGTGGGTTTGTAACCCAAGAGGCTCACTTCGTCCTGGACTCCTGGTGTCTTCCCTTGATTGGCGATGTCCTTATCCAACCTGAAAGAAGTTCAAGGGTTACAGCGTTTCTACAGGTTTAATGATAGCAGATTTAAGACTTTTTAAAGACCTTTTAAGTGAAGAAATTTTAAAGTTGCAGTGTGTGATTTTTAGCGGCATCTAGTGGTGAGGTTGTGAATTGCACCTAACAGAAGTTACGGTGGCCAACAGGAAGTGATGTCGTCGTCTGAGACGGCAGAGAGTAGCCAGGTAAGCAATGAGGTTTCTTTACCAAGATAAATTAAGAAATAATGTTTACTTAATTATTCAGTAAAATGAGATGTAATTGCGAATATTATTGTTACTTGTTCATCATTGTCAGTGTTTTATTCGCTGACTTTAGCTCACTTCATTGCACGAAAAACAAGATAGTAATGAAATGCGTTTGTCCGTTTAGGGCCACTGTAGAAACACGATGATGTAAGCGGACCCGTGTGTGTGTGTGTGTGTAGAGAGAAATAGCTCATTCTAATATAATAAAAACATAACGGTTCATTAATTAAGGTCTTTATACACCACTGAAATCACAGTTATGCATCTGATATTGCATTTCTGTCAACAGATCCTCCTAAATATTACACAACGCACCTTTAACGAATAAAGTGAACACACAACATGTCAATATGTTCTATAATCCCAAATGTCCAGGCATCATACAATCAACACTTCAGTGTTTCAAAATACAACATTCGACCGATCTCCATTACTTTTTCATTCATTTTACAACAAAATAGCCAAAGGCTTGAGAATATCTCTGCTCCCAAACACAAGAATTTGCACGTAACTTTTACTGCACATTCTGATCACACGGACGTTCTGAGTATTTTTGTCATTTTCCAGTCAATCGGAGAAGCAAGCAAGTCTTGTTTTCTGTGAAATCGATCAAAATGAAGTGATTTTGCGATTAAAACAAGAACAAATATCAGCCAATTGGCTCAGAAAAATATACTTAATTTAAAGGAGAAACCAGTTTTCCTTCCCAACTGACAGATACAGTCACTTAAGTTTGTTCAATTAGTCAGAAAACAAGATTACTTATCTTCATTTTGCATCTCAAGTAAATGTATCTTGATTTAAGTATGTTTATAAGTATCTGTACTTGAAAACAAGACAAACATATTGAGGAAGATTTACATTTAATGCCACGACTGTACGACTTTCTGCTCTGATTTCGGCGGGGTGACCATACGTCCTCTTTTTCCCAGACATGTCCTCTTTTTGGACCTAAAAAAAAAATGCGTCCGGACGGGATTTCTATTCATTCTATGAATTCACAGGTGATTTACAGAGACAATGCCTGTGTTTTGGTTTCGGTTGGGATCCGTGTAAAGCATGACCTGCAAAGCTGGCACGCACGTCTCAGTGTCAAATAAAGGTGCCAGTGACCCAGAAGCCCACATAAGGGAAGTATAAGAGAACATCAGGAGGACTGAAATTACTTTTTACTGTAATAAAGAAGTAGATTTTTTATTTTATTTTAACCTATGGCCATGAAAAGAAACAGTGTCATGTAAAAGATGTTAAAAGCTAAACTATTTTTTTTTTTAAATATATATTATTCTATTGTTGCGGGCCAAACATTGAATGGAAAGGATGTATTACTTTATGTATTAGAATAACATAGTTGCAAGGTTGTGAATGCATTTGTCAAGTATTTTTTGATGCATTCACCCCCCACCCCACCCGTCCTCTTTTCTGAAAACTAAAATATGGTCACCCTAGATTTAGGACCTATTTTGTGAAAGGTTGAATAGGACTTTTTAAGACCTTTTTTAAGACGAGCAGAAACCCTGAGTGAGTTTACTCAAAAGTTGAGCCTACACATACAACCTTCTTTTCTTCAACAGAAATAGTTAACGTGTTTATGCATATTTATTTACACACACCGTCTCAAGAATTGATGTTAATTACATCTAAAATTATTGTCTGTCTTCAAAAGACTTGACCTATTCAAGTCAAATGATCCATTTTTATTTCTGACGGCTGACAGCCCCAAGTTTCCACCTTAGTTGTGTAGGAAAGGGAAACTTGCTAATTATGTTTGTGATAGAGGACAAACAGAAAATCATACATGTCTGGAATGATATAAATTTGAATATGAAATGATCATTTTCAGTAACACTTTACAATAAGGTCCATTAGTTAACATTAATGTTTTAACTAACATGAACTAACAATGAGCAATACATTTGTTACAGTATTTATTATCTTTGTTAATGTTAGTTAATAATAATACAGCTGTTCATTCATTGCTCACAGTGCATTAACTAATGTTAACAAATACAACCTTTGATTTTAATAATGTATTATTAAATGCTGAAATTAATATTAACTAAGATTAATAAAAGCTGTAGAAGTAGTTCATTCTTAACACTAGTTAACTAATGAACCTTATTATTTTGGGATTAACTATCCGGCACCC
Organism: Squalius cephalus; assembly: GCF_949319135.1. Lineage (NCBI taxonomy): Eukaryota > Metazoa > Chordata > Actinopteri > Cypriniformes > Leuciscidae > Squalius > Squalius cephalus. The sequence goes on along the minus strand of NC_137124.1, from coordinate 57,443,619 downwards.
TGAGGTCAAGCTCATCACTTACTTTGAGAGGGAAACCCTAAGGCCGTGTGTCCACCAAAGTGTTTTTAGCCAGCTGAAACGCCTAGCTATGGGCGCTTGAGAGCGTTTTGCCAGCGTTGCGTTTTTTTCAGTTGAGACGCTTTGCTTGTTATGATACGGAATATCTGCGACATTTTATTTCTGTGCTGATTCTATATTAAAATGTCGATACAATGTAATGTATTTTCTCTGGCTCTTGTTTTAAATGATTTTGTTCTGCTATAGAGCTGGTAAGTCCCGCCCATCTGCAAAACCCCGCTGGACCTCTAGGTTGAAAAATCGTCAATGCAAGTGAATGGGAGAAAATAATTATTTTCTGGTACCGTTTGAATTGTGCCATGAATATGTTGTCTGTGAATTTTTTATATAATTTTTCATGTTACGAGTTTGACAGTATATGGTATGATTCTTCGGCTAGCAGTTGTGGAAAAGACATAACGAGAAAGACTACATGTCGCCTATGTGACGTCACCCCATAAAGTTGACTTACCCGTGGTTTTCGCCAACCTCAATGATTTTGTCCTCTCCCTGAAAGAAGGCGGTGAAGTGCACCAAAGACACAGCCATGTTTAGCGGGATCCGTGAGCTAGTGTCCGTGTGCGAGTGGTGGTGACGTTTCAAACGCGTCGAAAGCAGCGAAGAGTTGTAGTCCACAAAGTGCTCTCACACAAAGTCTAACCGTATCAAACTTCTACCCGCTAAATTGTAGCATTCTTTACACGAAAAATTATATTAAAAATTCACAGACAACATATGTTCACATTCATGGCAAAATTCAAACGGGACCAGAAAATAATTATTTTCTCCCATTCACTTGCATTGACGATTTTTCAACCTAGAGGTCCAGTGGGGTTAGCGGAAGGGGCGGGACTTACCAGCTCTATTATGCTTGTTGTTGTCGTCTGTTGACGTTGTACAAGCAGAATGTGGTGGTTGGTCGATGTGGTATTAGTCCCGCCCCTCCTCCACTGTGATTGGACGGTTGGGTAAAAAGTGACAGTGATGAGCGCTGCGTTTTACCCAAAGTTGAACATTCTTAAACTCTCGGCGACCTGTAAAAAACGGCGAACGCTCAGCGCCTCGTTGCAAAAACGCGACGCTCCCATTGAAAGCAATTGGAAAAATGCGCCAGCCGCGTGAAAAAACGCTTTGGTGGACACACGGCCTAAGTCAATAACTAATGATCCTTGCAACGGAAGTGAATCAATCAAAAACTAACTTTAGCTGGACAATAACTTTATTCTAAACAATCTCTGTTACTTTAATTTCCTATTATCACTGTAAAGCCGCTTTGAAACCATCTATATTGTTAAAAGCGCTATATAAATGAAGGTGACTCGACTCGACTTACTTTGAGATGGAAACCTTGGCCTTCGGAGAAAAGAAAATGTTCCCAGGCCTCTCGGACATGCTGATGTTGGACGGTTTAATGTTCTGTATTCGTTTTCTGGCTTCATCTCCTCTGGATTCCAGGGTCAACTTCGGCGCCCATCCTTCGGCTACACTCCGGCCGTCCTTCGGTCGGTCTCTGAAAAGTGAAGGAGCATCTTCTTTTTCTGAAACCAGAGTCTGTGAGCTGAGATCAGGCTCGGGTTGAGCAATGGGAGCAGGTCCGAATCTATCCGTCCTTCCTCCGGATTCCTCTAGTCTCTGTTCAATCTTTTGCAGAGCCTCGACTCTCTGCTTCTCAAACATCTCCCGGTCACACTGGACCAAATGCTTGCGCTGTTCTTCGAGGATGTGTTTCTGCAGACGGATCTGCTCCATCATCTCTCTTTCACTCTGTTGCTGCTGCTGTTTCTGACGCTCTTCCCTTTCCTCATTGAGCTTCTCAAGCTTTTCCAGCACATAAAGACTGTCTCTGCTTGGCTGTGCAGGACTGGTCTGGACGGCACTGTCTTTAACCTCGGGAAGCTTCAAATCCTCTTCATTCACGACGCTTTCCTTCTGCATGCTAATAACCACGACCATCGGTCTCCGAGTCGACTCCTTGTCTTTCGTAGGCTTGCTAAGATGCCCCGGGGTGGACTTCACGATTAAAGAGCTGCTTTCTGATGAAGGAGTGTAGAAAGTAGGGAGCGAGTTTAGTTTTCCAGGAAGTTGAGGTTGGCCAGATGGTTCTGGTAAGATATTAGAAGGGAAAGTGGATTCGGGAATGTTTGAGAACACATCATGTTGGTCTGGGACAGAAGAAGGAGAACCGAGATCCTCTGGTTCGGCACAGGGTGCCTTGTCTTTTAAATACTCGTCTATATTGAGTAGCTCAAAGCTGCCCTTGGAGCTCTGGCTGTCCGGTGTTCCCTGAGGAGTGTGAACGATCTCGCTCACCAGATCCATTTCTCCAGTGGATCGAACCTTAAGAAGCTCCAGGCTAAATTTGGCTTGTTCCAGCTCTCGCATCCGTCGGCTTTCCCGTTTGGCTCTCGTCCTCTGGTTGGGATCCTCCAGAGTTCGGGGTCTTTCTCGGATCGCCACTTCAGAACTCGGTTGAACTATTAATAATAATAATAATAATATTATTATTTTGAATTGATATAGCGCCTTTCCCGAACTCAAGGACGCTTCACAATAACAGTAAAGAATAAACAATCTGTTCATGCATAATAAATGGGGAATAGACATTTGCCCAGTCCAAGAAATTAGCGATTGCAGTTGCATGTCGCATTCCAGTCGAATACAAACATGAACAATAACCAGAAACAAAAGCCGCTTTCCGACCGGAGGAACCTTTTCACAGTTCCTAGAACTATTGGCTAAAGTACCCGGATGTCGGCGTGTTCGCACCGCAGGAACTAGGAACGACTTTAGTTCTAGAAACTCCATTTGGAGGAACTAATTTAGGTCCTACTTCAGAGTAGGGTCTAAACCAGCACTATAGGAACTACCCGTGACGTTAGTGTACGCTGATGACCGAACGCACGCGGAACACCAGCACCCGCCATTTTTAAAACAGCTAGAATGTAAACACACAGATTATAGCCTATATATTTACTCCATAAACTAACTATACAAACATGGAAAACAGTGATAGATGGGTCTCTAAACCTTTATGCTGAAGAGAATATCCAACGCAACTTTGAGGGGACCAAGTCAAACATGATTATGTTTATCTGCCCAGCAAGCAACACTGGACATCAACCACACGGCATAGGCTAATAACCTTTTTTTCATACAGTGCTATGCATAAGTGAATACACCCATGCTAAAGTTGACTAAAAAGAGGAATAAAAAAATCATCTTTTGGAAATTAAACTTAATGCCTTTATTAAAAAAATTAGGAAAATTCCAACCTTTAAGGACACCAATTTTCTTTGTGAATGAATAATGTATCGTAAATAAATAAATGTTCTTCCTTAAAATACAGGGTGCATAAGTCTATGTTAAATTCCCATAGAGGCAGGCAGATTTTTATTTTTAAAGGCCAGTTACTACATGGATCCAGGATACTATGCATCCTGATAAAGTTCCCTTGGCCTCTGGAATTAAAATAGCCCCACATCATCACATAGCCTTCACCATACCTAGAGATTGGCATGGGGTACTTTCCATAAGATCATCTCTCTATGCAAATCAAACCAGCTATTAGGCTAACTGAAATAAAACCATGCCAATCTCTAGGTATGGTGAAGGGTGTGTGAGGATGTGGGGCTATTTTAATTTCAGAGGCCAAGGGAACTTTATCAGGATGCATAGTATCCTGGATCCATGAAGTAACTGGCCTTTAAAAATAAAAATCTGCCTGCCTCTATGGGAATTTAACATAGGGGTGTCCAGACTTATGTACCCTGTATTTTAAGGAAGAACATTTATTTCTTTACCATACATTATTCATTCACAAAGAAAATTGGTGTCCTTAAAGGTTGGATTTTTCCTAATTTTTTTAATTAAGGCATTAAGTTAAATTTCCAAAAGATGATTTTTTATTCCTCTTTTTAGTCAACTTTAGCATGGGTGTCTAAACTTATGCATAGCACTGTATACTGTCTACTTTCTATAACAGTTCTATCTAATAAGATATTAAACAGTACTGTTAGACAGATCGCTAACTAATGAACACAGCGAATGCGAGCATTGTTAGCTCTGGCGTTCTCAGCGCCGTCAAAATAAAGGTCCGTCGCGTCGTCAAAATAAAAGTCACCGTGCTTGCGTCACTCCCTTACCCCTCCTACCAGTTCATATGGCCACTTGGCCAGTGCGAACGCAAACAGCAAAACTGAGTTTGGGGGAGAGTAGTTCTTAGAACGGTTTAGAAGTGGACAGTTCCTAGAACTAAGTTCCTGTAACTACTTGGTCGGAAAGCGTCTAAAAACACAACACTTTACAGATAGCATAGAAGGTGGGCAGTTGAAGCAAAGGTCAGATGTAAAAGACTATAGGGCCGTTCACACCAAGAACGATAACTATAAAGATAACAACATTTGCATCCACACCAACGAATGATAACGGTCGAATGATAAGCTCTCGCGCTGCGGTTTCAAAGTGTGTAAAACATCATTCAACATGTTTTTGCTGTTCTTGTTGCATTTACCTCAGCATGCTGTGTTTTGAGTGAAGCTAGTGTATTCGAGCTAATAATCTAACAGTGAATTTAGCTGACGTAGTCAATATAGTGGAATAAAAACAACACCTAGTCTTTTTCACTGCAAACTCAAAGGAAGCAATAAATGTTGTCGAAACGAGACCTGAGGTAATACTTATCACCATTCATTCAGAGGGTATGAACATTGTTTTCCATATCCATTTTCTTGAACTGTCAAACAGTGTTGGATTTTTCTGGACCTTGGCGATTAACTTCTCCACAATGTCGTCTGCCGTTTTAAATTAACGTTAAAAAAAAACGTTCTGAAAGTGATCCCAACGATATCGCTCCTCATATCTTTATCATTACAGGTGTGGTGTGAACTCTGCTATTCTTTAATATGGAGAATGATTTTTAGAACTATATCTTTATCCTTATCTTTATAGTTATCGTCCTTGGTGTGAACGGGCCTTAATGGTACGTAAGGAAACATTATGACTGTAATACAGAGTTATGGAAAATGTTTAAGAAAAACATGTCATGACTGATAATACTGTTTAAACAAATGGGTTTTGAGTTGTACTATTCCCGCACCTTCTGTCTCCATCTCTTCCAAAACATCTCCACTGAGGACCGGTTTGCTCCGGTCCTGCTCCTCATAGGAGTCTTCCCACAAGCCCATGTCTGTAAGCTGGTCCTCTTCTGTTAACAGATTGGTTTTTCCATTCGGCAGCTGAGTGGTTTTTAATCTCTGCTCTTGAAGTTCTCTGAATCTAAAAAAATTCAAGATAATCCCAATAAAAACAGTTATTTTTGGGAAAAGACCATCTCTACACAGGATTTACAGTGAAAAGAAAACTCAAGTTTTGCACTTTTATCATGGAGATGCATTTTTATAATGGATAGATGCACTTTTATGATGGATAGATGCACTTTTATGGCGGATAGATGCACTTATGATGGATAGATGTACTTTTATGGTGGATAGATGCACTTTAATGATGGATAGATGCACTTTTATGGCGGATAGATGCACTTTTATGATGTATAGATGCGCTTTTATGATGTATAGATGCACTTTTATGATGTATAGATGCGCTTTTATGATGGATAGATGCACTTTTATCATGGATAGAAGCGCTTTTATGATGGATAGATGCGCTTTTATGATGGATAGATGCGCTTTTATGATGGATAGAAGCGCTTTTATGATGGATAGATGCGCTTTTATGATGGATAGATGCGCTTTTATGATGGATAGAAGCGCTTTTATGATGGATAGATGCGCTTTTATGATGGATAGATGCGCTTTTATGATGGATAGAAGCACTTTTATGATGGATAGATGCATTTTTATGATGGATAGATGCACTTTTATGATGGATAGATGCACTTTTATGATGGATAGATGCACTTTTATGATGGATAGATGCACTTTTATGATCTTCAATCTGATGGTTGCAATCCACTGCCATTATAAAGCTCGGAAGCGTCAGGATATCTATTAATATAACTCCGATTGTATTAGTCTGAAAGAAGAATGTTATATACACCTAGGATGGCTTGAGGGTGAGTAAATCATGGGGTAATTTTCATTTTAAAGTGAACTACTCCTAAATTACTAAGCAATTTGTCTGAACAGTGAAGCCCTCTACAGAAAGCGTACCTCTGCCTCGCCAGATATCCTCGACCCATTGCTTGCATGCGGATGGTGACGTCCCGCTGCCTGAGGTAAAGCTCTCTGGTCCTGTATCTTCTCCATTCAGTCTGGATCCGGAGAGCCGCTCGTTCCCGTCGACACAGCCTCCAGTTTCTCTGGATCAGCACGACTGCTTCTCTCCACAGCAAGAGTCTACGCCTCTCTCTGAAGCCTCTCCAGGCCGACTGAACACACACCGCTGCCTCGTGCCGGACACGCGTCTCGTACTCGAGCCTGCTGTCAATCTGAGACGACTGAACGCTCCTCCACCAGCTCTACACCAGACAACAGCAAAGAGAGATACTGGGTCACATGCATTTAGGACAAAGAGAGAAAAAAAGGCTTTTTTCACATGCACTTTTTAGAAAATCAATTGCCAAATGCCAATGTAAATATTTATAATATAAAAAATAATAAAAAAGGATACATTTATGTCATAGACTTCCAATACTGAACTCCAGTAAGGTGATGATAAAATTGCATGTATTGTTTGCGGATTAGAGGTAATACAGGAGTTGCATGCTTTTTAGGTCATTTATGAACTAAAAGTGTTCATCTTTTTATTTTCTTTATTTAAGAATAGTGTTTTTTATTTAGTTTAGGGAAGAATGTTTTAAGATCCATTTATGTTATAGACTTCCAATACTGAAGAGCAAGTCTATCCACATTAGCTAAGTTTACATTGTACATGTTTATGTTTTTATTTATGACATACATGTTTTTATTTCAATCAGAATGTATTCATTCTGATCGATGAATCTGAACGTAGCGTTTACATGAATGCTAAATTAAGTTATCGGGTTGATGTGCGCGTTCATACTGTATGTCAAAAGCTTTAAATCTGATTCGATTTTTTTTTGTGCTAGGCAACGATTAATCACGATTAATCGCATTCAAAATAAAAGTTTGTGTTTACATAATATATGTGTGTGTACTATGTATAATTATTTAGTATATATAAATACACACACATGCATGTATATATTTAAGAAAATGTGTTATTTATACATAAAATATTTGTATTTATATATAATATAATTGATATATAAATGTATATACATGCAAATATTTAAAAACTATATACATGCGTATGTATTTATACAAACAAAATAATTATACACAGTACACACACATATATTATGTGTAAACAAACTTTTATTTTAGATGCGATTAATCGCGATTAATCATTGCCCAGTCCTCTCTCTTTTTTTCTTTTTTTACACATGCACACTGCACAAATATACAGTTTCCCGCTGTTTGCAGATACTACTGTCCTAAATTGCTTCTTTTTTTAGTTTGTTTTGAAGAGCAGACTTAATATTGATCTGTTTCGGATCTTAACTAGGAGACGACGAGCACATGAACCGTTGTGTTGTGCTGCTTATATTTATCAAGCAGTAAAAACGCCCCTTCCTGCATCTAACACAAGGTGTCTGTGAATGAGAGAGAGAAACAAGGGCTGGTGGGACGTTGTTCTGCTCCACTTCACAGACAATGAGTGGAAGGAGAATTTGAGAATAACACGACAGACATTTATGACACTCATTCTTTCAACAGAAACTCGTTCCACGCGTCATATGTCATTTCGCCATTTCTATATCATTGCACATGTGCAGAACTTTCCAGATTCGGGTTTCAATCCGATCAAGTGTTTACACGTCCTCTCGATCGGATTCAGAAAAGATATAAACCACCGCTTACAATCCGAACAAAATTTTAATCGGATTTGGCCAAATCATTCCGACTGACGTGGTTACATGACATGGTACGTGCTTATAATCCAATTACAATCGGATTATTAGGGTAAACGCAGCTATTTTTAAAATAAAATACCTTGAATGATGGAACAAACACGTCATATTCAGAGTTAAAATAATATATATTTAATACTAAATCCTTTATTTCTGCAAGTACTTCCGCTGTTTACATGTCAATAATCTAACTCAGACACCACAGACACCTTCTGCCCAATGAATGGACTTTCCAGTGAGTTTCCAGTCACTCATGATAACAGAATAATCATTTTATCATTAAACAGAATAAAACTCAATTAAAACTACAAAAAAAAAATACATTTCCAATTTAAAAACAAACAAAAAACATGACTTTTATTCATGCAACTAAAATAGCAATAGCAGTCCTGATATTTCCAGGCTAATGATTATCAGGATAATGATTTTATCATCATTAAACAAAAAAAATACATTACCAATTTAAATTATTATTATTTTTTAATCTTTTATTTATGCAACTAAAATAGCAATAGCAGTCCTGATATTTCCAGGCTAATGATTATCAGGATAATGATTTTATCATCATTAAACAAAAAAAAATACATTACCAATTTAAATTATTATTGTTTTTTAATCTTTTATTTATGCAACTAAACTAGCAGTACTGATATTTCCAGGCTTTCTGTTTCAAACATCACTGTCACAAAAGAAGCGTGAGTTGGTAAGCTGAGACGTACCTGTATCTGGCAAGCCGCCTGTCTCATTCTGATGAAGTTGTTTCTCTCCAGAAGAGCTCTGAACCGCCGCTGAAGAGTGACGATTCGACGCAGCACCTCCTGATGGAGCAGATCCTGCAGTCGCTGACGCTCGACTTCACGGAGAAACACCTGCCATACACACATACACACGTCACACACATGCAATACTGGACATTTACAACCAGGCTAGCCATGAATGGACAGTATGTGTCATCCAAAAGGCATCAGAAAAAGTTACACTGTAGGAATTTAATTAAGTCCTATGATCGTACCATGCTTCGGCCCACTTGAAACCCTTCGGGAGAGAGGTCCACCTGGCTCAGGTACCGTCTGATGGGCTCCTGACGGGCCTGGTCGGCTCCCTCGGGTAACAGCACATGAAAGTGTCGAACAAAATCCTGGAGGGCATAAAACAGATTTTACACCACCATAACCAATCTATTTCTTTGATGGCGCACACACACACACACACATTGACTTTGTGAAGTGTCCAGGAAGTGACATTTCTCATTACGGCCTAAAAGCGCAGAACACTAGCATCACTGTGCTGGGATGAAGTCTCCCGGGGGTGGACAGTCTGGGATGCCGTTGTGTGTGTATGCAATTATTCCTGGCCACTTTTATTGCAGACTATAGAGAGAGAGAGGCTCTGTGAAGTCAGATAACTACACCCGCTTCATATCTTACAGGAATTACTGGAGGAGGCCAAGGCACTCATGTTTCAAAATGTTTAATAAAGGTTATACGGTAACGCTTTACAATACGGTTCATTAGTTAACATGAACTAAGAATGAACAATACTTCTACAGCATTTATTTACGTTAGATAATATTAATTTCAACATTTACTAATACATTATTAAAATCAAAGGTTGAATTTGTCAACATTAGTTAATGCATTGTGAACTAACATGAACGACTGGATTTTTATTAACTAACATTAACAAAGATTAATAAATACTGTAACACATGTATTGCTCATAGTTAGTTCATGTTAGTTAATACATTACCTAATGTTAACTGATGAACCTTATTGTAAAGTGTTACCGGTTATACATTATTTATGTATAAATAATGTTATATATATGTATTTTGTGTGTACAGTTCTGCAGGGTTCCTACACATTTTCCATTTCAAAATTCCATACTTTTTTCATTTTAAATTTTTCTTGTCTTAAGGGCAAAGTAATGCACAGACCCTCAAGTCCCACATTCATGTGAAGGCCATTGTTCCCGATATAAACAATAGTAATAGTAAGGCTTGCCTTAACCAACACTATGAATGATTGAAAAGAGAGATAACTGTTTGAATTGTCAGTCATTAGCATTAACTGCATGATGCTGTGTGTCTGGGCTGATTTCATGTTTCAGGATGGTAGAAAAGGCCAAAACAACACATTCATCCCCAGACGGCCACACCCAGGACAGGAAATGACAACGGGAAATAATGATTCCAGCTTTGGAACTCCAAAAAAGAAGGATAAGGAATCAGAAATTACGTTTGGAGGAAAGTACGATTTTTTTTTTTTTTTTTTTTTTTTTCCTGTGGTGAAAATCAAGTCATATTGTTTATATGACTCTTTGGTGTTTTTAATCTGCTTTAAGACAAACCATGTGTAAATTCATAAGTCAACACCATTGCTGAGTATTTTCTCCTTAAAACCAAAGACAGTCTCAGTCTTTTACGATGTTATGATCATAAACTACATGCTTTGACATTCAGAGTGTTTCTAAGGATGCTGATTATTAGAAGGGCAGCTGTGTGACTCTGATGGTGAACGGGAACATGGTCTGTGTTTAGCGACACATTATTAGCTGTTTGATAACATGGTCAAGCAAAAAGCTAATCATATTAATTACCGTTATATGCCTGATGTACATAAAACACAAAACCATTCTGATACATCGGCTTGTAGACGATCCTGTATTATTCACTCTTCTTCTTCTGAATCAGTTTCTGGTTCAAACACATATGGCTGAATTAAACCAATACTGTCTGTGTAGCGTTTACTACAGTAAAGCTGAGCGAGAGGATCAGGTAATCCGAGCTGCTGTGAGTGAGTGGAGGCGGGGCTAATTTGCATATTCATGAGCCCACGTATACTAAATGAGGCAAGGGTGTAGAGTTACATTCAAGCTAATTCAAAGCATGAAGAAATTTTCACAGGAAGAAATATGTAATTTAGATTATCAGAATTTTAATAGATAAAATTATTGACTGCACCGGGACTTTAAGATATTAATACTTTTTTTAAACAAGGAGGCATTAAATTTTGTAATCACCATGGGGAATTGTAAAGACAGTGTAATCACACCATGGGAAAATCTCAGTAAAAGTGGGAGTTGTGAAAAATATGATACACCGGTGTTTTGACAGATGAGAAGTTTATCTATGTATCATCTTTTTACTCTTTTAATAAATTTTATAACTGTATCATATATCTCTTAATTCCTTTTATAATGGTTTTAATTTTCCTTGCTTTTATTTTGTGATTATTTTAATTCCTTTCTGTGTAAAGCACTCTGAATTGCCATAGTGTATGAAATGTGCTATAATACACTTGTCTTGCCTTAAATTGCACAAAACATTTGATTTATTTTGGACTTTATTCATCAAAGAATCATCTAAATGTAGCATGTGTCCACAAAACCTTGAGCAACACAACTATTTACAACATTGATGATAATCAGAAATGTTACCTGAGCACCAAATAAGCATATTAGAATGATTTATGAAGGAGCATGTGACACTGAAAATATGTGAAATAATGGCTGCTAAAAAGACTAAATTACATTTGAAAATATATTTAAAAAAGGAAAACAGTTTATTTGGTATATTTTACAATTATACATATTAATACACTCACCTAAAGGATTATTAGGAGGAACACCATACTAATACTGTTTAACCCCCTTTCGCCTTCAGAACTGCCTTAATTCTACGTGGCATTGATTCAACAAGGTGCTGAAAGAATTCTTTAGAAATGTTGGCCCATATTGATAGGATAGCATCTTGCAGTTGATGGAGATTTGTGGGATGCACATCCAGGGCACGAAGCTCCCGTTCCACCACATCCCAAAGATGCTCTATTGGGTTGAGATCTGGTGACTGTGGGGGCCATTTTAGTACAGTGAACTCATTGTCATGTTCAAGAAACCAATTTGAAATGATTCGAGCTTTGTGACATGGTGCATTATCCTGCTGGAAGTAGCCATCAGAGGATGGGTACATGGTGGTCATAAAGGGATGGACATGGTCAGAAACAATGCTCAGGTAGGCCGTGGCATTTAAACGTTGCCCAATTGGCACTAAGGGGCCTAAAGTGTGCCAAGAAAACATCCCCCACACCATTACACCACCACCACCAGCCTGCACAGTGGTAACAAGGCATGATGGATCCATGTTCTCATTCTGTTTACGCCAAATTCTGACTCTACCATCTGAATGTCTCAACAGAAATCGAGACTCATCAGACCAGGCAACATTTTTCCAGTCTTCAACTGTCCAATTTTGGTGAGCTCGTGCAAATTGTAGCCTCTTTTTCCTATTTGTAGTGGAGATGAGTGGTACCCGGTGGGGTCTTCTGCTGTTGTAGCCCATCCGCCTCAAGGTTGTGCGTGTTGTGGCTTCACAAATGCTTTGCTGCATACCTCGGTTGTAACGAGTGGTTATTTCAGTCAAAGTTGCTCTTCTATCAGCTTGAATCAGTCGGCCCATTCTCCTCTGACCTCTAGCATCAACAAGGCATTTTCGCTTACAGGACTGCCGCATACTGGATGTTTTTCCCTTTTCACACCATTCTTTGTAAACCCTAGAAATGGTTGTGCGTGAAAATCCCAGTAATTGAACAGATTGTGAAATACTCAGACCGGCCCGTCTGGCACCAACAACCATACCACGCTCAAAATTGCTTAAATCACCTTTCTTTCCCATTCTGACATTCAGTTTGGAGTTCAGGAGATTGTCTTGACCAGGACCACACTCCTAAATGCATTGAAGCAACTGCCATGTGATTGGTTGATTAGATAATTGCATTAATGAGAAATTGAACAGGTGTTCCTAATAATCCTTTAGGTGAGTGTATATTGTATTGCATATTGTATATTAATACAATTATATAACTCTTTTACTGTATTTCTAATCAAATAAATGCCGCCTCGGTGAGCAGAAGAGACTTCTTTTAAAAGCATTTACAACTCTTTATCCCACACCATCATATTTGTAGACTCAGGCTTGAGATTGAAGTGTTTCTTTAGGAGAGATCAGTGTGTGTGTGTCAGTCTCACCTGAAAAGTGTACTTGATACTGTATCCAGATTGTCGGATGCGCACGGTTTCCAGCATGCCGGTGTAGCGAAGCTGTCTCAGCACCAGCACATCATTAAACCGCAGAGGCAGCTGGAAAGCAGCAAGGACACGTCAGTGAAAAACAGAAATGCATGTAATGTACACACAAGATATATACACGCACACACCTTCTCTGCATTTGATCGTATGCACTTCACAAAGTACGGCTCTGATTGACCAAGCGTCTCCATCAGCTTGTTGAGAGAGGCCTTAAATGGAGCAAAACACCACAAATAAATAAATAAGCAGAATTTATGGAAATCAACAGCATGTCATAGATCAAACCCAAAAAATATAAATCTGAAAAATACAAATTTATATTCTGAAAAAAAAAGGACAACGAAGCCCTATTTAACTCTCGGAAAAGCGTGGGATTGAACATGGCAATGTTAATGTATTTGGTCTTCGTGGATTATATTTACGCCGCTGCTGTCGTTGATTATTGCTGCTGCAGAGCAAGTGTGGACTTGATACGGCTAATAGATACAGACACACTGTTGTGAGCATGTAAGATATGCTGCCGCTGCTGCATTAATAGACATACATAAATGCCGTAGCAGATCTAGGCAGGTGGAGCTGGGGAGGTGGAGGGTCCGATAGCGTTGCAGGATTATATTTAAAGGATAATTCCGGTATTTAGCACTTTGAGTCTCTTTTCTGGTTTGTTTTGGATGAACTAGAGTGGTGGACACAAAAATGTTGACGATGGGTTTTGACTTTTTGACTCGTTTAGAATCGCCTTTGACCACTTGGCTACGGGCATGCACAAACATGTCCTTAAAGGAGAACTCCGGTCAATTTTAACATTGAGCTCATTTTTTTGTAAATTTGGAGTGCTGTCAATACAGAGAACAACGACAAAAATCGGTGTTGCCTACACCGTGTTATCCTCTTTTTAAAATTTGCACCCTGTTGACTTCAATGGGGCAAGTTTTAAACCTGCTTTTAGCCTCTTAACATCCTTGATGTGTCATTACAAGTGCACAGGTCATGTGAGTGATTCCTTCGGAGTGAACATGGGTGAATCTGACTGCAGTAGATGTGAAAGATATGAATAAAAATGATGTTTATTCAGCCAGCGCTCATACCTGTATTTACATCCTGTTTTCGGCCGAAGTCCACAGTAATTGATTGTCGAGTTCACGCGCATGATCATAGGTACTAAACCAATGCACGTGAACTCGACAATCGATTACTATGGACTTTGACCGAAAACAGGATGTAAATACAGGTATGTGCGCTGGCTAAATAAATATCATTTTTATTCATATCTTTCACATCTACTGCAGTCAGATTCACCGTGTTCACTCTGAAGGAATCACTCACATGACCTGTGCACTTGTAATGACACATCAAGGATGTTAAGAGGCTAAAAGCAGGTTTAAAACTTGCCCCATTGAAGTCAACAGGGTGCAAATTTTAAAAAGAGGATAACACGGTGTAGGCAACACCGATTTTTGTCGTTGTTCTCTGTACTGACAGCACTCCAAATGAACAAAAAAATGAGCTCAATGTTAAAATTGACCGGAGTTCTCCTTTAAAACAACCAGTAACGTTCGTTTTCAAAACTGTGCAACTCACCGAGTGGTTAGTGGTGTTCGTTGATGATTAAAAACAAGTAGCGTAGCGAAATACAGTTTGTCATGTTTTATTTGGCATTTTGTAAAATCCCATTGATTTCTGTTGGAGGACTCATTGCTGGTTGATATTACTGCGCTTCAGACTCAAATATCGAGCGGAAGTTTATACGCGGTTGTGAGGTATCTGAAAAAATAGTTCCACTATAGCAAATAACACGGATTGAAATCCTACATTGCGCCGATATATTTGTTTTTAATCATCAACGAACACCACTAACCACTCGGTGAGTTGCACAGTTTTGAAAACGGACGTTAAGGGTTGTTTTAAGGACATGTGCGTGCCCGTTAGCCAGCCACTCTGAAGCGGTCAAAGGCGATTCTAAACGAGTCAAAAAGTCAAAACCCATCGTCAACATTTCTGTGTCCACCACTCTAGTTCATCCAAAACAAACCAGAAAAGAGACTCAAAGAGCTAAATACCGGAATTATCCTTTAAAAAAGACGTGTGCCTGTCGATGTTTCCATGCTTGTATCTGTCTATACAGAGGACAGGAGGAAAGCAGCTGTTTTGGTGGTCAGGAATTCACTCTCCCTTCCCAAAGTGAGATCTGCACAGAACAGGAAGTGAGGTCATCCACACATCAGACGGCCCAGAACTGCAGAGCGAGTGAGCGTTACAGCTCTCTGTCCCGGTCTGAGACACGGGAGGGAAACGTCATTCTGTCACAAGGGGTTTGATTTTTTTTAAAGAAAAAGATTTCAACATTTCTGTTTTTAAATTAACATGTATTAGTTCAGCATATGCAATTTTTTTGTAACATAAATGTTTTATTAAAACTATTTTGGAAATACTGAAAAAATTACTTTTTTGATCCACTTCAAATGTTGTCTACTATATATATGAAAATATATATGTTTAAAATTATGATTACATAAACAAAGACAAATATCACTTTCCATCCCAACTTTTATGCCAAATGTGTGAAAATATTATTTCATTATATCTTCTAAATATAGAATTTAGCCATTTTATTTCGGACATCTTTAAAAAAGGTCACCACAAAATGTATGTTGATTTGAGATGCAGTGGAAACTCTGTTCACGTGTATGGTGGTTCAGAAATAAAGTTTTAAAAGTTATGAATCACAGACTTTAACAAGCAGTTGTTTTTTTTTCTAGTGAAACCAAAACAAAAGACTTTGGAAAGACAGAGCATATAAAAGTGTTATTGCATCAAAGATAGACATGATGTCATTAATTTGGGTTTTTACTGGGCTGTACAGGGTGGAGATTACAGCATAGTTACACAACACAGACATGATTCAGAAAACATTAAGAGAGAAGGCGTGAGATCTGACGTGAGATCTGACCTGGAACTGGGCGCTGATGCTCGGGGGTTTCTTCTTCTTGTGGAGGTGCAGCAGGGACTTTGTGATGCGGTCGTGTAACGTCAGGTTACTCAGGTACTTCAGAGACTTGACATCCAGAAAGTGCTGTAGACACACACACACACACACACTCGGTCACAAGCATATTCAGATCAGTTAAAGGGACAGTGTCATTTACAGAACCTCATGTTGCTCCAAACCCAAATGAACATTCATTGAACACAAAAGGAGATTGTGTGAAGATTAAAACAAGCAAAAAGTCAATTCTGGAAATGGCGATCGAAAATATGGAAAAAAATGAAAAAAATTCAGACATGACCATTTTACACAGTGAGCGCAGCTATCAAGCTTTAAAAAGGACAAACAATTCATTATATGGTGCAATATTCCAAGTCTTCTGAGGCCGTGTGAACGGGGAAAACACAACATTTTAAAAATTATAACAAATTTGCCTTCCGCACTAGTGCAAAATCCCATTAGCACTGGACATTCAACACGACGGCGTAAAGTTTTGTGGACACTTTGCTAAATATCTCTCTTTGTGTTTTACAAAAACAATCAAACTGAATCAAAACAACACAACAACACAAAACATTAACAAAACAAAACACAAGACAAAACAAAAGACAACACAACAAAACAACAACAACAAGACAAAACAAGAAAACACAAGGCAACACAACAACTCAAAACAACATCACAACAAAACACAACACAACAACATAACACACAACACAACAACATAACACACAACACAACAAAAAACAAAACACAAGACAAAACAAGACAACACAACAAAACAACAACACAATAAGACAACACAAAACAACAACACAAGACAACAACAAGACATCACCACAACACAACACAAAACATTAACAAAACAAAACACAAGACAAAACAAGACAACACAACAAAACAACACAATAAGACAACACAAAACAACGACACAACAACACAAGACAACAAAAAGACATCACCACAACACAACACAAAACATTAACAAAACAAAACACAAGACAAAACAAAAGACAACACAACAAAACAACAACACAAGACAAAACAAGAAAACACAAGGCAACACAACAACTCAAAACAACACAAGACAAAACAAAACACAACAAGACAACAACACAACACAAGACAACAACATAACACACAACACACCAAAAAACAAAACACAAGACAAAACAAGACAACACAACAAAACACAATAAGACAACACAAAACAACAACACAACACAACAAAAAGACATCACCACAACACAGCACAAAACATTAACAAAAAACAAAACAAGACAAAACAAAACAAAAGACAACACAACAAAACAATAACACAACACAAAACAACAAGACAACAACAACAAAAAACATTAACAAAAAACAAAACACAAGACAAAACAAAAGACATCACAACAAAACAACAAGACAACACAACAACACAAAACAGCACAACAACAAAACAACAAAAACACTAGGTTTGGACAACATGAGTAGATCATAACAGAATTGTCATGAAGTGCTTTTAAATCAAATTAAAAAAGCATGTTATGGGATTCACACCTTAGGAAGACTGGGCTTCATCTTATAGTTTTTATTTCTCCTGAAAAAGAAAAAAGAAGTATTAATAACAGTGGTTCTGATATTCCTCGTGTGTATGAGATGCCAGTGAGTGTAAAGATTAGGGCTGCACGATACTGAAGAATAATGCGATATTCGATATGCGATACCATAATGCTTAAAGTGTGTAAAATAAACAAATTATATTTCCAATATATTTAAAATTATATAACCTACATATGCGTTTCACATCCCTACAGCTTCTGACAGTGAACATCAGTGTTTTACTGTCGCGTAAGAAGTGTTGTTTTAACATCAGTGGGGTTCAGGTTATCCTACATTAGGGTTATTTAACAACAAACTGAATAATCAAATGTAAAAATAAAGCACTGCTTAGTTTTCACTGTATGAATTAAATACTGATTCTTATTAAAGCTACAACAGTTATTCAGCCGAGAGCAGTGAGTGATTTTCTCTCCGTCTTTGGTTCATGACCACAGTTATTGCAATTGCGATATGCATATCACGATATATACATTTGCGATATTTCGATAAATTGTGCAGCCCTATTACACGTGGATATCTTGCTATAAAATAGAGACATGAGAGGACCGAAACGAAGCCTTATGTTGTTGTCCCCTAGTAAAGATCTGCAGAGTGAGTCTCACATGAGGATGCCGTGGGCTCGCTCCAGGAGTTTACTGCTCGTGGAGTTGATGAAGATCCCGTCCTCCTCACTGAAGGATCCGATGGATGACAGACGGTTCTGTCTCCCGTTCCACACATCTCTGACAGGGACAGCACAAAAAACAAAAACATGCATGTTACACACACACACACACAACAACATCTAATCCTCAAACTGCAATGAAGGCAAAACCACGTTAACCCTTGCCGGTGCATTTTGCTGGATTTTCTTCACATAGTAGCAAAACAGACTCCGTCATTTATGGTCATACGGACAAAAGAAATATGAAAAAAGAAATCGTAAAAGGTCTACTTTTGTATGCGTTACACTTACAATCAAAACAAAACATTGTGCTTTTGTAAAATGCATGTTACACATACACACAACAACATCTCTAACTCAGAGACAACTCCTCAAACTGCAATGAATGCAAAACCATATTAATGAAACTCAATGATCAAAGCCTGAGCCTGGTTTCTCCCGAGGTTTTTTCTTCTCCATTCTGTCACATAATGGAGTTTTAGTTCCTTGATTATATATATTATATATTAATATATATAAATTAATAACTTTTTTTACAACAAAAATGAACCACCACATAACTTAAGCTGGATTATGACACTCTTTTCTTCTGGAAACAAACTTTGTCGCATTATTTTCCTGTTATCACTGTAAAGCTGCTGTGAAACGATCTGTATTGTAAAAAGCGCTGTATAAATAAAGGTGACTTTACTTTACTTGATGTAATCGGAAACTCTGACGCTTAACGGGTTTCAAAGACATTATGGTTTCAGTATCATGCAACTTTCTGCTTTTTGTTTAGATGCTTTCTTGCTATAAGACTCGGTAATTCACAGTTCCCAGAGCAAGCAGCTGATGGAGCCTTTCACAGTCTCTCAACATCATCTCTCAACATCCCTTTAACTTATGCGCTGCACACACACACTGTAAAACATGATTGTGATTTTAACGGTAAAAGACTGTAAAAATGCTACGGTGAAAAACTGTTAATTGGATATCAGAAAGTTTTCTTACTATATACGATGAATAACTGTGATAGATCTACGGTAACCATACATGTAATGTAATTTTACAGTAAAATACCGTTAAATTGACAGTTTTTGGAAGTGAAATAAGAGCAAGTAATTTCTGAAAATGTGTTTTGACACTGTGCAGCTTCTATATACTAGTATAAACTTTCTCAGCATGTTGTAAAGCTGCTTGTGATGAGCTTTGATGCACCATGTGACTCATCACCACTGTGATTGGTTGTTGTCAGTTGTTGTATTACAATGGTACCAAACATATATTAGTACTTCAATAGTTCGGTAAATTACCATTATATCAGAGAGTGAAATACGTTTTTTTTTTTTTTTTTTTACTGTAAATTTAAGTTAAGTCTGTAAAACCTAAAATGTTGCAACCATATTTTTTACGGTAAATTTCTGACAACAACAGCTGCCGTTTTTTTACCGTAAAACAATTTACTTTACAGTGCATGACAGGCACACAAACGGCACCGTTCTACTCAGTAATTCTGACTGAATGCAGACAAGTAAAGTGTTTACAGCGACTCTTCCATGTTGATTTATTATGATTTAGATGTTAATGTGGCTTATCTGCAATATTCCTTGGACAGGAGATCACTGAAGCATGTGGTCATGAACTGTGGAGAGCAATTACCCATCAGCCCCGGATCTGTCCTCCAAATGAGCAAATATCTCCTCTCTGACATCACACGGGAAGCAGCTGCTGTTTCCTGGGGTTTTGTGGTCTCTTCGTAACCCAAAAAGTGTGTGGGGTTGCGAAACAGATTAGGGGGACTTTACAGCGCAACAAAAGAGCTGTTGTGAGCTCGGCTCTCGCCACTTGTTCTGGATATCAGGACTAATCTCAGAGCCATGCGGTCATTAATGAAGACCGTGACTCTGGGTATCTGTGGAGTCACTGCTCTGACTCTCTATACACACACACACACCGAGAACTTAACAAGCCATGAGAGTACTGACCAGGAGCTCTTCAGACACACTTTATTTACCGCTCAGAAAAAAAGAAAAACGTGGGATAATACAGTGGGGATTTCAGAAACCTGAAACAAATGATATGCCGGTTCTCCAGGGAAATATCATCAAAACACATGCAAAATGTTATCAGAGTAGGGCTGTGAAACGATTAATCGCATCCAAAATAAAAGTTTGTGTTCACATAATATATGTGTGTGTGTAATGTGTGTAATTATTTTGTATATATATTTATAAATACACACATGCATACATATACATATACATACATACATACATACATACATACATACATATATATATATATATATTAAATATTTGCATGTATATACTGTATATATATTTAGATATCATTTATATTATGTATAAATATTTTATATTTTAGATATAAATAACACTTATATTAATACAAAATTATATAGACTTATTTTTCCTAAAGTCATAAAAATGACAAAAACAAACCCTAACCCAAACGTTAACTAAAATGAAAACTTCATAAGAATAAAAGCATTGAGAACATAAACTCCATCAGTGCATTAATGATCGAGGAGTGTGTTGAAACATAAAATTTATTAAACTTTATAGAATTTAGAAAGCTAAACTAAACAACTAAAAATTAAATACAAATTGATAAAACTTTAAAGACTTAGATAAAAGTCTTTTTTAAACCGATAAAAAGCAAAACAAAACAACTAAAACACATTTTTCTTAAATATATATTCCAAAAATACCATCTAGCAGGGATGAAATTTCACGAACTGGCTCATTGTAAGGTGATATCCTATCACAGAACCAAGCATGAATTCACTGAGCTCTTCAGAATGACCCATTTTTACCCAAAAATGTTTGTAATTGCAAACAATATTAAAAATATATATAGTGAGCAAACTGAGCTTTCTACTAGCATTTCCACACTTTACTATCCTTTCACTATAAGAACGGTTTCTTCAATCATCCAGAATAGACAATATTACAAATATCCAACGAAAGGGTTTGTAAAGACAAGGACCTCCAGATATTAACATCACCCCGTGAAAGAGTCCATTCTTACAATATATTTACATGTATTCAGACCCATTTATACTGGGTGAAAAAAGTATCAAGTGTGATATAACCAGAAGTGAACCGTGACTCTCAAACCTGGAAACACTATCCAGCTGTCAATGGAACAAAATAAAACACTTTAACTCGAACTTTTTACAACCTCTATTGATTTGCGATCACATTTATCCAGTCGAAACATGTTTAATGGGCCACGAGACACATGACAGGACAGAGGTCTTACCGTTGATTTAGTGTGTTGCTTCCCTGCAGATCAGAGAGAGGAGTGCGAGGATTCCTCCTGTTCACACCTGAAACACATCACAAAGCCTGTACAACCAGACTGATCCGACACACAAGGGCATCATGGGGAATGAGAGAGAGGTTATGATGAGAGGATCATGGGTAATGGTTCTCGTGAGAATAACAGGACGTGATTTTGATGAACTCACTGCTGTCGATTAAATGAAACGTATGAACATTCAATTAGAGGTGAATTACTTGAAACATGCTTCTGTGAAACACACACACACACACTTGTTTACTTCGCTATCTAAATGGGGACATTCCATAGATGTAATGGTTTTTATACTGTACAAACTGTATATTTTATTCCCTTACACTAACCCTAACCCATCACACAACACTTTCTGCATTTTTACATTTAAAAAAAAAATAAAAAACACTTTAATTTCTTTATTTTTATACCAGATTTACAAATGAGGACGTCCCTAAAGGCTTTTGGAGATTTTGTCAGGTTTTGGTCACTTCTGGGTACAAATTTGTCCCCAAAATATTAAGTAGGTACACACACACACACCTGGAGACTCTCTTTCCAACTAAAGCTGGGTGATATATTGAAAATATACCATATATGTAATGCATACCAATATATAGCAATATTTTTGGTGGCAATTAAATCAGCAACATTACAGTCACTTTAATTAGCTTTTTTAAGTTGTGAGTGAACTTTTTTTATGAGAGCGATTGCTCTGTTAGCGCGGTTCGAATGAAATATGAACGAACCAAAAACAGGATGTGATGTCACAAGATGCGACCCTAAAAAGCACAGAGTGCTGTTTTTCTCCTCATAGTCGTGATGTTGCCCATCACAGTTCGGTTCAGGCATCAGAACTGCGTCTCCTCGCAGCAGATCTTAGTAATTCCAGCTGTTTTGACTGCTTTACACATTTCATAAGCTCTTTATGGGTTCTCAGCTGGTCACAATACCACCAAATGTACAGACATACGCATTTCTCCCAGCACACAGCATTGTTTTGGATGTTCGGTAGGTTCCGTCACACAATATGCGCCATAAAAGCCTTTTATTTTTTGGTTTTGTATCTTTAGGTTTGACAGTGTGAACGCTAAGCGAACCAGGACTAAATGTATAATTTTTATTTTTTGGTCCAGACTTAGGGCCCTTTCACACCTATATTGTTTGGTCCGGATTTTCAGACTTTTCAGTTTGATCCGAATCAAAATTACAGGTGTGAAACCTCCCCCGGACCACGGTCCGCACCAAACAGACGAAATTTGGTCAGACGAAAAGAGGTAGTCTCGGTCCGGATCAAACAGAGCAAAGGTTTGGTTCGTTTCTAGTGTGAACGCATGTTCTGTATGGTTCGGACTTTCAGAACATTTACAGGAAGTTCCGGTGGTTCCCGCAGGATTGCTCGCTCTTCTCCTCCTGTCCTGCCGGCGACCATAAAATGTTCACGCAACGAGGACGTTCATTTGGTGAATGTGAGCTAGCCTCGAGTATAGCTGGTGCTGCTGGGAGTAATGCCGTAATAATAACAGTACAGTGGCAACGATATGCGTCTGTTCATTCATTCTTGTCAAAGTTACCTGGCGAACTGACAACACGCTGACATCAGACGCACGTCCACTTACAAACCAATCAATGTCAAGATGCAGCCCACAGAGATGATGACGACAGGACGCATGTACGTCATGTAAAGTGCTTTAGTGCGCTCGCAGAATTGCAATGCAAAACTAAACAAAAAGTAACCGAATGTATAAAATGTATCAAAACATGAACTTTGGTTCGGACTCTCAGGTGCGGAAACGCCCTAAAAGAACCAAACTACAAGCGTGAACAAATGCATTTAAATTTGAATCAAATATTGAGGGTCTATGGACATGCTACATGTTCATTTTGAAATGAGTAAATAGAATATATACAGTAGTTTTTCACTTATATCACCCAGCCGTAACTACAGGATTGAATTACGAAGGAATGTTTCTAACAGGAAGGAATAATAAATCTGTTTTTTTTTTTGGTAACACTATTTTACAGTGTCCTTGTTACATATGTTACATGTACTTACCGTAGTTATAACAGTAAATTATGCATAATTACACGCAACTAACCCTCAACCAAACCCTAATCCTAACCCTATAGTAAGTACATGTAGTTCATTAATATTACTCAGTACTTAAATATATAATTACACTGTAACAATGACACATTAAAATTCTGGGTTACACTTTATTTTAAGGTGTCATTGTTACAGTGTAATTATATATTTAAGCACTGAGTAATAATAATTAACAACATGTACTTACTATAGGGATAGGATTAGGGTTTGGTTGAGGGTTAGTTACGTGTAATTATGCATAATGTACTGTTATAACTACGGTAAGTACAGGACACTGTAAAATAAAGTGTTACCGAAAGTAACAGGAAGGAATGATAATATTTTATTTTTTAGTGTTTAGTGTGTATAGCCTCTAACCCGAGCTACCTCCATCAAGCAGACCTATGGTGAGCCCGCTGTCCTCGGAGAGCGAGAGAAACGAGAGCACACTTGAGCCGGGGGACAGAGGAGGACTGCCCGAAAGACATGCATGCTGGACTGAACCCAGAGACAGTGTTAGTCAGAGATTACATCATGCAGGAGAACCAGACAGATGCAAGACAGATGAGCAGAGACATGAGGGCTTCAGCTCGCAATACAATCAATCATTCTGTTATTATATACAGTCAAACCAGACACCTTTCTCACATTATCACAGTTTATTCGCTATAGTTTAGAAAATGGTAATACAATTACAAGAGTTATGAAATCAGTTGATATTTCACTGGTTTTGTCCATTCTTATGTTATAAATGAATTATGTTCAATATCTGTCAGCTGTTAAATTTAACTACACAATTAGATAATACCAATTTAGGTCAACAAATTACCAAGCAATGCTTCATTTTGTTCAGTCTGTGTGTGAAAAGAGCATTAGCAATTAAAGAAAAAGCACTTCAGCAAAACATGTTCATATCAAAGAGTCTTAAAAGATCATTTTTGGTCCTAATTTTTTATAATGTTACTGGTAGTCACTGTATTAAGAATATTTGGGTATAATATGTCACAGTTTACTGTATTTTTCTATCCTCACTTACATAAATGAACTATAGTGTCCGGCACCCACTAGTAAATAAATATATGTAAACAAATATATGTGACCCTGGACCACAAAACCAGTCACATGGGTGATTTTTTTTTTAATTGAGATGTATACATACTGAATAAATAAGCTTTTTATTGATGTATGGTTTGTTAGGATAGGACAATATTTATCAGAGATATGACTATTTGAAAAATATGCACTATATGCAAAAAAATCGTAATCGTTTAAAGTTGTCCATTTATGTTCACGATTGTGCTCCATTCACTCACAAAAATAAATGTTTTATATATTTACGTTAGGAAATTTACAAAATGTCTTCATGGAACATGATCTTTACTTAATATCCTAATGATTTTTGGCAGAAAAGAAAAAAATTATAATTTTGACCCATACAATGTATTGTTTGACCCATACAAATATACCAGTGCGACATGTGACTGGTTTTGTGATCCAGGGTCACATGCATAATTTCTGGTTTGACTGTATGTGTAGCTGAAGAGGTATGCATTTATATATTCATATAAGCGCAAGGGTCAAATTTAACGGCACATGTCTTGGCTCAGGGTGCATGGAGTGAGGAGACGAGATGAAGGAAAGGCAGCCTTACTGTTTTTATCCTCTTTGCACCTCTGCAGGATCTCTAAGCTTCTCTGATGCACAGGGTGATGCAGAAAACTAAAGCTATCCACACTTTTCACAACTGGAGCAGCAGCATCATGCCCTTAGGAAGCCAAAAAACAACAACACACACAAGAAAGAGAGAGGAGAGAGAAAAGATTAAATAGGGAGAAATAAGATGTGCTTGTCTACAAGAGTTAAGCAGCATAAAGTTCACATTACATGGACATGATTTCTGGTGTTCACACGCAGTGCGAAGGAAACCCATAATGCACTCACAGTTCAAACTCACCATATGTGAGGCATCAAAGCATAGACGAACTACTAATGCTCGAACTCGTAATTAAGGAAGAAAGGCATATAGATACTGAAAAGCTGGAGAGCAGGGCAATAGATTTCAAGCAAGAGGAGCTGGGCTAACACGGCATGATTCGCTAGCAAACATACATACAAAGTAGCCCGAATAATGTACACTTACAGAGTTAAGATATCTAACACATTCTTTTACACAACAGCAAAGACTGTTACGCAGATAAATGAGACTGATTGACAAAAGAGACTGAGCCCTGAAAACAATCAACTCTGTTAAATGTAAATGTTAAGCCAGAAAGCAAAACCCTCATGATCCACCAGTCATTGCAGATCACAAAATAAAAATAATAATAATAAAATCAAATAAAATATCAAATAAAATAATAAAATAAGATAAACACATATACAATAAAAAAAAAGGTAAAAAAGGTTTAAAAAACTTTTTTTTTTTATTGCAAGCAAATTTATTCTTTAAATACATTTTTTTTTAATCAAACTGAACTGATTTTTTTATTTAAAGAATAAATTTCACCAAGGACTCATTAAAAACAATTCACCAATTGGGTGCAAAAAAAACAAACATTTATTGTAAAAAAAATAAATAAAAAATCTCTTTTGAACGGCAGTATAAACAGATATCAATAAGATTACAATATCTTACAATGAGAGCATGATATTCTATGAAAGGATGACGTGATGTAAATGTAAGAGTTTAAATGCTTGGCTAATTGTTTTACATACAGTGCTAACCATAACTTAACTGACAACTTTTAGAGTTATTAAGAACAGTTGCAGCTTCAGCCATATCATGCAATATATAATTTATAATAAAATGCATTAACGGAAGTATAATATGGTTAAAACTACATTGATCAAAGTCAATTTGCACAGAATTAGAACCCTAAAACACTGATTTCATTACAAAAAAATACAGTAGTCGACATTTGAAGCGGATAAAAAAAGTCCTAAGACAAGAACGGGTATTGCTCAAAATTCATGTATAACTGATGAAAGGTTTTGATCCACTTCAAATGTCGACTACTGTACATGTATTAGCACAAGAGGGGTCTTGTATTAGGCAGTGTGACATGCATTGCCTGAAGAATCAGTCAAAAATCAGTACAAACTAAAAAAACAATAATAATTTCAATGAAATAATAATCATTAACGGAAGTATTTTGATGGTTAGACCTACTACGTGCAATATTATTACTCTATTTTATATTTTATAATGTGTACTTATTTAAACTAGAAAGTCTATTTGTACATAGTTTCTTTTTTGTTGCACTTTTAAAATGTTTGCTGCTCCTTGCTCTTCTTTAATATATATATATATATATATATATATATATATATATATATATATATATAAAAAAAAGCTGACTGAGAAACGCACAATAATTCCAATGTACCTGTACTGTAATGTATCGTGCAAATGGAAATAAACTTTAAACTTTAAACTTTACATTGATCAAAGTCAATTTGCACAGATAGAACACTATTATCAAAACACTATTTTTAGGCAATGAAATTATGTATTAGTACAAGAGGGGTCTTGTATTTGGCAGTGTGACATGCATTGCCTGAAGAATCAGTCAAAAATCAGTACAAACTACAAGCATGTGACCAGGAATAAGGGTTTAATTGGACTCACCGCTGCGTTTGTCCACATGTCTCTTCCCAGCGTCCCTGAAGGCCACCATGGCTCTGAAATAGGCCCTGAGAACGGCCCAGCGGAAGGTGGCCACCGGGTCGATCCCGATCAGGCCACAGATGAAGGCGTTCTTACTGCTCTTGAGGAGCGCAACGATGTCGGGCCGCATGTGGTCCGTGTTCTTCTCTCTGAAGTCCTGCAGGCCATACACACAGTCAGATAACTGATATAAGCCAGAGAAACATCAGTGGAGAGAGAGAGAGAGAGCGAGGCCCACAGCTCCATATATATATATATATATATTATATACTGAATCGGCTCTATCATTCATGAAGCCAGAGAAACATCAGTGAAGAGAGAGAGCGAGGCCATTATGTAACGCATGAACAAAGGCTTTATATTGTAAATAAGAGGTTTAGCTACTCATGAGTGTTAAAGGTAGCCTGGATGCCAGCTGAACTTAGCCCCGCCCACAACATTTGAGGTCGGGAAGTTCGGTCTGGACTTGATCCGTTGTGGAGCAACTGTGCTCGAACCAGAGCTGTTCGGACCAATCAAATTGTCAGGGCAGGCTTTATACGATGATGGACAGATGATCAACAGTAACGTAATCATCCACGTCACCAAAGAGCGCTTGGGTTGAATTCATTTACAACAAAGATGGCTGCCGAATTGAGATGTGTAGATTCGCAGTATCTGACTAGAATCTGAGTATGATGACGTCAGGCCATGTTAAAGGGTTAGTTCACCCAAAAATGAAGGTTCTGTCAGTAATCACTCTCCCTCATGTTGTTCCAACCCCGTAAGACTTTCGTTCATCTTCAGATCACAAATTAAGATATTTTTGATGAAATCTGAGAGCTGTCTCACTCCTCCATAGGCTTCTCTGTTATTGAAACTTGCCAGCCCAGAAAGTTAGTAAAGACATCATTAAAATAGTCCAAGTGACTACAGTGGCTCAACCTTAAGTTTATCAAGCGACGAGAATACTTTTTGTGCCCAAAAAAACACCAAAATAAAGACTTTATTCAACTCTTGGGTTGTACGTCAGAACACAGGCTTACTATTGGCCAGCATCACACACATGACCAGTGTCAGCCAATAGTGAGCCTCCGTTCTGACCTACAACCCAGAAGCGCTGCGCTGTTACACTATGTGAATGTGAACTCACTCAGAGGAACACAGAAGAAAATCAATATTTGAATAAAGTGTTGTTGTTTTTGCGCACAAAGTATTCTCGTCGCTTGATAAACTTAAGGTTGAGCCACTGTAGTCACTTGGACTATTTGAACTTTCTGGGCCGGCAAGTTTCAGTAACAGAGAAGCCTATGGAGGAGTGAGACATCTCTCAGATTTCATCAAAAATATCTTAATTTGTGTTCTGAAGATGAACGAAAGTCTTACAGGGTTGGAACAACTGTGAGCACTTAACCTCTTAAAAAATAAAATAAAATAAAAATGAATAATTTTTTCCTTTTCCTTTAATCCTCCCTTGTCTGGCTTATGCTACTCTAAGAAATGCCTGAACTTTGTATTTTGAGCACTTCTTGTGTTGTTTTTGCCTCTTCACGATGATTGCTGTAGTCCTCGTTTGTAAGTCGCTTTGGTTAAAGGCGTCTGCTAAATGAATAAATGTAAATGTAAGCCAGTGAAACATCAGTGAAGAGAGAGGGCGAGGCCATTATGTAACGCATGAACAAAGGCTTTATATTGTAAATAAGAGGTTTAGCTACTCATGACTATCAAACACTGCCAAACTTAAGCCGGGTTTACACCGTGACATTTTTTTCTTTCTTTTATGATTGTTGCTTGTCAAATTGTATGTTATGGCCTCAGGGTCATCTTGGGTAAAAGCCAACGCGGATTGTACCTAATAATTAAGTCAGAATGTTCGATATACATTGCCGTTCAAAGGTTTGGGACTGGTACAATTTTTAATGTTTATAAAAAAAGTCTGTCAAGGTTGGATTTATTTGATATAAAAATAAAATAAAAAAACTGTAATATTGTGAAATATTATGAATTAAAAAAAAACTGCTTTCTATTTTAATATATTTTAAAATACAATTTATTCCTGTGATCAAAACTGAATTTTCAGCATCATTACTCCAGTCTTCAGTGTCACATGATCCTTCAGAAATCATTCTAATATGTAGATTTGAAAAAAAAATTCATAATTCATAAAAATAATTCATTATTATTATCAATGTTAAAAACAATTGTGTACAATTACTTTTTTCAGGATTCTTTGATGAATAGAAAGTTCTATATCATTTATTTGAAATAGAATATTTTGTAACATTATAAATGTCTTTACTGTCACTTTTGATCAATTTAATGAATCCCAAAAAAAAAATTCTTACTGACCCCTGAACGGTAGTGTAAACCGTTTTCCACATTGATAATAATCAGAAATGTTTCTTGAGCAGCAAATCATCATATTGGAATGATTTCTCGATAGGTTTTAAGGCTTTAGTAAAAATGAAGTGCCAGATCTTTCATTGCACTTAAGCAACACATTTCCAGACGCTGATTTGTTAACATAAACAGCCCTGAGGGCCAGGACTGTGGGATGCTGGGACTTTACACACAGTTACTCATTACTGTCACGTTTATGGTGCCACGAGCGACAAACAGAGTTACTCATTATATACTATAAATAAAGAGTCATGTGACAAAGGCATCACACCCTCTTTATATACAGTCGAGGTCAAACAACAATCAACTAATGTATCAACTAGAGAGATGACTCAATGTTGGAAGAATGTGCCGATTCCACTTCTCATCTCCCAACTACTAAGTACTGGTGCTGTTCCTCTGGAATTAAAAACGGCTGCTGTCACTCCTCTCCTAAAGAGTCCTGGCCTCGACCCCTCTGACATCTCAAATCTACCATTTCTTTCGAAACTGCTTGAGAAAGTGGTCACTGAAGGTCAGTGCTCAACTTCAAACACATTTGGCATCCAACAAACACTATGAATGTTTTCAATCCGGTTTCCGCACCCTCCACAGCACTGAGGCCTCGTTTACACTGCAGGTCTTGATGCCCAATTCTGATCCATTTACACGTTCTTTCAACTGTGACCCATATCCGATTCATGTGTTTACACTTGCCATACTATCTGAAACATCGTGCATGCTTAAAGGGGGTTCTTGCACAGATGGATGGACGTGAAATATGCTTGATGCAAGCCCTGCGATATAGCCTATGCAAAGTTTGCCAAACATCACCATAATTTTGAGGCGAAGGAGGACGAAAAGTGCCATCATCATTGCGCATATGCTTCAGTTATTGTGTGCGAGAGAGATCTCAGGACTGGTGGGAGCATATTGTGGCGGGCTTTAAGAGCAGTGGGTCCGACATTTTAGGATGAGCAAGCCAACCTTTGATATGTTATGTCAACGTTTGTCCACGTTTCGTCGGGCCATCCGTCCCTTTGCAGATGCGCGTCGGGGTTGCTCTCGTCATCAAACCACGTTGCCTAATGCCTCAGAAAATCCGATCTGCCTGTTAACATGACAGTCGCATTGGCAGATATCTGATTTATATCCGATTTATTTCCACATATGAATGAGGCCTGAAGCCAAACTGGAAATATCAGTTTTTTTCCTGTTTACACTGTCATAGAACACATCCGATCTGTGTCACATGTGAGCGAAAAATCGGAATTGGGTCACATTTCGCTGACAGTGTAAACGAGGCCTGAGACGGCACTTCTTAGGGTTGTCAATGATCTCCTTATGGCCACTGACTCCGGCTCCACCAGTATTGCCCTATCCTGGATCACCTCCTATCTGTCTGATCGCCAGCGTTACATCTCTATCCGCCAGGCTAAGTCCACTACTGCCTCTGTCCCACACGGTGTTCCCCAGGGCTCTGTCATTGGGCCTCTTCTCTTCATCATCTACATGCTCCCATTAGGTAACATCATCCGTCATCATGGCTTTAACTTCCATTGCTGCGCAGAAGACGCCCAACTATACATCCATTCTCAAAGCAATGCTCCTTTCCCCACAAATTCCATATCAGCTTGTATTGATGATATAAACGCTTGGATGACCAGTAATTTTCTCAAACTCAACACTGATAAAACAGATCTACTTCTTATTGGTTCCCCTCAATTTACATCCCGTTTCTGTGTTGACAATGTTAATGTTGCTGGAGTTTTGGTTCAACCTTCCACCACTGTCAAAAACCTTGGTATAATCTTTGATTCCTCTCTTTCCTTCCTTCCACACATCTCCTCGCTCACTAAGTCTGCCTTCTTTCACTTTCGTAATATCGCGTGCTTACGTCCATTTCTGAATATCAGCGATGCTGAGACCGTAGTTCACGCTTTCATCACTTCATGGCTTGACTACTGCAATTTTCTTTTCTATGGCTTACCCAATTCATCAATAAATAAGATCCAGTATATTCAGAACTCCGCATCTAGGGTCCTCACAAACACAAAGAAATCTTCCCACATTACTTCATTGGCTTCAACGCAGACTTCACTGGCTACCCGTTCGCTTTCGTATTCAATACAAGATACTCCTTATAAAATTCAAAGCACTCCATGGTCTTGCCCTCAACTATATTTCTGATCTCATCCATCCCTACTCCACAGTTCGCACACTTAGATCTTCCGATACCGGTCTGTTGACGATCCGTAGGCACAAACTATCATCGTTTGTTGGAAGAGCTTTTTGTACCGACTCTCTGGAAATCTATTCCCCAACACATCCACAACCTTGCATCATCACATGATTTCAAAACCCACCTTAAAACATATCTTTTTGCTACTTGTTTCCCTGACCCCTGACTCTATGATCTGATTTTTATGTATATGTACCTCTATCTATTATGTTATCAATCTCAGTTTATTTGTATCGTTTCTATGTCATGTTTCTATGTTTATTTGTACTTTATTGTAAAGCGACCTTGAGTTTTCTGAAAGGCGCTATATACAATTTGTTTGTTTAGGAACCGGGCACATTGGCTCCCTTAGTTCGGTCCAGAGAGGCACATACTGTATGAACACGGAAATTGGTCAGAGATTGGCTTAAAGTGCTCAATGCATAAAACTGAAAGAGGCCTGTGTGTAGCTCTATATAGCACTGACCTTCACTCCATATTTGACTTTTCCTGCATAGTGTTTAATGATGAAGGCCGGCTCCATGACTGCAGGAAACTCAATATAGTCGTTTCGCTCATGCTGACGCTTGAACTTGTCCAGGAGCGTCTGATTGGTGGCTTGTGGAAAG
Source organism: Squalius cephalus (assembly GCF_949319135.1). Lineage (NCBI taxonomy): Eukaryota > Metazoa > Chordata > Actinopteri > Cypriniformes > Leuciscidae > Squalius > Squalius cephalus. The sequence continues at coordinate 57,411,010 of NC_137124.1, read as the reverse complement.
CTGTAACGTACAGAGAGTGCATTAGAACAAACAGAGTTTTTCTGCAATACATATTGCAATATGAAAACAATTTCACCAGATGACTTGATTAGCTCTATCTGGAAAGGGTTAATCATTCTAAAATGATTTTGTAGGCGAGTGAACCAACATAGAAAATAATAAACAAATGACGAGGATAGATAAACACAATAGAACAAAGATACAAATGAAATAAACAGTGTTTTTCCAGGCAAGTCTAACAGTTTTCAGGTACAGAAATTGAATAATCAAATGTAAAATAACACTCACTGCATAGTCTTCACTGTATTAATTAAATATAATTAATCTTTGTTAAAGCTACAAAAGTGATTCTGTCTTTGTCTTTTGTTGTTTGATTAATATTAATGACTGAAGCAGGAATATTAGGCTACTGTCACTTTAAGACCGAAAGCACGGATCCAATATACTGATACACATCGGTTTTCCTTCTCAATTGTTTACATTCACTTAAGACTGTTTATGAGGACACTTGCTGAGACATAATTTGCTATTCTTTTGAGCACTTGAATGCTTTGCTTGAGTTTTTAAACTGACAGGACTGAACACGTGCAAATGATAAACTTTCACTCTATGATGGTTAAACTTTCCAGTTAATCCGTGAATCGCAGGACCCTGTCCGTACGGATGATGAAACAACCATGACCCCTACTTGCTTGACATCGCACATCATGCACTGTGGAAATCACAGATGTTTACATTTCATTTTTATAATTTAAGCTCTTTTCCCCTTTGGATGTTTGCTGAGGTCCCCCAGTGAGAACCGGAGAGTGAGAGTGGTCATCTAGGGAGCATGACTGCCTTTCTGCAGACAGTATATCATAAACCTGTGCAGTTCCTCTGGTCTTGAGGAGAATGAGAGCTGCTGCCAAAACCTCAGAAAAAAAAAAGCAACACAGCCACAGGAAGAGCACGAACGAGACATTAGAGATTTGAGCTATGAGGAGAGTCAGGTTTCCCGCTATTTTAGGCAGAGAGAACCTTACTCTTTTGTTTTTTAGGTTACTACCGTAATCAGATATTTTTGTTTTATTTGATTTACAGCTAAAACATTCAAGAGTATTTTGTATTTACATTCAGAGGTTCCAAGTTGGTCTGACTAGCAATAAATGATACAGTGCTTTTATCTCATGCTTCCATTGTTTGCAGTGTAAAAGGTCAGACGTACTTGCACTCCTCGTCCAGTAGGTGGAGCAGTGCTGTGGGCTTCTTGCTGATGAGGTTTATGCAGCCGGTGTTGTCGATGTAATCAATGTTATGCCAGGCAATGCCTTCTGCTCGGTACTCTTCCTATAAGAAAAGCAAAACATATTCAACACTTAAAATCAATAATTATGAGGAGTCAACAATTACAGATTTCCTGGTTGTTTAAGGTTTTACTAATTTTCATTTCAATTTTAAAGGGGTCCTATTATGCTTTTTTTATGTGTTCAACATTCTTTAGTGTGTATTGTTGCTGTTTGAGCATGAAAAAGCTCTGCAAAGATCCAAAGTCCCTCCAAAGGGAGTTATTTTCTATTTCAGTGTCAGTGTTTCTGAGCTCCCCGAAACGCCTCCATTATAGTCTTGAGTTTTCTTCTGGAAACAAACACGTCACAATATTCCTCATTTAAATAATTAATATGCAGAATAAAGGGGCGGGGCCTGGTTGAGTTAGTTAGTAGTGTGTTGAAACTGGTAGTTATGGTGAGGGGCGGGACATTTCTCAAACACGCTCGAAGCGCTCGACCAATCACAACACACTGCTCCAGCCGACCAATCAGAGCACAGTGTGCTTTTCAGAAGGAGGGGCTTCATACAGACAGGAACTAAACAGAGCGTTACTGACAGACTGGGAAAAGAGGAGCCGCAATGATGGAGAATATGGGGAAAATAATCAACATTCTAGCATGAAAATTTGTTCTAGTAGAGGCCAAAAAAAAATTTGAAAAGGGGAATAATAGGCCCTCTTTAAAATTTACTGATATTTTCAGGCTTTCATGACTATGGAAATAAAATTAAAAAACATGTTAGAATGTTTCAATCATCCTTTTAGGTTCCAGAATGTTTATCACTACCGGAGTAACACGAGAACGAACATCTCACTAAACTTGTTATAACTACACGGGTAATTCATTTTTTGGCCTGCGACCAGAACAACAAAACAACAGGCCTGCAAAGTGTTTTCACGTTCCTCTAGAGGAGACTTCCTTTTCGCCGGTCCGAGGTTTCATGGTCTTTGCGGTTTAATAATATGAAAGACATTCTTAACATTTTGTAGCTTTTTTTCTCCTCAACTGTTTCCTTGGATCGCTGGGAAAGTAAATGAAACAATAAAGGATGTAATCCCAGCAGGGTTTCATACAATCAGTGGAATCTCTCTCCTGTTTGCACATTAAACGGCAAAAATCAGCAGAACAAAGCAGATGATCTACACTTCTCATTCAAATACGGAAGAGCGGATTAGAATTACAAGAAAGCTTTTGACTGGAGATTTTTCAGCATGATAATATGGTATATAGTATAATCCTATTCATGTAAGCGAAGTTTGATGAAGATTGATTATTCTTTTTTTCAGAGACAACATATAAAAAGATTAGATTTGATCAGTCTGAAAATGTTTTAAGTCTCATAATGATAAAGTTACTAACCAAAGTTTAGTACTTACAACAATGGGTTTGTTCAAATCCTCAACCCACAGTATGAATACGTGTACTAATAATCTAACCCTCATCTGAAGCACTTCGGCAACCACATGCACTCTGTTTGGCTGATAAGAGCAATGCACTCAAATAGCCTCCAAATCAAATAAAATCCATTTACAGCATCTCCATAAATGGCGCAATGAAAACGGGCGCATTAATAGACTAATGAAAGCATGTGTGGTGTTGTGTCTGGCTCCAGCATGCCTGTATTTATGGGCATTAGATGGCAAGTATGCCAAGAAGGACTTTGTTTTCCTGCCTATAATCTAACACTAACCTACTTCTACTACTAGCACAAATACTAAAACTGTAGCTCAATTCAGGCATAAAATCTTAACTAAATGCAAGTTAATTTTTTTCTCAGTCAAACATTAACTAACGGTCATACATTATGAATCTGCACATTCCATGTTTTGTGTAGATAACCTGGGTATGGTCTATATTAAACATTACCACACGGCATACTTGGCAGTAAACTCAGGATGTGAATTCATTCCTGACATCTGAATCCAAGAGTTTCCAACTCGTAGAGCAATTAAAGCGTGGAACTTGGCAGACGCGGAGAAATTCCTGTACTTTTATCAAGGAACAAACAGCAAAACTGTTGTGGCAATGGGAATGAATCCCATCAAGAACATCAAAAATCCTTTTAAACAAAAATTACCCAGAATACCTCAATGTGGGTTCAGACTGAGCTCTCCATAACCGTGATGCAGGGATGACATATTTTTCGTAGGCAAAAACCCGGAAATGAGTTAACGTTTTAGCATTTCTGGTTATATCACCCTGAAGTTAATGAGTTTTTGGTTAAATGACTGAAATAAGGTCTGAGGTGAACAAGCTATTTTTCATGAAAAATTGAGAGAAAAAGTCAGAAACTCGCAATTGCGTGTTATAAAGTCAGAATTGCGAGATATTAAGTCACAATTCTGCCTTTTTTCTCAGAATTGCGACTTTATATATCACAATTCTGACGTTATAACTCGCAATTGCGACTTTATATCACGCAATTCTAATTTTATTTCTCGCAATTGCGAGTTTATATCATGCAATTCTGACTTTTTCTCGCAATTTTTCAGCTGTGCTAGTTCCGGAAGCATTTTTTCCATTCATTTCTCCTTTAGAGATTTAAAGCATTAAAGCGTTATAAGCCATGGAGCCAGCTAACCAGCTGCAAGGTGCATCAAAACATTACAAACGTTGCAAAGCAGCAGCAAAAAAGTATTTGATAATCAGAGAAAGGTACAACTTAAGACTGTGAACTTATGGCTTTAATGAGGGAAAGAACAACAATCCCATGAAGCATTGCGGACAGCATAATGGAATTACAAACAATGGAGAAATATAAAACTACTCATTATATACACACAGATATTCAAGTATTTTGAGAGCATAGGAGTGGGCGGAGCTAAATAGCTCTTGCTTGTGGCAATTCTTTGATTGGTGGAATTTTCTGTACAGCATTATGGGTAATGTAGTTTTCACCACAAATTCCACTGTTAAACATGATTATTTTAAATATAAGCTGAAATAATGCAGGCTGAAGGCTTCAATAGAAGCAAATACCATCGATTAACAACCTCATAGCTCACAGCAAGGCTGTCTTTAAAGGTTTACAGGTTATTGTAAAAATTATTTTCCTATGGAGAAAAAAGAAGTCATAGAATATAGAGAGAAAATAAATATGGAGAGTCATGGGTAAATGACGTCATGTTTCACTATATTAATGTAGTCATGGTTAAATGACGTCATGTTGCACTATATTAATGTAGTCATGGGTAAATGACGTCATGTAAACACAGATTGCTTGATGCAGTTACAGTATCATCAAGCAAACCAGCATGCGACTTCAAAACTACAAGTATATTATAAAAAGAAGCAGATTTGACTTTGATCACACCTTTGACATGGATCATTTGTCACAAGAAGTGCTAAACCCACAAGTGATAGTCTGTTATTTACACATCTGCATAAAGTGACACGTCCTACGACAGCGTGTGATTTATGTTGATAAAATGCACCTTGTGCAAGCAAATCTGTCAAAGTTAGTTTATCAAATCTGGACTCTGGACTGACTAGAAACTTAAACTAACAAACCCTCTTTGAGCAAGCATGTAGTTTGAGGTGCGTCACAAAGGCACGGCTTTGACAGGCTGTCATTACCGTAATTGGTTGCCTCTTTAGTCATCCTAGGAGAACGAACTCATTGAGAAAACACACATTATTACAGAGACACAATTCTTTGTCTGGGGTTGGAGTAAAACAACCCTTTTTATAGTCTCATTATCAAACGGTTTATTTTGTGTGAAACTCTACCTCACATGATCACACAGCCTGAGGCATCCATCAACCCAACCTACTAAAGACTTCAGGAATGATTACAATTCCCTCGTTTTGTAGGATGAATTGAATTATTTTTAAGGAATGTTTACTCTCATAAAACACAGATATGGCCCATGCCCAAGTTTCTATGACATTCTGGTCCCTAAAGTTAGTCTAAAGCAAGCAAAAACACATATTTTCCCATTAATCTCCATCAGTAGAATATATAACCTGGGCTGATTCAATGATATTCAACAATATTATTGATCTGTCTGCATTGACACCATTATATGAGAACTGAACTGAGCTGGACCATGACATCACTGTTTCTCCTGAGCGGCTATATATATAAATGAACTAAATTAATAACTTTTTTACAACAGAAATGAACCATCACTGAACTTACTCAAGCTGGACTGTGATGCTATTTTCTCCTAGAAACAAACTTTGTCGCATTATTTTCCTGCTTTCACTGTAAAGCTGCTTTGAAACGATCTCTATTGTAAAAAGCGCTATATAAATAAAGGTTAAAAAAATTCAAATAAAAAAGGATTCATACACTTCAAGGGAGGTTGAAAGTGCACAAATGTAAAGATCGCAAACCTTTAAATTTTGCCGAAAACATTGTCAAGCAATATCTGTGTACTTAATTTATTCTGTGTGCAGTCAAAATAACTTGAGTCATAACAATAAATCAGGCTAAAATCTTGAGTCGTGTGTGGGGAGAGAAGCGGATGGTTATCTCAATAAATGAATAAATAAAACATTACCTGCTCCAGCTTAAAGATGTGCTGGTTGAAATAGTGCTGAAGTCTCTCGTTGGCGAAGTTGATGCAGAATTGTTCAAAGCTGTTGTTCTCATAGTCCTCAAAGCCAAAGATATCGAGAACCCCGATGGCCAGGATCTGAAAAGATGATGAGATGCAAGGAACATTAAGAACAGAAAAGTACTAGGCAATTTAAAGCGTTCTTGTGTCATTGTGGCAGTAAAAAAACTGTAGCGTGAATGTCTGCGTTATTAAACTAGATGTGTTGTCAATCAGCCAGCTAACAATATGTCTACAGTTAAAGGGATATTTCTCCGCTGGAAAGATGATTGTGTATTTAATTTGGGTCATTTATGTAGCAGAAATGTGAAATTATTTTAGAAGTTGGTGCCTTCTAGACTGAGAAAAGCCAGAAAATGTATTTTTGGCTCATGTGGATGAAAGACAACAACTCCCAGAATGCACTTGCTTCGCTGCCCTATGAGGACACGCCCAAGCCACGCCTACCGGTTACAGAGGGCAGTGTCGGGAGAAATGATACAGCTAGGCTACTAGTCGACTGGAAACTGAAAAGATGGCTTTTTATTGTGAGATCCCCCTATGGGCGGGATGAAGACATGCGGGACGAGCTCTTCCTACTGGCTGGAGTCTCTCGCCTCTGGACAGAAAAAGCTAAATGACGATTTTTGTGTCATCTGAGGTTTTTTTCCAGACACACAATACAGAAATGTCTCGTCTCAGGGGGACATGAGGGAGGGAAGCACGGTCACTCGAAAATACTACCGGGTTTCTATTGATACAAAGCTCAATGCTAATCGGTGAAGTATCGCTTTAAGTCAACGCTTGCTCATCAAGATCTACAGTGTGACCATGTCTACAGAGTCAAAGATTAACACTCTCCAAGTGCCAAATGAGAGCAGATTCACAAAGGCTGCGGATTTAACTACAGATGTGGCCTTTAAAAATGCGCGTCTCAGAGAGAAGAATGCTGCGAGCACTTCCGAAATTCTGCGGGATCGTGCAGAAGGGGGATTAGATGTTGGACGCAGGAAATAATAAAACCTGTAGATGGCAGTCGAGTTTCATGTGGCCATACTGAGTTGACGAAGTATGACGAATACAATGTTTTCTTTTGCCAGTTACATAAACAGTCACATATTCTTCATAAAAATCTGACTCAAACGCGCATCATTTGTCTTATTTTTTTTTCTGTGTACTTACAGTAGAAGAGACGTGATGTAGGCTATGATAACTGAGTCTTATAACACAATAATTTGCGAAGACCTTTGAAGAGACCGAGATCATTTGCGCATTATCATTATCTAATTTTACATTTAGTTCATTTTTGCATCTTAACGTTTTAAATAGTTTTAACATGGTTGTAATGCGCTTTTCTGCATTACTGTACAGTACTTTTTATATTATCATGTTTCCCTTATAGGCGTCGATTTCGGTGGGGACGGTGGGTATGCACCCACCAGATTTCGTCATGAGTCATTTTGTACCCACCACTTTTAACTTCAGTCCATAATAATTTGACTTTGGGTTCTATTGACCGTTTTCAGTGGTTATGAGGAGCTTAATTAATTTAACCTGAGATGTGCGTTATATCGCCTTTTGATCATTCTTTGTGTTGTCGATTTTTGACACAGTTTCATTATATGTTCATAATAATTTGATTCATAATTATGTCATTTTTTTCTAAAAGTAAAAAAAAAACTAAAAGATTTTCTAAAAGCAATATTCTAAAGAGATACAAAGACAGTGTACGCCACCAGATTTCGTCATGAGTCATTTTGTACCCACTACTTTCAACTTCCGTTGACCGTTTTCAGTGGTTATGAGGAGCAATATGAGAGAAAATTTTTTGTAATCATTGTCTGACACAAAAAAAAAAAATTATAATATTCATTTTATTTTAATTTTCGTGTTCGCATTTATGAGGGGAAAAAACAACGTGTCAGTTTACGGTTATGGACGTGAGCGCTCTAAAAGCGGCACTAAAAGACTGCTTTAAAACTTTCACAGAGACCTCAAACAGAACAGCTGCCTTTCTTTAAATTGAATTTCGTTTTGTATTAATTATATCTTAATTTTAATCAGTGTTTCGTGAACCATTTGCCTGGATTTAAGAAGTAAATATAGCAGACAATCACGACATTGGAGGCCCCGGCGATATCTCATAAATGAACCGAAACTCAGCGTGTAATGAACATTCACATTTACAGTGTATTTAGACACATTTAGACGCATTCACAATCATTACTTTTACCGGTTCTTTGTGGCAAGCTTTATGCGTGCGGTCGTGCGCTTGAGTGCGGCTATATTATAGTAAATGCTCATGATCCATATAAGTAGGCTAATTAAATTAATATAAAGGGGCGATTTGTCCATGAATTACTTAAATGAACAACTAGCCTAGTATACTAGTCGACTAGAAAAAAAAAAAGAAAAAAAAACCTTTTAGTCGAAAGCAGCCCTTATTCCACATATTTTCAAACCAGGCAACATGACATCTGTGTTGAGCGAGCGACCGGAATGAATAGCGGAGCGGAATATTCAGAAATGCGCTCTCCACTCACGAGCTCTGATCGGAACAAACCCGAACCTCACTGTCTGCTGAACTTGCAGAATCATCAAAATATAATATTTTCTAAAGAATAATTTTAAAACTTTATTGGTGGTAGTTGAGAAGAATTCCTCTTTCCATATCTAAATCATTTCGAGTGCAATATAAATGTATCATATTGTTATTCTTATTATATAAGAATAATACGTATTTTTTACAACATTTTTAACATAATAGAGAATATAAGTTTAGCGTGTTGTGTGTATTTCCTAATTATAAGCTTTTGGTGAAATTGCAACAAAACTAAAAGAGTAAAAGTGCATAAAAACATAAAAACATGGCGTCGTCTCAAGAAATATCTGCGTACACACGAAACCACTGAAACCGATTTTAAAACGATGTAGCCTAGTAGGCTATACATACCAGGCACTGTAATTCTGCCACAGTATACTAAAAACGGAGAAGACTTAAAGCATGCGCATAAACCTTGCGCGCTATACAACAATAATATTAGGCACAGTAGCTTCTTTTTTTCTTTTCTTTTTTTATCAAGAACTTTGTTGAACAATATGAACAACCATAAATGGTCTGGTACAAAATATGAGTCACGATATTCGATAGTTAACGGATGCATAAAGCTTGCCACAAAGAACTGGCAAAAGTAATCATGTGTCAAGTATAGCAAGGAGACATTTTAATTGTTTACTAATAATCTAGTGTTTTATGTGTCAGTCAAAGATGTTGACAATGCTGACTCGTCATCTTCGCAGATATTGTGAACGTGCCTATAGAGAGAAATGCACACTTACATAAGAGAGTTGTCTGTTTCTTTTCGTTTTGAATTGTTTTGTTTAAAAGTGGACATTTCAAGCTTTCTAGATACATTTCTGAGTTTCGGTTCATTTATGAGACGAGCTCAGTTCACGAGCAATGCAAGTTATATCGCGCCGGTGCCTCCATTTCCTGATTAAATAGTCTTAAATGCGTCTTCGTGGACAGAAACCAATATAATCTTCCTGATTTAATCACGTAAAACATAAGTCTAAACACAAGCACCACTCTTCTGAATGATGGTAACCACAAACCTCCAAGAGTTTGTAAACCAATTGTTTGTAAAACATATTTAATACTTACAAATTAAAAAAAAAAAAAAAAAAAAAAAAAAAAAAAAATGTTTTGCAGTGTATAGGCTAAATAAAACGACATTAAGAAAGTTATTTCCAAAATGTAATTAATTGCACAGTCTTTGTTTTAGCTGCTTGTTTTAGCTGCTAACAATTGCACAGAGTCAAGGAAGTACAACCACCCACCCCCCAGGTTTGCCGATTCAACCCCCAATGCTAATCGATCTCCTCTCAGGGAATCAAAAGAAAACCGGTTTTTCCAGTTTTCACCAGCGTGTGGTTGGGGTTTTAATCCCTTGCAGTTCCTTTGTTTAAATGCTATAAGCAAATCTACTATACATACGCTTTAAGTTATTTCAAATTAATGTTTATAGCTTAATTTGTTGATATCGCGTAACTAAATTTGACATATGTTGATATAACCAACTGACATTGTAGATTCCATTGCATGCCAAGAAGAGGCTTATGCTTTGTTTTAAGTAATGAGCATTTACTATAATATAGCCGCACTCAATCGCACGACCGCACGCATAAAGCTTGCCACAAAGAACCGGTAAAAGTAATGATTATGAATGCGTCTAAATGTGTCTAAATACACTGTAAATGTGAATGTTCATTACACGCTGAGTTTCGGTTCATTTATGAGATATCGCCGGGGCCTCCAATGTCGTGATTGTCTGCTATATTTACTTCTTAAATCTAGGCAATTGGTTCACGAAATATTGATTAAAATTAAGACATAATTAATACAAAACGAAATTCAATTTAAAGAAAGGCAGCTGTTCTGTTTGAGGTCTCTGTGAAAGTTTTAAAGCAGTCTTTTTGTGCCGCTTTTAGAGCGCTCACGTCCATAACCGTAAACTGACACGTTGTTTTTTCCCTCATAAATGCAAACACGAAAACTAAAATAAAATGAATATTATATATATATATATATTTTTGTGTCAGACAATGATTACAAAATTTTTCTCTCATATTGCTCCTCATAACCAAAACGGTCAACGGAAGTTAAAAGTAGTGGGTACAAAATGACTCATGACGAAATCTGGTGGGTACACGTACACTGTCTTTGTATCTCTTTAGAATATTGCTTTTAGAAAAACTTTTATTTTTTTTACTTTTAGAAAAAAATGACATAATTATGAATCAAATTATTATGAACAAGTAATGAAACTGTGTCAAAATTCGACAACACAAAGAATGATCCAAAAGCGATATAACGCACATCTCAGGTTAAATTAATTATAAAAAACAGGGAACATTTTGTAAAAGCAAAACTGAACAAAATGCATAATTAAAATAATTGTATTAGGCTATGTGTTACCGAATATTTAATACCACTTCCCCATAATGTTGTAATTATTTTTTTAAAACAACATCTGTCAAACTGTCAATCAGATACCTCTTATCTGGTCATTTTTATTTTATTTTAGAAGTCATAACTGTTGATCACCCTTTATATGGATTTTGTGAATATGAATATTTAGAATATTTACAAACTGTCGGCAAGACCTCAAGCCAACCCCGGACATTCTGAGACTAACGTGGAAAAATCTTTATGCTTAATGCATTAAGACAGTTTAATTAAAATATTTATTAATAATTTAATGGCAAATCAGATGCGCCCAACGTATGCTATGCGTTGTGCTGCGACATTACCTCACAAGAAATATCTGCCCAAGAACAATCACACAAGAAATATCTGCACGAATTAAGAATCTGGGTAAGTCGCATTATTTAAGCCTTGCATTATGTTAGGATGATTTTGTGTATATATATAAAAAAATACTGCTGGGTTTTTACAGGCAGAGCCACGTGCATTATGCTCACACTAAATTCTCTGTTGCGCTTAGTATAAATGCGCATTGCATGCACAATCATCTTAATAGTTGTACAAAAAAGTTATGCGCTGGCAAGAACGTCACTTTGCTGTTTTAATAAAAGCAATGTTAAATATTCTGCATGCACTCATCTCCTGGAAACCACAGCAATGACAAAGCATATAAAAATTCGTAAACGTTGTCCAATACCCCTTCTTGTCTTAATGAACCTTTTGCATTTACAAATATTTTCAAATGTCTGTATAATACAGTAGCCTACTGTAAATATTTGTGTCTATTACTATTTATAATTTATATTTTATTGTGGATGTTTTCTCACAATCATGACGTAATGTGAAGTAAAATAAAAAATCTAATGTAAAGTTGTTTTTTATGCGCCACCTGGTGGATATTCTGTGAAGCGAAACACATTGAGGGATTTTTTTAAGTAGGCCCCCCCGAAGCACTTGCAGAATTCTGCGAGACTCTACGAGACGAATTGCCGAATGCCGCGGGAGAAAACGCGCGTTTTTAAAGGCCAGATCTGTATGTATGATCATTTGAGCTGCACCGATGAAACGATTAATCGGCAGATAAAAGCAATTATTTTCACTATTGTTTAAAGGTCCCGTATTATGCCCCTTTTCACAAGATGTAAAATAAGTCTCTGATGTCCCCAGAGTGTGTATGTGAAGTTTCAGCTCAAAATACCCAACAGATCATTTTTTACAGCATGTTTAAATTGTCATTTTTTGGGGCTCAGAAAAACGCGTTGTTTTAGTGTGTGCCCTTTAAATGCAAATGAGCTGCTGCTGGACGACACAGGGGGCGGAGCCTCACGAGCTCGCGCTCAGTCTGTCAGGACAATCTCATCTCACGGAATGATGATAATATCAGAACCTCTCAGTAACGGTGTTCATTTCGAGTCGGACAATAATGCTTACAGAGTCAGAGTGCTGTATAGAGATGAAACGGGTATAGTTTAGTAGTTTAATTACGGTTATTATAACGTATTTGTCATCTGCTTGTATGTATCCATTATTTATTAATAGCCTACAAGTCTGCTGTCTGAATGATGATCAAACATATACTGATGAGTTTAATAAAGTTTATTGTACATCACACAAAAGATGAAGCGTCAGTTTTACTTCAGAAAATCACCGTAAGAGCTGAGTAAACAGTAAGTTATTAGAAGTGCGCAAGTACATAAACGAATTTCGGTAGAGTTGAGGGATCATTCCTGTGGGCGGAGGTTAGTCAAAAACGGTTCTAGTGACGTCATTAAAGAAGGAAGTAGAGGGATGTAGTCCAAACGGGCCGTTCACTGTAGGCGACTTCTGTTAAATAAAATATCTTGCTTGGCATTGAACTTTGAGCTTTATCATTTTACAGATATTATTTATACTCTAACAACAACATTACACACTAACTAAAGTTTGAAACATGAGATCACGAAGAACGGGACCTTTAAAAACAGCTGATGATCAGGGCCGATTATATCCTGTTAATAAAAAGGGGATGGAAAAAAAAACATGTCAGACTGCAACTCACACTGTGAGTGAAGAAAGTCTCTTGTGTTGAATTTAGAGCAAGTTAACGTGACAATAATGCATTAATAGTTATAAAATAGCAATGTAAAAGCAAGCTCTATTTATAATATCTATATATGTTGTTGATATGTTTGATGAATTATATGAGTTTGATTTCCTTTATTGCATTGTTTGTAGTGACTATCTTGTACATCCAGTTCATCCGTTAACTCCTGTCCATTTACATCGTGTGAATCTGCTCGTGTGAATCCATGAACTTCATGTCATGTGAATTACCCAAGACTTAATCATTCTGAACTTCAAATAAAAGTAATCAGACACGCCATCAAGTTTCTGAAACTCCAACGAACTTTGGATATATCTGATATCCAACACACTTTAATACAAGTAGTGGCATGAGAAAACATGCAATAACAACAAAAGTTATGTTGAAAGATTCATCATAAAATACCTAAATTAATTATGACTCATGTAATTGCTTAATCAGTGTTTCAACCGCAGAAAGATGTCAATAAAACAGATGCATTTATCTCAGGAAAGTTATCAAATGTTCACAGTTCATTAGTTAGATATAAACACTTTAAAGAGGAGCTTATTTACTGTTAATTATTAATGTATGCTTGAATAAATTTGTCATGAAGACAAGTGTTTATGAAACTACCTTATGTGCAACTGAGTTGTATACAAACATTTGAGCTTTTATTAAAATGTGTTGTTGTTATACCTGGAAATAAAGAGGTTAAAATTAACAGCAAAGCCCAAACTATCATATTCAACTGCTAATATTACAGTAATGTACCAAATGAGAGGGATTCCCCGTTTAGTTTACAGCATTATTTGGGAGAGATTTTTTTTGTGTGTGTTGCTTATAATGTGTTGCTAACCCTAACCCTAACCCTAATGTGCCAACAAACTTGTAATGAGAATCATTTTTAAATTCATTTCAACAAATGAGAAGCTTAAGGTTTCCCGCCAAAATAAAAGCTCTATGGTTTAACGATTAAGAAATGAAGACAGTCATAAATATTAGTAATGTAATCTTAGTTGTAAAAAATATATATATTATTAACACGGTTTTATTTTGCAGTACAATAGTATTAACTATGAAACTAATACTAATACTACTAAACAAATTAACTCACTGAGTATTAGTATAGTATATAGTTAAATCTTAGTATTAGTAGTAATTGCCTGTTTTGAAATGAAATAATAGTTTCATGGCCGACCCAAAACACGTTTTTATTTTTATGCCTTCAGTCAACTCATCAAGTGCAGAAAGCCATGTGCTGAACATTGTGTTTTTGTGAGTTAATGTTCAGAAGGTGAACCAAGTTAACATGAGCTGTTAAATTAAGTAAAAAAGATTAATTTTGGTTTATCAGAAGGTAAAGTCACACTATTCTGTCATAACTGATTCGCTGTTTTCTCATGCTTGCTTGAGCATGTTTTATTGTGGCACATTAAAAAAAACACGTGCTCCTAAAAAAACAAGTGTTGAGCCCTGAATGCAACAGTGCGATCTTATTAGCGGGAATGTTCACACACTTATATAAAGTTTATTTCAGGCTTGACTAGCATAATGTTCAGCAGAAATCTGCTAGTGAATAGCTAACAGCAGGGGCTCAGTCAGTGTGCCTGAATATATCCCATTACATAATGTCTCCATCCATAATTTAGAGATTAAAGCAGTGAGCGCCACAGAAAAACAGGGTGCGTCTCTGTCAGATGAACTCATATTCCTGCTGTGTAATAAAATTTATGTCAGGTGACTCACTAGGGCTCCACTCATTCTCAATCGTTTGGGATTTATCAGTAAAAAATGATTTTACCTTGGCTGACTCTTCCAAGTCCCTTTGGTTGAGCAGGGCATGATTGATCCTGAACACGATCCAGTCGAAAAGAGCGTTGTACAGAGACTTAGCCATGGAGTCCCGCACCGTTTCAGCCTGCAAGAGAGAGAGAAATGTCCATTTGATTTAATTATCAAGACTTTTTTAACCTACGTTGTTAAATCTATTATACTTCAGCAACATTTGTGAGCTGTAAATGTTCGTTTAAGGTGGGAATTACTATTAAGGTGGGAATTACTATTAAAAGTGGATAAACCTCTGGATAGACGGGGTTTGTTTATGGTAACTTGTCTTAGCAAATGAATGATGGCATTAGACTGTTTAATGCTCAATATTGTGACACAGACACTCACAATTCAATCTTCTGTAACAGAGCTACAGCTAAACACAAGACTGATCCAAAACTAGTACAGATAATCCAAAATAGTTGCATGTTGTGCACCACTCAAATCACGAGGATCGTGAAACTAGTCTAATGATTTTTTAGGAAACTTAATGCCAAATAAATAAGACTGAATATTCCATAACCATCACAATATTCACTAGGGATGCACCGATAAAAAAAATGTATAATTCTTTATAACCGATAACCGATATATTGGCCGACAAATATTAATCCACATTTTTATATAATTTTCAAGAGCCTGATTACAAAAACAAAAGTCTCACCTTTAAATGTCCCAAGCACACAATTATGATGTTCTCATTATACTTTTATGTAGCCTATATGAGAGACTTGCTGCAGACTTAACTGTATTTTCCTTTTTTGAAGTGATTTCAATCATAATTTAAGCAATTCAAAGCGACCATGGTGAACAGTGCACATCTGAAGTGTCTCACTTCAATAATAATCCATTATTTATCGGCTTTAATATATTGGCCAGATGTTCTTATCGGGCCGATATCGATTACATTAAAAATGAACATATATCGGCCAATACCGATATATATCGTGCATCCCTAATATTCACAATGTTGGCTAATTTAATATCTAATTTAATAGCTAATTTAATATGGCTAAGTTGGCTAACATATATCTGGAATACAATATAATCGACCAGTCCTAGTTGGAGGGGGAGAAAACTGTTATTTGTGGTTATATAAATGACTTAACTCTATATTTGCTAGGTTTTTAATGTTTAAATCTGTAAGCATATGCAGTTCAAGGGATTTATTAAGTTGTTTGTGAACCTCTGATTTTAATAAAACCGCTGGTCAGTTCAATATTTAAAGATGACAGGAGAACAGAGTCCTAATGCTGGAAAAAAGCTCTGAAAACCTCATGGCTGGTTCTAATTATGATGATGGAGCATGACGAAGCCCATGAGAAACACATTACTTCACTGAGCCTCACTTCACTGAGGGGGCGAAATGAAGAAAATCTAAAATGTTACATTTTTAAATGTTAAAAATGAACACTGAAGTATGTCCAGTCAGCTCATTCTCTCACACTTGTCCTTAACAATAACACACAACATTGGGTTACACATTGTTTTGATTGCCCACTTTAGACATCCTACTATCTATAAGTAACTATGAAACTAGGGTTGGGTGATATGACCAACATTTTAATTTCAAGATATGAGACATTTTATTTCACGATAAGTATATGCATCACAATACAGTTAATTTGTGTTATTTTATCTCATTTCTGTTATTAAAAGAAAAGAAAATAGAAGCAGATTACAAACAATAGGACAAATTCAATATAACAAAAATATGAATTACGCAAATGAAAAAGATTTCAGGTACAATTTAACGTTAGAATTAGTACAGAAACGTAATAATCAAATGTAAAAAATAATCTACAGTATGAATTAAATATAAATGTATTCTTAATAAAGCTAAAAAAGTTATTCAGACAAGAGTAGTAAGTTATTTTCTCTTTTGTCTGATTTACATTAATGAGACAGGTTTATTAGGCTACTGTCACTTTAAGACCAAACGCACAGATCCATTATACTGATACACATCCGGATTACTGTTTACTTTAACTTGAGACATAACATGAACACTCCACACGATGGGCATTTTGCCATAATTGTGTTTGTATTCGACCATTCAAGCGCAATAAGACGTGAAAGAGAAGAGACTCTGCTTTCTGTGTTCGCACTTGCGCTGTGTGTCAGTCAGCGCATTGAGTTCTTTATCACTGCTTATTCTGCTTCACACTGTTTAACATCACACATGTCCTAAATTCACGATGGCCATCTGAGAGCTTTCTGTGTGCGCACTTTCAGTACGAGCACCACACACAGTTCCTTTTCAGGATATATTGCTCTTATAACGCTTTTTAACATCAAGCACATCCCACACTTTATATTCTCATTCATGCATTTCATCACTCTTAAGTGTCAATAGTGCTATTTATTTACTTTCTGCTATACACACACAATATAGCACATTTCTGACTCCGTTATGAACATAAAAGGCTACATTTTTTTTTTACATTTTCAGTGCATGTGTGTGTGAGGTAAAAGGACACAAGCTGTTGTAGCTCTGCCCTCTGTGCCGGGAGCAGCAGCTCATTCGCATTTAAAGGGACAGACACAAAAACGGTGCGTTTTTGCTCACCCTCAAAAAGTGACAATTTTAACATGCTGTATAAACATATCTATGGGGTATTTTGAGCTAAAACTTCACATACACACTCTGGGGAGATCAGAGACTTATTTTAGATCTTGTGAAAAGGGCATTAAACCACCCCTTTAACAAAAACTCTTCAACAAAACATTTCTTCAATTGCCTGACTTTTAACAATCAGTCAAAATATCATCCAAAATGACTTTGAACATGAGCAGATGAAGATAAATAAATGATCAATTGCTGTCGATATTCTGAATAATGTGACCCAATATTTAGCTTTTATTCTGGCTAACTGTTTAATGTTTTTAAATGACAATGTTAAAACCTGTTTGTTGCTTACCTCAGCCAGTTTGTATGGGACGATCAGCTTCTCGCCCACGGTCACCGTCTTCCGTGTCGTCAGAGCCTCAAAGAGCATTTCCTCCTTGACCTGTCATGATCCAAGACAAGTTTCTCATTTTAACTCTTCAGGCACAAGTACAAATAGATATCTAGCTTTTTGGTGTATGATTTAAGGGTCAGGTCAAAAGATTTGGATGCATTCATCCGCATTCATTCGTACTGTATCCCAAATCTCTACTTCCATCAACAATAAAACACATGAATCACAAACTACAGCTTTAATACAAGCCAGTGTTTAGTTTCAAAGATGGACAAGGAGCAAAACATTACAAGCACCAAGCAGCACTAATGGCCGTGAGAAAGATTTCTTTTCAATTGTTGACTTTGGGGCCTGCAATGTTGAGTTGTCCTTTAAACATCCGGTAGCACTCAGTAATATTGGCTTTTGAGGTTTCTTAAGACTGTAATGTAGCACGGCATCCACCTCTATACTGTAACATTAATAATATAGAAAATAAAAACAATACAGCTATACTCACTATAATAATAATGACTCAAATGGTTAGAATCTCAGGAAATAAACCATAAACTTCGCATATAACAACTGTTACAAATCAAAGTCTGCACACACAATGACATGGACAGTCAAGAGACCTCAACACAGGCCAACACTCGCTCATTCACATATTAAAAGGGCCGATATGAACCCAGCGGTGAACTGGGAAAAATATGCGGCTGGTTTATGCACACTGGGAAAGATGTCTACATCTAATATAGTGATTATATAAACTCGTTGAGTCATTCAACTGTAATCATGAACAGATGTGTAAGGACTCAAAGATTTGGACTGGCCTCATCTGAATATATTATAATGATTTCGAGGTGCAAGCCTACACACACACACACACACAGTCCTGCAGTCTGAGTGAGATTGTAAAATCACGTGTTCATTCTCTCTTTCCTTCAGAGTTACTCATGAAGGTGTGTGTCTAAAGATAAAGGCCAGATGTCTTTGATCACACTATTTGGCCACAAGAGGTCCTGGTATAGAGAGGTGTGTGTGCACTGCATACATTATATATGTGTCGAGTTCAAAGGCTCTGGAATCACATCCTATATCCTGTTGGCCCACAGTACCGGCTTCATGCCTTCATTCAGGAACTCCTTCTACTTCCTTGAGTAGTTTAATGACCAAATCCTGTGCAAAAGGAACTCAGCCTTCGTCTTTTCCCAAGACACTTGTTCAAATCTCTAGGATTTAAGAACTTAAATCACTTGAATTCCATAGGAATGGTTAACCTCACCTGTTTGGCTTTGTTGTTCTGTTTTAATTGGGGGGTCAGTACATATATTTATAGGTATGTATGTACAGTACATGTTCATTGATATTTAAGAATATGCGCTGATATGCATTTACAAGCATTCAGCGGCATACATATAATGTAGCATATATTTGATATGTATATATGCAAAATTTATTTTACTCCCTTCTGTTAATATTGTTTTTACTTACATTGTTAATCTTGTAAATCAAAATAATAATAAAAAAAAATAATAATTAAAAAAATCACTTGAATTCCAAATATTCACAATTCAATGAAAATCTCAATTTTAGAATTGAGAAAAGAGTCAATTTTACAAAAACAGTCTAAACCTGTGTCCAAATTATATGCCTACTTGTCTACTATACAGTCAGTGGAAAACTGTGTGAACCGATGGGATACTACTTCCCCACGATATTATGAATTGTGCATCCATTGGACACTTTACTATCCCATGAGGCTTTAGGAGAGGACCTGTGAATATCAGTGAAGCGACGAAACTTGTAGTACGCCCATATTTCCTTCATACTATATAGAACATGCTTCGCGACCATTAAAAAAGTAAGTTCTTCATTAAATGCAGTGCATCTTAACGTCTCATGAAACCGCCCTGTTTTAGCACTGGTCATTCACTCAGATTTCACTGGTCACTCACTCAGAATCTCATGAATAACGCGGAGAAAAGCTCAGAAATGGATGACGTAAACGCGAACTCTCCAGCAACGACAGTCAATCACCACTCCGGATTAACGCATATACTTCACTTTTCGTGACTTTGGTTCAACTATATGAAATAGCTCAGAAAAACAAAACAAAAATGACCATTTTCACTTAATAATAAAAATAATGGGCCCTGTCTTGCACCCAGCGCAAATGACTTTGTACACCGACGCATGTATTATTCCTATTTTGCACCCGACGCACAGCGGACTTTTCCCTCCACCGACGCACGTCGGTAAACTAGGGAATGAACTTGCGCTCCCGGGGGCGGTTCAGTGAAAAGAGGAGGCGTGTTCCGGCGCAAACGTTCCCTGGTTCTATTTTGCAGTTCCAGAAAACAAATCCGCCACAGACCAGGAAAAACCTAGTCTAAAGTCAGTGGCGCGTTATTCAGAGGCTATTTTAAGGGCGCATGCTTGGCCATAATGTCGTGCTCATACACTTTGCTTCTTTCATCTACACAGATGCAGCAGTTTCCATTTACAAGGAAACAATTTTCCATTTACATACATAATTACAAGGAAAATATTACCACACGAGGGAAATCATTGTGGTGTCCATGAAGATGTGAAAAAATAGGCATAAATTTAGCTTACACATTTACCCAAATTATCATATATTATATAATCATCAAACAAAACTATTTGTGTGTCTTCAGGATGAATAATAGTAAATGTTGTATGGTGATTCTCCTTTTGCCTTCCATAAAGAGGGACGTGCAGGTTCAGGATGACTTGTTTCGATAGGTAGAGTACGGAAGTATACGACGGCTTGGACGTTGAAGACTTTTCTTTCTACATTTTTCTTTTGTATTAGATAGGTTAGGGGAAATGGGTTAAAAAGATTCTTTAGTTTTATTTTTTCTTTGTGTTGGCACTGTCCAATTTTTCCTCCCTAGGTCTGGTATAACATAATTTGCTGGTTTTCTGTGATTTCTTTTGTTTTGATTGTAAATAATAATTCTTTGTTTAAATTGTTTTTTCTTTCTCTCTCTCTCTCTCTCTCTCTCTCTCTCTCTCTCTCTCTCTCTATATATATATATCTCTAAATATATATATTATATATATATAATATATATATATATATATATATATATATATATATATATATATATATATATATATATATATATATATATTTTTTTTTTTTTTTTTTTGGCCAGTCATTGCACATAATAAGTTTGTTCACACATTCTGCTGCTTCTCGATGGTCTTATTCACTCTCCCAGTGTTTTAATGGTAATAATTGTTGAAGGGTGGCCTAATGTTCCCCTTCTAATTCCCAAGACTTTTAAAAGCAGTGAAGGGTCGTAACAAAGTAAATCCAATGAAAAAGCATGCAGTGTTTTGTAATGTGAAAGACTGATCCTGTACCTCCAGCAGCTCAGAAACTACAGGCAGAACTTCAGGATTGCAGATGTCAATGGAGTCATCCCGGTATATCTTCTTCTTGTATCGGATGTTCCCTAAATGAAGGATCGCTGACAGCAGAGAGAAAATCCTGCAAAGGGAAAAAAAACATCAGATGTGAGTGAGAGATACAAAATGGGTAGTTGACAAATATCATGTTCATACCTTTTTCATTCATTCATTCATATATATATATATATATATATATATTTATTTTTTTATTTTTTATTTTTTTCGCATAAATTAGTTCGCATAAAAAAGTTTGCATAAATAGTCAAAATAGACAAATTACTTTCCAAGGGTGCCTCAAGACAACATAAATTATTTAAAATAAGACAAAAACAAGAATGAAAATAAGCTTATTATTTTGGTTATTTTTATAATGAATACATATTTCTAGTTTTGCTACGCTCTAAAATATTTAAAAAACTGAGTGAATATTGTTGTCGACAATGAAGTTTGAAATCCACTATTTTAAGCCTCTGGACCTCTTGACAGAAGCCTTGAAATATAACTTCTTTTTTCCAGGAAAATCGATGTAATATATTTTTGTTTAATAATATTTATTTTATTAGAATTTAGAGGGGATTTTATAATACTATGCAATATTTATACATTTTTTATGAGCTATTAGAATTACTATATACATTTATTTTTTATATTTATTTATTTATCATCTGGAATAAAATAAAAACTTGTGTAATGTCGTGTAACCACATGTATAGCTCCCAATATATATATATATTCTAAAAGATTACTTTTTCTCAAGATTTATATATTTTTGTTAGATAAGTATCAGTTTTTGCATTATGATTACAATCAAACATTACAGTTTTGTTAGAAAGGGAACACATGGAAAGTATTTTTGTTACTCAGTATTTGATAATTAAAAAATCTAACAAAACAAGGAATGGATAGCGATAATTCTTCATTGCTGCACAGTGGCTGATTTGTAGTTTGTACCACCAAAATAACTAAGTTTTCGTATTTCCCATTAATGTCCTATGTCGGTCATTTTTGACCATGAAGGAACCAAGTGTGACTTTTTTTTTTTTACCCTTTAATATTTCCAAATCATGTCCATGATTTTTTTTTGGTGTTCACATAGCAAATGTGACAAAAGTCACCAAGTGTCATCCCATTCTGAAAAATGAAAACTGTCGTCATTTACACAATTGATATGCTATTCTAAACCTGTGATTTTCTTTTTTTCCATGAAATATATATACACACACACATACACATTTAATATTGATGTACTGTACAGGTCAGTCATTTCCACACAATGAATGGAGACTAAAGCTTTCAAGCTTTAAAAACAACACAAAAGCATCATAAAAATATCAAAGTAGTCCATATAACTTCATTATAACCATATAACCAATTCCTCTAAGACTACAGTATATGATATCGTTTGTGATGAACAGCATGAATTTTAAGTTATTTACTGAAAATCTACAGTATGTTAACCACTGTGTTTAAAACTACTTCTACCCCAGCTGTCCTCATGCACATTCTTGAGTTTGTGTGAGATTTCAAGATTTGAAAAAGGCCAAGATATTCAACAATACAAGGACAAAATTGCATTTTTTGTTTAAACTACTCGCTTAAGTGAATAAATATTTAATGCATACTCATAACTAATGAAGACATTAAAAAAATTGCATGCAAAGTTTGTGTTAGTTGACCAGAGTTTTGGACAAACTCACTGTTTACGTGTGACGGGAAGGAATCCCACCATCTCCATAGCCAGCTGTAAGCGCTCAAAGTCGTGCTTAAGATCCTCCCCTTCAACTGTGAAGCAATCCTGCTGGTGTCAACGAGAAAAACAAAGGTTACCAGCGCTTCAAACAATCAAACACCATTGCACACCACAGTCTGAGGTTTGTTCATGGGTGGTTTGCTATGCAATCATTTTATTTAATTACTCTGTTCAAAAACCTGAGGCGCTATTGATGTTTCCTAAATGCTACAGCACATCAACACATAATAAGCTAATAGCATGTTGCATTCAAACACAAATGCATTCAAACACGAATATCATATGGACAGCTTTTTGGGGGCTTGTGTGCTGCCAGCGCTCCGGAGAGAAACTGTCAGGGTTCGGTTGATTGACTTAAAGCACCATGTCATTATGAAGTTTGGTCAAAAACGCAAGAGCGGCCACATTTTTCTGGTTGAAAATGAGGGCGCTGGTGAATGTTAGCATATGCATGTTCTGCGCATGCAGTGGAAAATCCAGAGTGATTTGCCTTTTACACACACACACTGGAAATCTGGCACACCAGTAATGGTAAGAAGAAAAGTAGCAATTTATGACTAGATTTATTCCTTCAGACGGACCTGAACATGAGAACGGTTATTGAGTTTTCAGTGAAGAACTTGTTTGAACTTGTTTACAAAAATGACAGATAACTGTCCAAAAGATGATTTCCCATCTGCAATATCAGTGTTTCTCAATAGAGTTAGAAACACACGCATTACATTGTGACCATATTGGTATTGGCTAAAATTACAGAAAATATTGCTGATGACCCATATACATTTTTAATTATTTTATTGATGTCTGATCTTACTTTAAATCACAGATTTTACATTTTAGCTGGTAAAATTCTAGATTTTTGCTCTATATTTATAACATCAGCCATCATATCATTTATCAGTCATATCTACACAGGTCAATTTTTTTGTTTTACATTACTTAAAAATATACTTTTGTGCATAATGATGTTTTGATGCCTGCTGTTCATTATAGGCAGAACAGCATAGATTTATAATACCATCATATTGATTATCAGCCATTAAAAAGAAATGTTATTATAACAAAAATGTACACTGTCTCAGCCAAAACAGAAAAGTACTAAAATGTAATTAAATTTGCAAATTTGTTTTAAAAGTGTAGATTAGAGAATTTCAGTATTGATGGAAAGACTTTAGATTAGAGAGCACATATTCACTATTAACTAGGAGTTTTCCCTCAATAAACTCATAATTACTGCTTATTAATAGTTAGTAAGGTAGTTACTAGGGATGTAGAATATGCTCATGCAGAATATCTGCTTTATAAGTACTAATAAACAGCCAATGTCCTAGTAATATGCATGCTGATAAGCAACTAAAAATGTGTTCCCTAATCTAAAGTGTCACCATATTGATTCATAATATCAGCTGGGATTTTTATATTGCTGCATCCCTCGTCTCGTTCACTAAGTGTTGCGAAGGAGACTTCTGTCCTCCACATGCTCGTCTCCAGCTGGCAGAGAAACTGCTTCATGCTCAACAACAACACAGTCCAACTTACACACACTTAATGAGACGGTGTCTCCTTCATCGCTCGCTTCATTACTGATGCCAAAATTATAGCATACCAGAGCACTGGAAAGGCAAACACTGCTGAAACTCTGTAAGCTTTACGGTTTAAACCAAATCCTGCCTATTTGTTTTCTCTCATTCACATTTGCAGGGTAAAAAGGCTTTTTCTCATGTTAAATGTTGTAAGACTTCTCAACCGAAACAGATTACATTATGCTCTCATTCACATTTCCAGGGTAAGGGAATGTTTTTCTCATGTTAAATGTTGTAAGACTTCTCAACCGATACAGAAGCAATATGACATATGATGTGGGTTTGACAAAACATTTTTTGCATGTAGTTTCTTGTTCTTGTCTTGTAACACATTATGATCACTTACCTTCTGATTGCTGTTTATTTGAACAGCCACTCATGGTAACGTGCATTGTGAATTGAAAGACGGCACAAGAAGTCCAAAACCAGCATGAAAAGCAGGGGTCTCAAACTCAAATTACCCAGGGGCCACTAGCCAGATACACATTACCACCAATGTGTGTTCAAGGGTGTATGTTCACACTTGAAGAATATAACTGCGTTTATTACAACAGGAGCGATCTACACTGATAAAAGTATTTTGTGGTGAAGTAAATACTACAGAAAAAAATAATGTCATTTACATGAAAAAGTTAGCTTTAGGCAAGAAAAATTCTATATTAGTACTCAATTCAAGCGTCTAGAATTGAAAAGCGTAAATATCAACGTTATAAAATTAAGTAAAATTACTCAACTTTTCTGATACTGGTGTTCCCATCATGCACTGGGCCTTGAATAATTAATTTTTCACTGTTTTCCAGCTGTATTTACACTGTTCCATCATTGCTTTTGTTGTTAGGATTAGTAACGTGCCATTTTGTGAAATTTGGAGTTCATTTTCTACCCAAAATGACACATTCAAAAACAAAAACGATCCATCAAATGTTACCGTCGTTGTGTATTGTCAACCAAGTATCGAGGTCTCTGCGTTCACATGACGCTTAACATCTGATATGTAGATATGCGGTCTTACACAATATCTATTGTATTAATTACTTGGGTATCTAAGTAAAACATATACTTTAAAAGTATGTCTTAATTCAATATTATATTGTTTAAGTGAAATGTATTGCAAAGGAAACTTCAACTAAATAAATATCACTCAACCTTTTACTAGCCAAGTTAAAATGACTTATTTTCTTTGTTACTTTCACTTAACTTAGTTGAGTAGAGTTAACTTAATTCCATATGTGAAATTTACTTAAAAAATATTCGTGCCAAAGAAAAATTAAGTAAAATTGACTTAGTCTTTTTTTAAGTGTAGTGTTGTTGTGGTTTTAGGGGCCATAACCAGGGAGCAACAGTTTGAGACCCTTGATAGAGAGCATGAAGACACCGCAGAAACAATCAGGGAAAGGCATCCACCACACCAAAAACAGCAATCATTCCAGCATACTCATGTTGATTTGGTCATTGATTTGTGTGTGGTGTTTCCTCGTCGAGTGTTAAAGTTGATCTCAGACCGCTGGAAAATTATGCTCAATCTTTTTTCCAATGGCATGAAAAAACTGTTCACAGCATTAATCATGATCAGATCTCCATCAGAAGTCTACAGTCATGGCATCAAATGTCAGAAATGCATGGGGAGCAGGACATTATTAATAGGGTTCATTTAAAAGGGTTTTTATCCCCACATGCTGTCATTTACTATAGAGAAAGTTAATACATCCCTCAAGTTTCTCAAAACAAAAGGAAAACATGTGTGTATTAATGCACTTGATGGTTCGAAGGAAGTCGATGGGGTTAAAAAGAAAGTAAAGCTTATAATTTAGAACTTTGACATACAATCTTCACAATAAAAATATTTGGTTTTTGATTAGTTAAGTTGCCTAACCTGCCCATTCACGGTAGAACCACTATAAAGGTCGGGTTAAAGGTATAGTAGAGTTGTAAACGGTGCTTTACGAAAAGTTACATCAGAGATATTCTTATTTAAGGAGGAAATGAAAACATGTTTAGTTATAATCATCTTTCAAAGTGTTGCAAAGTGGTGCACTCGCCCCACAGGCTTCAAATGCAAGGCATAATTACTAGATTATTATGTACTATTATTATTATGTATACCATTATAACTGCATGTACTTACTATAGGGTTAGGGTAGGATTAGGATTTGGTTGAGGGTTAGTTGCATGTAATTATGCATAATTTACTGTTATTTCTATGGTAAGTACAATATGTAACAAGGACACTGTAAAATAAAGTGTTGCCAAATAGTGTTGTAAAAAGTCCAGTACTTCTGTACCAAGTCGATATTGCGATATTGTATGACAAACACATATCTGACATCTGTGAATTATAGATCTGCGCATTAAGTTTTGGAGTGTAAATGCAGACTAATATATATCTGCCGCTAATGTGATTTGTTTAATTGTTCTTCATTTTATACCTTTTTAAAGCAATTCACCATGTGAAATTGTTTTGATATCTTCATGCTGTTTTAATGTATTCATTTTCCAAATGTTCTTGCCATGGTACCAAAATTGGTACACTGGAATTTGGTAGAGATTAAACGAAAAGTCAAAACAACACTAGTATTTAAAGCCTTGAATCAGTTCTCTTTATCATCGCAGGCCTACGATCTCAAGTTTACATTTGTAACTCCCTCCCAATGCAAATAAACCGTGTTTGTACTGTTGCTTATCACTCTTATCCAATCGACTGTAGTGTTTACTTGCCAATGGAGATCTGACCGAGTTGCCCAGAGTTCAGACTATTTATAGAAGCAGAAGAATTGCATGACGCCAGACCAGGGAACACCTCAAAAACACAATGACCAAACAAAATGTCCAGCCTAAGAGAAAGCCAGAGAGATGCAGTGAGCACACTAATTACATCCCGAGCCTCACACACAGACACACACACACACACACACACACACACACACACACACACACCGAGGATGGGAGTGGCGTGTTGTGTGAAGGGAAAGCTATGGAAAGTGATTTGTGGAGCCAGGGACTCGTCTCTGTACAGCAACGACACACTATTTCAATACTGACCGGTTCGTTCTCATAGTAATTTTCCCAGTGCAGCCTTTGAGGTTTCTTTGTCATCTGGAAGTAAGGTAGATGGGATTAGAGCGACATTCCACACAATGCCTGCTAAACACATGCTGATTTTAAGTGGGAGAACAAAAGCATTATGGGTATATAGACACATGCTATAGTTGAGATAGACAAAGGATATGTTCAGACTGGAATACTGTCATACTACTTTTTCAGTATGCGCACAATATTACATGTAATACCCAGATGACGACTACATTTGGTACACTGTGTGATATCCCACAATGCAATGGACTTTCCTAACTTACTGTGTAACTGGACTTAACAGTTTTGCAAAACTGCCCATTTAAGATTAGTTATTTTAGAGATGATAGCGGTCACATGACCTCACTGATGCATTTTTAACTCAATGCTTTGGTTTGAAATGTTTATCGTTGCACACTACAAACTGTTTCACACAGTCTACTATTAAATAAAATGAGTTGTATTGTTCACACTTCAGTTTAGGGTCCAATTCTCACTATTAACTAACTATTAACTCCCTCAATAAACTCCTAATTACTGCTTATTAATAGTTAGTAAGTTAGGTGTTAAGTTTAGGATTAAGGGATGTAGAATATGGTATTAATATCTGCTTTATAATTATTAATAAACAGCCAATGTGCTAGTAATATGCATGATAATAAGCAACTAATTTAATAGTAAGAATTGGACCCTGAACGAAAGTGTTACCGTTTTATTAAATACTGAACAGTATCAAGTAAGCAATATGCTAGTATTCCAACCTGACAAGACAAAGATATAAAATGACATGTACAACAGATGGATTATGACAAATGATGGCACACACTGAGGTGAAGAAACAATTTATATGAAGATTAGATTCATTTTCATACAGATGGAGAAATTATTTACATTCATGCAGATTTATAAAACTAAAGAATTATTTAATTCATAAAGAATCTGGTTAAATTTACAATCAGATTGAATGTGTTAAGATTAGTTAATTTAATGGCTAAAATGAAACAAGGCATTTATGAATCTTAGTTAATGTTTATTTTTATATATAATCTCATATGCAGTTCAAATCATTTATATTTATAAATTAAATTAAGTTAAATAAATTCTGTAAAACTGTTACTTCATAATATCTAATGCATTAATAACGTTGAACCTTTGTTAAGCGTTACAGAGAATCTAATAACATTTAGTATTTGCTCTTGCATAACCAGTTTTCAAAACCAGTTTGCCCGTTAGCAAAGCAAAATAATTGGCTAGATTGAATCTAGAAGTCAAAACCTGGCATAGATTTCTGTGGATGTTTTTTCTATGTGAATTCTCCACATTTTTTGAGGCCTTAAGACATTAGAGACGGAAGTTAAGAAAGAGACACTATAATGGTATTTGGAAAAAAAAAGGCAAGAATTCACACCTCTAAAGTTTCTTCCTTATTAAGTTTCTCAGTTCACTGGAGCTTTTGAGTTTTGCATACAGTTCTAAGGAACAGAATATCTTGATTCTGATATACAGAGGAATGTGTGTGTACAGCCAGCAGACAGATGGACGCACGAGGGACTATTGACAGAGACTCTTCTGTGACTGTCATATGCTGGTCAAATCATTCAACAACAGACTAGTAGATTTGATATTTTTCTTTCCGATGCTTTAATTAGTGCGATGTGAAAGCTATCCAATCAGACCGGAGCTTGCTGTTTTGAGAAAGCTCTTTTTTTTTTTTTAGAACATGAGATACAAAAACACAGACAGACGAATGAAAACATACACATCTAATAACACATGCAATGTTATTATTCCTGAACATTTAACAGAATTATCTCCACCCAAAAATGAATATTCTCTCATTATTTATTCACTCTCATGTCATCCCAGATGTATATGACTTTCTTTAGTCTGTGGAACACAAACACAGAGAAGGGTTGTCTTTATTAAGAATCTCTGAGTTCATTTACTGTAATGCAAGTTTCGTTCTCTCAAAGTTGCCGCTTCAAAAATCATACAAAACGAATGTGACGGTAATCCATGTGACCCCAGTTGATGAATCAATGTCTTCTGAAGCAAAACGATAGGTTTGTGTGAGAATTAAAAAATATATATAAACATTGCTTCCAGCCAAAGGTTTATGAGTTCATGCTTGACGTCAATATCAGCACGTTGAGAAGTAGAGCTGCATAATTAATCGTTAAAAGATTGATCTTATTCCTAAATGACAGCTCTGTCTATTAAACCTTTGACAAGTACAATCACAGCAAACATTCAGATCTGTGTTCTGACTCAGAGAGAACAGTTGTCATGTATAGATATGAAACGGCTTCACAAACTCATTATTTCTGTCTTACAATCATTGAAATCATCACAGAAGAATTGGGATAAAAGTTAATATTTTGGATATCATCACTGATGTCTACAGTAGTGATCAAAATAGAGGAAAAATTTCACCTTTTGAAAAGTGACTTGACGCTTTAATAAAGATTTGTCAAGTGACTAAAGACAAGTGACTGTTAAAAATGTATTTGCCATTGAATCATTCATTCAAGAGATTCATTAGAAAAACACTGATTCATCCAGTAATGAAACTAGTGAAGTCTTTATGAGTGAGTCATTGAATCATTCATGCAACCTGATTAAAAAAAAAAAAAGTTTTGTCAGAACCTCTAGTAACATGTTATTTTGTTCAGTTGTCTATTCAGAATTCAGCGTGAACTCCTAAACATGCATTTCAGAAGACACTGATTCATCAACTGGGGTTGTATGTATTACCGTCACGTGCACTTTGTGTGGTTTTTGAAGCATTAGCCTTAAGAGACCTTTCCACTTTCATTATATATGGACTCAGAAACAAATTATTTATCTAAAAATCTCTGTTTGTGTTCCACAGTGGAAAGTCATATACATTTGGGATGACATGAGGGTGAGTAAATGATGAGGGGATTTTCATTTTCGGGGGGAGTATCCTTTTAACATTTAAACAAAAATACATTTACACACACACAAAAAAGACTGGACGCCTGCATGCAACAGCGTTTCACATAGAAACAAAAGCATGAGGCAGGTGTGTGTTATGGAAATGAGGGGCATGTTAGGAGCACAGGCCTGCTTTCTCTGGGTGGATTAGGTTTTAAAGTGTCTGTGTGTGCGAGACCACAGCTGAAAGGAATGAACTGGAATCTGTTTCCTCCATATTCCCCACTTTCCTGTTTGCCTAGTGAGAGTGAATCCGTCAATAGGCCTCAGAGAGCAGATGACTGACAAAAACTGACTCTACAAGGGCAAAGCACACACAAACTCCGGCCATCCAATGTTCTCAACAAAGCTTTGTTGATTGTTTTTTTTTTGTGTGCAACAATGGTCCTGACTAGGGGTGTCACAATATACTGGTATTGATGATAACAGACAGTGATATTTGAAATATTAAATATTGATGTCACTACAAATGTGATATGTAAGGGAAAATCTATGGCTAATTAAACGATTTTAATGCACGATGTGGAGGAAAGTTCCACCCAATGCGAAGCGGAGTGCATTGAAATGGTTTATTGCAAAGCTAGCTGTGGATTATCCTACTTATACCATGGTCATTTGCCAGCATTGACAAATCAAAGCTGTTATTGGTGTTTGTAGTGCAATATTTGGCCTGAGGGGTAAAAACAACGGTTATTTTCGTCAGTTACAGCTCGTTAGATCTAGCTTTAAATCAGACAGAGAGATAAAGTGTAGTGCGTAAGATTACACTTATTTGCATGAATGAATTAAAGCATTTATTTGAATTCATTATCGAAAGAGAGAGAGAGATGTGTGTGGGAATTACCTGCATCTGTGCAGTTTCTCTCTCTACTAACAATGAAGCTGTGAGATTAATTACTTCAAAAACAGAGCTGTTATCCCCTTGTTGCAGAGAAATATAATGTAGTAAAGCTATTTTATTAATAAAAGTCACGGGAAAACAAGTTTCTGTGCTCCTGAATGTTTCTATGTGTGCGCAGTGCGATCTCCACTCTCTGTGTGTGAGTGACGTGTGTGTGTTTTGAAAGGACCGATATATATTAATATAGAACAGTGATTAAACTGACTGGAACTACCTGTGCATTCAATGGTTTTAATGCACAACTTCCAGCCAATCAGAATCGAGTATTCAGACAGACCATGGTATAACGTAAATAATCCAGCACTAGTAACTATCTGACAAAAAAAAAAAAAAGGAAAAAAAAAAAGAAAAAATTAATTTGACTGCCTTATTTTAAATCATCTATAGATAATCGTGATGATATTGTTATTGTGAATTCTTTCATCTAGTGAACATGACATAGTGAAAGCCCTAGTCCTGACACACTGCCTTTTCTCTGAGCAAGTCATTCACTTGGCTCCATGACCCGGTTTACACCTGGTATTAAAGGAGGAGTTACAGTAGAATGTCAGCTGTTATCAAGTATTATTACTTGTTTTGGATTCTATCACAGTAACTTTCTGAAGAATGAAAGACAAAATCCACTTTAATTGTATGGAAAAGAGCAGCATGAACATTCTTTAAAATCTCTACTTTTGTGTTCCATGAAAGAAAGTTTAGCCTATAACAGAATTTGGTAACACTTTATTTTACAGTGTCCTTGTTACATGTTACATGTACTTACCATAGTAATAACAGTAAATTATGCATAATTACACGTAACTAACCCTCACCCAAATCCTACCCTAACCCTATAGTAAGTACACGTTGTTAGTTAATATTACTCATTACTTAAATATATAATTACACTGTAACAATGACACCTTAAAATAAAGTGTAACCCAGAATTTTCTTTTTACCCTTTTAAAAACCATCCCAGTATATTCAGTCATATATGGACAGCTCCAGGTGTAAACAGGGATCCCTCAAAACACCTTTCGAGAAGCTGACGGAGGCACGAGCCTTTGCATATATCGCTTGCACTTATGTGTCTTGATGCATCGCAAGTCAATGAAGAAACGTCTACTCCTGCAATCTTTTTTTTTATTTTCTCAGCTAGGCTTGAAAAGAAAAGATTCAACCAATTGGAAAAGCCCACACATGAATGCGCACAAGACTTCACGGGACATCTTCCGTCAACATGCAGTGACACACTGACAAAGTAAGTGGTCATAAAATCAGTGACACTCCTCTCAAGGAAATTCAATCGCAAGTGGTCACAGGAGACGCGTGTTAGTACCAGGTGTGAACAGCACTGTGTCTCAGCTGACCTCTTGTGATCGCATCTTCAGAGAGGAAGGTTAACAGCAATTAAAAACAGTGTTAGGGGAAACGCATTACAAGTAACCTGAGTTACGTAATCAGATTACTTTTAAAGTAACCAGTAAAGTAACACATTACTTTTAAAATTTACACCAAAATATCGCAGTTACTTTTCAAACAAGTTACTTTGTTTTCCCATTTATTGACTGACAGCTCTCGTCTTCAATGTTGAGAACAATCGTAAGTGCAGAGGCGTTGTGTGTGAACATGATGGTTATTGTAGTTCTAGACTAAATGTGAGCATGCATTTACTCCTCTCACGTGCACAAAAAAAGATTCGGTATTCATCAAAATGAAAAATAAAATAAAAAGAGTCAAATGCAAAATCAGACTATGCAACCCTCCAATAATTAAAGGAACACTCCAACGTTTTTTCATATTAAACTATGTTATTACCTTAACTAAGACGAGATGATACATACCTCTCTCGTCTCAGTGCGTGCACTCAATCGCTCTAGCGCGCGGCGACACTTTGATAGCACTTAGCTTAGCCCAGTTCATTCATTAGGGACCAAACAGAGATGAAGCTAGAAGCGACCAAACACCTCCACGTTTTCCCTATTTAAATACAGTTACACGACCAAGTATGGTGACACAAAATATAACGTGGCGCTTTTCTAAGCGGGTAAAAGGATAACTATAATGTATGGCGGAATAGCACTTGGGAGCACTTCGACTCGGTGTAGTAAAAAGTCACGTTGGTTCTAATGACAGAAGTGAGAGGGGGAGAGGATTTTCAGGAGTGACTTTTTACTGCGCCGAGTCGAAGTGCTCCCGAGTCCCAACTTCATCTCTGTTTGGACCGTAATGAATGAACTGGGCTAAGCTAAGTGCTATCAAAGTGTCGCCATGCCCCCAGAGCGATTGAGTGCACGCACTGAGATGAGAGAGGTATGTATCAACTTGTCTTAGTTAAGGGAATAACATAGTTTAATATGAAAAAAACGGTGGAGTGTTCCTTTAAATGTTAAATAATACAAATATTTGTATGCATTTAATCTCACTTTATTGATCAATGTAGTTTATATTGACTACTAAAAATGACTTAATATTTTTATTGGTGAAGTAAGTGTTGAAAGTTTTTAGTTGAAAGGCTTATTATTTCAATTTTGGTGTGAAAGGGCCAAAAATAGCACTTTTTTGTTATAAAAAACCCAGACCAGGTAACAAAAAGTAACGCAAAAGTAATGTAATTTTTTTGATTTTTCTTATAATGCAATTAGTTTTTAAGGGAGTAACGCAATATTGTAATGCATTATTTTTCAAAGTGACTTTCCCCAACACTGGTAGTAAATGAGGTCGCTGATGGAGAGTACAGTGCATGCAGTGGGATGAGGTCGTACCTGATTGAGGTAATGATATTCTTCAGGCTTTTTGAGGTGGAACGAGGTCCTCTCCTCTTCACTCGCTCCTGCCAGCAGGTAGTAAAACACATGGTAATTCCTAAAAGAACAAACCCATATAACGTCAGGCGCTGTATGAATATATCTGGCTATAAATACTTAAAGGGTTGCAGTGGGGTTGAGTCTGCTGAGCCTGTTGCTGTGGTCAGGGGTCAGAGGTCAGGGGTCAGTTTTGGGAAGCCTCTACAAATCAATGGGAGTCAGTCCAATGGGCAAACAAACTTTCACTCACATGAGATCGCAGCAATTAGCAAACAACATCCAGCAAATGATCCAAACAAATCCTGATGGACAAAATCAAGTCCCATCCTTCATTTTTTCTCGATCAAGCTTTTTCACCCGGATATATATGTCAGAGAAGAGATAGAGAAGAGACTTGAATGATTAAATTTAAAAAATAAGTCTAAGACTTCCTCGTAAGGCATCATGCCAGATATTTATGATGAATGTATAATATAATGGTAAATGTATTGATGTCAAGAGAGTGTTGCTCACAGATGACAGATGAATGGCCTCATGGAAATGACATTTAGTATATTTGTGTCTGGTACACATTTCTTCATATCTAAAGCATTACGTACTATCTTAGTTTCCCCATGATTTTATTTAATTTAACACATTATGAATAATATATTATATTTCCATATTGTTTTTTATTTGTGAATTAATATTGCCCCTTTGCTAACAATTTATTTTTTTAATTAGTGAAACGTTTCAAGAAGCGTTGCTCTGCTACTGTAATATGCATTGTAATAATAATAATAATAATAATAATAATAATAATAGGAAGGCATTAATAGTAATAAGAATGAGACTATTGTCATTACAATAATAAGAATTTGATTATTGCCAATACGGTAATCAGAATGAGATGTTATTGTCATTATAGTAATGGAAATTAGCATTTTATTGTCATTATGGTGATGAGAATGAATTTTTGTTTGTTGTTACGGTAATGAGAATGAGATTTATTATTGTCAAACACAGATGGAGAAAAGACGATTCACAGTTTACATTTCATGACGACGTTAAGGTGGAAGAGCCAGGATATTTTTAACATAACTCAAATTGTGTTTGGCTGAAAGAAGAAGTCATATACACCTAAGATGATTGAGGGTGAGAAAATTATGGCATAATTTTCATTTTTGGGTGAACTATCCCTTCTTTACAAGCCACGACAGGTTTCAAGAGTCAATCTGTGTGAAAATACTGTACTGCGCACAATCTAAAAGCACTGGAGACATGTTTGATGTTTAAATGTGCAGGTATTGCTTCAATGTATTTGAACGAGGGCTGCACTATATTGGGAAAACTGACATTGCGATATTTACGTTTTATGACATTGCGATATATATTGCAATATGAAGAAATACAGGAATGTTCAGAATATGACTTAAATAGCTGTATTTGGAAAGAATTAATTACTCTAAAATGAGTGGTGTGATCTTGTTGGCGCAAAATAAAATTAATGTAAAGATCTGCAAAATTATTATTATTTATTTATTTAGCTCCTGAAGACTTTTTTTTGTGTGCAACCTTTTTTTTGAATTTGCATTTCCATTGCTTTTGCCCAATTCAGTATAAAATAATAATAATTGTGATTTTTAAAGTGATTATTATTAAAACTAAAGAAATATATTTTAAAATGATATTGTAACACTGTACTAGCCTATAAAATAAGAATCTTTTATTTTACAGTACAACAATAAAATTAAAATACTAATATTTGCATCTTAATTTATTTATTTTTTTAATGTTAAACCATCAAGCTTTGACAGGTTGCTAGCAAATTGATGTATGCACTCGTTTTTACAATCGCACAAAGTTATCCTGCGATATTGGTTTTATTCCTATGTATCGTGCAGCACTATTTTGAACACCAGTTCAAAAACTAATCAGGACAACAATATCTGAGATTGACATAAAGAGAGACAGCTTTACTGATTGTCACTTTATCACATGATCTTGAGCTGGTTTCAGTCGGATAATGCACTGCCCCGAAACTGAAGCATGACTGCTGTGATTTACACCAAAGTCGCAAAAACAAGGAAATTATGGTCGGTTTCCTTCATAAACCCTCATGTCATGAAACCAGTGAGACCGGTAATGACAGCCGGGATAACACACATAAACTGAACACTGTGGAGAAATGATTCCCACATGTTCACTACTGGATTTATTTCCTCATGAGCTCCTACCAAATCTACACTCTCCTCAGTTTAAATAAACTGTAGTCTAGCCTAGTATAATGATGTTGATTTAATTTACAAAATACTTCACTTCAGTAGCCGACATCATTTCTTAAAGGGGTGGATGAATTTGATTTGACTTTTCTAACTTTAGTGTGTAATGTTGCTGTTTGAGCATAAACAACATCTGCAAAGTTACGAAGCACAAAGTTCAAAGCAAAGGGAGATATTTGCTTTTAAGAAACTGCTTTTTAAAGCAACACTAAGGAACTTTTCCTCTTCGGTCCCCCTACAGGTTGGAAGCGGAATTGTCCATTACCGCTGTAGTAAATAATTTCGCCGCAGTCTACTGTCGCACGCACGCTGTTTATCCAGCACCGGCTTTGGAATGAACGATGTCCACAGAAAGGGTAGAGTATGTTGCATGATTTCATGAAAGTATGATGTATTGCGACATCAGAAACGAAGAAAAACTAAATAATGACTATTGTAACGCTTGCCGTAAAGCAAGTAAAATTTGTAGTCTCAATCGAACTACAGAAACGCGACCCGGTTTGGCAAACTTGCATAGTGCGGTTATAGCAGATATAGGGCCGCAAAGCGAATCCAGAAGTGCCTTTCACCCTGTTATGACTTGATGAACCACTGATACGATTTTGGAAACATTATTTTAAGGTAAAAAAAAATGTTCCTTAGTGTTGCTTTAAAGGGGTGGTTCAGGATTTTCGACATCGGATCTCATTTTCAAGTGAGCCTGGTTGTTTTTCATCAGCGGAGACAGTTTTCAAAAATATTCATCCAGTCCTTACTTTTGGATAGTTCGCCTATGCTAGGCTCGCGCGAGTCAACGGTGCACGTTAGCCTGCCATTAAAAACAGTTTGACCCACTCCACAGTACACCAAAAGCAAATAAATTATAACGCCAGACTATCGATGTAAATGTCTGTGGAGAGAATAATGTTAGAAATCAAACTACCCTTTCATCACATTGCATTAGTTATCATTTGTTCCCTGTATTTATAAGCAGTTTACAGCAGCGGAGTTATATTTGGTTACCTAAGAAACCGAGAGAGCCAGTCTACATATATTTATCTAACCTGCCGCAGATAATTGAGATACAAGAGTACTTTGATTTCTAACATTATTCTCTCAATAGACATTTACATCGATAGTCTGGCGTTATAATTTATTTGCTTTTGGTGTACTGTGGAGTGGGTAAAACTGTTTTTAATGGCAGGCTAACGTGCACCGTTGACTCGCGCGAGCCTAGCATAGGCAAACTATCCAAAAGTAAGGACTGAATGAATTTTTTTGAAACCTGTCTCCACTGATGAATAACAACCAGGCTCACTTGAAAATGAGGCCCGATGTCAAAAATCCTGAACCACCCCTTTAAGGACTACAACAAACGGCTGGTCGGGACTACACCACATTCCTCCTGGGTTAGTGACATCACCAACCCTAAAATTTACATAAACCCCGCCCCCTGAACACAATTTATAGATTATCATGACAGAATATGCTAATACACATAACTACACATAAGCTACATAAATTCACCAACTAACCATTCAGAAATGTTGTCTACATATTGTCACTTCTTCTTGAGTCTCTCCATCATTGTCTTATTCCGGTTTGAACATAAAGGCTAAAAGTTTTTGAAATGTTCAGTGCATATGTGTGTGAGGTAAAAGGACACTGAGCTGTTGAAGCTCCGCCCCCTGTGCCGGGAGCAGCAGCTCATTTGCATTTAAAGGAACAGACACAAAACGTTGCGTTTTTGCTCACCCTCAAAAAGTGACAACTTTAACATGTTATATAAAAATATCTGTGGGGTATTTTGAGCCTAAACTTCACATACACACTCTGGGGACATCGGAGACTTATTTTACATCTTGTGAAAAGGGCATTATACCACCCCTTTAACAGTTTAAATGAGTACAAAACAAATCATCAATATCTCCTACCTTTCATTGTGTTCCTGATAGACGAGCCGGGATTTCTCCAGTAGGTATTTCTCCACATATGCCCTGGATAAGAACAAACAACAGATTAGACAGGGATCCAGACCTCTCTACACACTATTATTATAGTTATTATTCATTATTATAACAACACTGCAGACAGGAACACCTGTCGCTCTTACCCTCTAACAGTGCCACTTTCCTGGTAGTTCACCTGGATGAACTTCCCAAAACGACTGGAGTTGTTATTGTGGGCCGTTTTAGCATTGCCAAACGCCTGTGAACACAGGGAAAATAAACAGCATAAGAGAGGTGACAATTATCAATGTATGGAATGAATGAATGAATGTAAAAGAATAAATGACAGAAAATATGCTGTCAAAGTGGGCTTCAGTTGAAACTTTATTCTTTGCTCATTAAATTTCAACTGCATTTTCAACTGAAGCCCCTTTGATACAGTATAAAGCTTGTATAGTATTTAAATCAGCTTAAATTAAAGAGTATTAAAAAAGTAGAATATAAATTATTACAATATACATGCTTTACATTGTAAATAACAGTCCTTGAGGCCTATATCATAATTTTTCCATATTGCACTAATTGCAACTACAAACTTAAATTGTCATAAAAAATATTTAAATAATAATAATGCAACAGGTTTTACAACAGTGGTTTTCAGCCGGTTTGGCCATGAGACGGATTTTACCCTGGAACATTCATTTTTATGAATACTCAAATTTATTTTTCAAAATATGGTTCGCTCACACACACACTTTATTTAACATGTTGTAAGAATATCACTAACAACATATGGCATTATTTTGATGCCAAATGTCAAGAGCAAGTGATGCATGAGCGCGAATCTCCTTTGCTTGCTCAAAACTGGACGTGCGCTCTCCAATATACAACAGTGCTCTCACACAAACTGCCTCTTCTCTCGCTCAGATATTGTTGCTATCGCTCAAACCGTGTCCTGTGCACTCGCGAATCTCTCCGTGTTCTTGCACTAG
Organism: Squalius cephalus; assembly: GCF_949319135.1. NCBI lineage: Eukaryota > Metazoa > Chordata > Actinopteri > Cypriniformes > Leuciscidae > Squalius > Squalius cephalus. The sequence goes on along the minus strand of NC_137124.1, from coordinate 57,371,669 downwards.
AAATAAATTCGCTTCGCTTCTGGATTAAACGTTGTCAAAAGTTATCAACCAATCAGAATAGACTTCCGACTGACCAATACAAATGCTAAATGGCATCTAATTGGCTGAGAATGAACCACACCTGGAATTCTTTCTGCAAACGCAACTGAAGATTGTTCACTGGTTGAGAAACACTGCCTTACAAGACGCTAGTATTGAAAAACAGGGCAGTATTGTAGATGAACGCTCTTGTTATTTGTAGCTAAACCACATATAAACAAATCCCTCTGTGGAACGAGCTGCCGAGGTCAATCTCACAGCAAGACACACACACACACACACACACACACACACACAGCCCTGTCGAGAGTCAGACTTTCAGAGAGGGGTTTTACGGCTCTCAGGGGAAGAAAGGACAAATGCAAGGCGGCACCACCGACACAGCTGACAGCCATGAGCTACTGTAACAGTCTGTGCTCACACACACACACACCCATCGTGACGCAGCTAACAAGCTATGTTAAGTAATGTCTTGAATTGTCTGGGAAAGGTTACGTTAAACACAGAGATAACTTTACAAATGGCTTCTGGAACACGTGTTGGAAAAGTCTATTTAGCCCTTCATGATGAACAGCACATGCCAAACATCAAGTGGATGTTGCACAGTTACTCCTCTGACATATTAAAGGAGTAGTTCACTTCAGAATAAAAATTTCCTGATAATTTACTCACCCCCACGTCATTCAAGATAATCATGTCTTTCTTTCTTCAGTCGGAAAAGAAATTAAGGTTTTTGAGGAAAACATTGCACGATTTTTCGGGTCCAACGGGTTGAAGGTCCAAATGTGAGTTTCAGAGCAGCTTCAAAGTCTCGACACGATCCCAGCCGAGGAATAAGAGTCTTATCTAGACAAACCATCTGTCGCTTTCTAAGAAAAAAATTAACATTTATATACTTTTTAACCACAAATGCTCGTCTTGCACTAGCTGTGATGCGCCACACATTACGTAATCACGTTGAAAGGTCAAGCCTGACATAGGCGTAAGTACAGACCTAGTGTTTACAAAGCGAACATGCAAAGACTAAGTCAAAAAGTATATAAATGTGTATTATTTTTTTAGAAAATGACCGATAGTTTGGATAGATAAGACTCTTATTCCTCGGCTGGGATCGTGTCGAGACTTTGAAGCTGCGCTGAAACTCACATTTGGACCTTCAACCCGTTGGACCCCATTGAAGACACTATATGGAGAAAAATCCTGGAATGTTTTCCACAAAAACCTTAATTTATTTTCAACTGAAGAAAGACATGATTATCTTGGATTACATGGGGGGGTGAGTAAATTATCAGGACATTTTAATTCTGAAGAGAACTACTCCTTTAATGAAGGGTACTTGGACGCTAAATGGAAGAGGCCTGGACGCTCCAGGAAAAGGGGTCAGACGAGGACAAAACTCAGCCGTTAAAGTGTCGCCTGTAAAATCAGAAGACACTTGACATCTATCATAGGCCTTCTGGAGACAAAGACACTTTAAACAGACCTGGAGAGAATAATAGTGAGGATGAACTTGGCAGGCCTGTTACTGCAAGAAACGGCTGCCATTAAAATCTGCTGAGATTTACATATCATCATACAGGAGCGAGTTTCCCAGAACCATTGGTTAGCAAACCGTTATCAACCATTATCCCAAAACCATAGTTTCAACGAACATTTGCAAAAAGCATCGCAAAGTTGTGTGGGTGAAACTACAGCTCTCGACCTGTGGTTAGAAGCATTATATGTGTGCCAAGCAAACCACTGTTTGGCATTACAATATTAGCCTTAAAATGTCTATTTTAATGTTAGTATATGGCTGGAATTTAAAGTGTGCAATATTAGCTCAAATAGGCTAATGTTGCGAAAGGCCCGCTTTGAAAGGCTTTCTCATCATGCTTTGCTTCTTACTGGCAGCGGCAAATCCTCCAGACAAAACAAACACACAAAGGGCTTTTGTCTTGAGATAAAGGTCTTGATCTCATTGGAGAATTGAAGGAGTGAATAAACTACTGAGTAGCCAAATTCATCACAATTACTGAAATACTCTGACACATATGGACGGAATAAAATGACATCAAAAGCAGGAATGAGAATTTGTGGTTTTTCCCGGCACAAGACACAGGGGAACATTCAGCAAACATGTTTTGGTGTGATATGTTCAGGGTAAGAGCTTTTGAATGGATCACAGGGGTTGAGAACTGAAAGCATTACAGCATTGTGTCGCTCACACAAACACACAACAACCCGCTCTGATCGTGTGGTCTTCTAATGAACCACATCAGGTAAATATTATCACTGGGCCAGAGAGCCGTCACAGGAGAATTACTCTCAAAACAGTTTCAGTTTGATAAGACCATAATCCTCCACACATGTGAGGAGCACAAAGAGTTTGCAATGTGTGAGAGAGTCTCAAGTTTTTAAAGTGTTTATATGTCTATGTGGTGTTTTTAATATGCTTTAAGACAAATCATGTGTAAGTCGACACCATTGCGGAGTATTTTCTCCTTAAAACTGCAGTGAACCAAAGACAGTCTCAAAAACACGCTTTGAAATCGCTGGTGTTTCTGACGTCACAAAGGTTATCCCGGTATATTTTTCTATTTGATATGAAAAATAAGGTAGATTTAGCAATATAGCGTGCAGGGACGTCACTAGGATTGGAAGACAGGGGGGGCTTAGCCCCCAGGGTATTTGTAACTTGCGTTTATAGAAAATCTTACAATGAATTTGAGTAAAAAACAACTATGTATATGTTTAGCTGTATTTGTCTCTTCAACCCCGTTACCATCTTCAACCCTGTTAACCTAGTCTCAACCCCGTCACACCTACATTTTTATTAATTATTTTTTTAAGTTTATGAATAAGTAATTTAATGTTTGTTGAACTTAGTCAGAAATGTTCAGAGCAATCATAAGAATACTGATTTTAGTTCAAATTCTGAAGTTAAGCCACATCTTTAATCAAAAATGATAGGGTTGCTGTCACAAAAAGTGCCCATTTCAGGCTTAGTATAGCATAAGTGTAAAATTATATGTAAATTCAATTCAATTCAATTATTGTTTTAATATTAATATTAATTTTAATTATTTGATTTAATATTGACTCATTTGGATAAATATTAGGTACTCAAGACAGGCGTTAATTTTTCTCAAGAAAAAAACAACTCACCCAATGCTGTAAACATACAGAGAGCCCTATCAGCTGGTAGTATTATTTAAGGTTAAAAATAACTCAAATTAAATACAACTTTTTATTATAATAACAACTTTATTTAATGATATAAGTAAAAATATAATACATATGTAATATAGAACACATATTTAGCAAAATACTCTATAGCTCTTTTTTTCTGCCAACTACATACTGTAGGCTACTATAGCCTATAGGCCTATTCTTTAAATGGCTTTCCTGAGGTAAATGTGGCATAATTGTTCTCCAGCTATGTTATTGACCTCTTCATGCTGATTAAAAAAACACTGATTGATCGATATTATGTATGAGGAATATACATTTCGGTAAGTTGTAGCCTACTACTGTATCTTTCAACAGTGTTCGTGTTTTTTACTATTAGCTATAATGATCGGTTCACGTGCGCTAGGGATCTGTCACGTAACATTTACAAACACCAAAACGGTATTTATTGTTTGAATTTCGTAATAAAATTGACAGAATCTGAGAATTGAGATTATTTTATATCATAAGTAACCTGCTCTGTCTAGTCTGTCGGTCTCCGTGTCCTCATTTCGCGATTTTTCTGTGCGTGAGAAAATGGATGTGTTGCGTGAGAGCGTGTGAAAAGTGTCAATTGCGTGTGTCTCACGGTGAATGCGTGAGAGTTGGCAGCTCTGTTACGACTCTTTGTAGGCTACTTCTGTCCAACTTCCGACTTTTCGGCTATTTTCTTTGTAGCTGGATATATATCATTTGTTGCGTCTAAATATGGTTATTGATAAATCGAATTGTTATTGTTGTTCTTATTATCATTTAGGGGGGCTTAGGAACATTTTGGGGTAGCTTCAGCCCCCCTAAAATAGGCCTAACGACGTCCCTGATAGCGTGTGTATGAGGTATATTACGATGTTATGATGAACTATATGCCTTTTTCCACTGACGTTCTGAGTTGTTCAAAGCGTTTCTGATGATTGTTAGAAGGCAGACTGAGAACGGGAACATGGTTTGTGTAACATTAGCAACACATTATTAGCTGTTTGATAACATAGTCAAGCAAAAGGCTAGTCATATTAATTACCGTTGTTTCCGACGTTGTAAAGAGCGATAACATTGTGCAGCGTTTACCTCAGTAAGTTGGCCGAGTGAATCTGTGAGCTGTTGTGAGTGAGTGGAGGCGGGGCTAATTAGCATATTCATGAATCCACGTATACTACATGAAGCAAGGGTGTAGAGTTACATTCAAGCTATTTTAAGGCATGAAGAAATTTTTTCCACAGGAAAAACGTTTAAATATGTAATTTTGGTGATCAAAGATGAGTTTTAAGAGATACAATTATTGACTACAGCGAAACTTTAAAGCCCCAATTTACTCACGCCAAAGTTATTTTTTGTTCTTCGCTAAGTTAGGGGTAAAAAGAAGTTCGAAATACGTGATGATACTGTTAGCGAACACCCCGACGTAGTCCACACTGGGTCACACGGTGTTCATTCCCTGGCAGCAAAGTGAGTTTAGTCTGACTAACACCACTGAACACAGTTTATATGTGAACAAAAGCCTAAATTCAATCTGTTCATCATATAACGTGATCGAGTCTCTTCAGAAAATTTGGACTAAACTCAATTCATATGGATTAGTTTTACAATCTCTTTATGAACTTTTTGAAGCATCAAAATGGTAGTTGCGTAGACTGTCAATGGAGGGACTGAAATCTCTCAGATTTGATCAAATAGATCTTCATTTGTGTTCCGAAGATGAACGAAAGTCTTACGGGTTTGGAACGACATTAGAAAGAGTAAATGACATTTTTTAATTCAGGGGTGAATAATCCCTTTAAATTGAGTAACTTAGTAAGTAAGTGTTTTTCTTGAATTGGATTCAGAAAACCATTAAAAATGACCGAAGAAAGGAATTACATGAAAGATAACAATCAGTCGTAACATCAACAGCAACTCGTTGAGCTCGTTGTAGAAGCCTGGAGAAATGTAAACACAAACTTGTTTCCTGGTAGACTGTTAAACTGCTACACTTTGACTCCTGAAAGCAGTGTGAAGCCAGCCAATTAGATTGAATCAAACCGTTTTGAGAAAATCCATGACTTTTTGTGCACATCAGATGGTACATGAAGGGTCAAGTTGGTGGATCGTCTAATTCACACACAAACACACACACACAAAATGTGATGTTTTACTGCGCTTTATAAATCAGTCTCAAAAGGAATGAGCCCGTCTTCCAAATGTTTTGGCACTCCACCATCACCTTTATGCCATATGGACTGTGTCTAGAAAATTACAACAGCACTCATTCCCCTTTCCTCTTTCGGTTTCAGACGCATGTCCTGCACTTTAAATGACTCACCGTTTGGCTCACTCCAAAAATAGGAAATTTTTCCTGGATTACAGCGCAAAGACACAAAAGGAAGCCCTGAACGGCTGCACTACAGAGCTGGGGTGTGTGTGAGTGTTTTGAACGTTCTATATGGAGTCAATTCTCCTGAGTGTCTTTATATTATCTGTGGGATGCAGTCAGTTGTTGTAATGGGAGCGGCTGCTGTATGTGACCCGGCTGAGCCCACCCAAACGTCTGTCTTGTCCACCCAATCAGAATTTAGGAACAGATAGTATTAAAGGGGTGGTTGATTATGATTTCACTTTTTTAACTTCAGTTAGTGTGTAATGTTGCTGTTTGAGCATAAACTACATCTGCAAAGTTACAATGCTCAAAGTTCAAAGCAAAGGGACATATTTTCTTTTTTTTTAAATCACTTTTTAAGGACTACAACAAACTACTGGTAGGGACTACATTATCATGACAGATTATGCTAATCAATGACTTGAAGATAACTACACATAAGCTACAAAAATTCAGCTCTCCGTCTTTGTCTGTTTGAACATAAAAGGCTAAAAGTTTTTGAAATTTTCAGTGCATGTGTGTGTGAGGTAAAAGGACACAAGCTGTTGAAGCTCCGCCCCCTGTGCCGGGAGCAGCAGCTCATTTGCATTTAAAGGGACAGACACAAAAACGGTGCGTTTTTTGCTCACCCTCAAAAAGTGACAACATTAACATGTTATATAAAAATATCTGTGGCGTATTTTGAGCTAAAACTTCACACACTCTGGGGACAACAAAGACATATTTTACATCTTGTGAAAAGGGCATTATACCACCCCTTTAACCGTTTTTTACGATTTGTGCATTGATTAAAAAGCAATCTGAGGTGGATTCTGTGTTGAAAGGTTTGGTGAAGGTCTGTAGAATGCCACAAACAATCACAAAAATAACACCAGAAATTTGCAGTAGTCTATTCTTCCTTGAAATTAAAGGGACACTCCACCCATTTGCACTAAGCTTTGCATTGTTAGAAACCCAGTCATACTATTGAATGGTCGTGCAACACTCTCTCATTTTCCCCTGAGACGGGAGAAATCCGTTATTTACCTCTTACACTTCCTCCTACAATGACGCAAAAATCGTCATTTTGCGTCATTGTCAGAGGAAGTGTAAGAGGGGGGGATTTCTGTTGAGACTACAAGCACTAGTTCCTCATCTTTCCCAGGGGGCGGGACCCGCTCACGCTACAGACCTATTACAGATCAGTAGGTAGGACTTTACTCTCTGAAACTGAAAGCAACATCCTCCATCTTTTTTGAAGCTAAGCTAACAGGCGCTGTGGAGACAGATGTAAAGTAATGACAATAGCGGAGGAGAGTGCTCAATATGATATAGAAGAAGAGGATTTCGGAAGTCTGATGCTTGAATCAGGTGTTTGTGGCTACCTTTACAAGCCGCATTATAGCGAAGAGCAGCCGAGGCAGAAGACCTGCCTGCCGCGGACGAGGAGCCCGGACTGGCTCGAGTTAGGGCGGACTGGTGGCGCCGGTGATCTCATTATGCAACTACGAACCGCTACGAACACAGAGATAGAGTCCGTCTGCGGCAAAGAATTTCAACGATGACAATTTCTCCTGGACGAAATCTCTGAATCAGACGAGGACACGGACGTTTGTGTTGACAACTATCCTAGTTTCGCACCGCATATGTTCTGACTGAAGGTACCATGCAATAATTCACCTTTTCGAAAGAAATACAAACGAGGAGTAATGCACTAATGAGTTCGCCAACTAACTAGACATTTTGTGTGAAATGAATTTCAAGCTCTGGTGGTAGCTAGCCTTGTAGACGGAAGAGTGATTTCTCTTATAGGCAGATATGCGCTTTCTGGATTAGTGGGAGTGGCTTGCGGAGCTGTGCAATGTGGTGCATTGTGGGAGTTGTTGTCTTTCATACAAATGCGTCCTGAAGTTATTTTTTGTCTTTCCTCGGTCACGAAGGCACCAAATAAAAAAATTATTTTACATTTCGACTACATATATGACCCACTTTCAATAAAAAACAATGTTCCTATGGGTGGAATGCCCCTTTAAACAAATGGAAACAAGAACGTTAAAACTGTGAACAAACAAGTGTATTATTTGACAAAGATTGTTTTAGTATCTCAGCCTATGTATTTTTAATAATGTTAAATGGTGTAATATTTGTGAATTTGATTATGTAGCTACTTATCCATTTTCTTGCGAGTGCCGTCAAGATGACTCTCTGGTGCCGCGAGACTCTGCCCACACGCTGTTCTGATTGGCTGTGGGTTTTGATTGATTTAGACGCATCTCGCGGTCGCGTCTAGTGTGGACAGACAAATTATTTGTCGCTGGAATTTTATCGCATCGCGTCTGGTTGGGACACTCACTTTTTATTCAATCACTGTCCTACAGACAGAGATGCAAGTATTACAGCTATTTTACAATAGCTTTAAAAGTGCTTCATCTAATACAATTTCAGACACTGACCTGTCCAATTTATAGTGAAGATATGAACAAATGTTGGGAGAGGATTGAGACATATGATGCCTCATGACGCATCACTCAGCTTTCAATAGCACTCCATGTCTAAGCATTAGTGCCTCGCAGAAATTAGTCCGGGATGTGAAACGAGGGTCTGTGTTCCTGTGAGTGATGATCAGTCTTGTGTTCTTGAGTCACATATTCCTTTAATGCCTACTGTTCAGTAATACAGCAGAGAAAGCAGAAAATCAGCACATTCAGGGGCCTGTATTTCCACTGTGTGGAAAACATGGACAGAATCCAGTCTTTGAAAAGAAGTTACGTGTAGCAATGATAGTATGAGACGGAATGTTTCGAAATTTTGGAAAATTTGAGAATTAATAAAAAGTAGGTCTGTACATTTAATCAGAAGGCGTTATGGACTAGTGTCTATGAATATTAAAGCGCAAAAAGATCGCTTCTTAAATATGAAGTCTGCATATTCTTTGTGTGAATGACTGGCATGGTTTCATTTCATGGATATATTTTTGCATTAAAGTAAAGCTATTGTCATCATATCACAAAGAAACTCAACGTGTTCATGACAACCCGTCAAAAAGTTTTTGAAGAAATTGTGACAGAAATATATTACTATTGCACAGTAGTAATAATAATAAAATGTAACATTTTACATGTATTTACTTTAACAGTAAACCTTCTTACATTGTTTTACACAAATAGTCAGATTGTTATTTTTTAGATTACATTTTAAAAGATTATTTAAATTGTTAATGTTTTATGCCTTCATTTGATTACCACCGTTTTTGATTATAAATGTGTATTAAATCATAAATCCCCCATAAAATTTGAGAGAACACAGGATTTATTAAAAATTAACACTTCAAAAGGGCCCTATTACTATAAATATTGTAATAAATTATTAAATTGTTGAAGTGTTATGAATTCAATTAAAAAAATTAAATGATTTCATATAGCCCTAAAATGTATTTTTTTAATGAAATCTTAAAGCTTTTAATAAATTGTTCTTAAATTGTATAAAGTGTCATGATTTCAAATAATTAGACACTTATCGGCAAGAAAATTCATGGACAGTCTCTTGCGTATGGCAAGAGATTTACCATAATCACCAAGAGTCGAATACAACTGAAATCAGAGATGCACCGCTTTGAAAATTTTGGGCGATACCGATAATAACTGATAATTCTTTATATATTTGAAAGCCGATAACCGATAAATCCAAATCTTTATATAACCTGATTACAAAAACAAAAGTCTCACCCTTAAATGTCCCAAGCACACAATTATAATGATGTTCTCATTATAACTTTATGAGGCCTATATGACAGACTTGCACATGTTGCACTAAACTGTTTTTTTTTATTTTTTTAAGTGATTCCAATCATATTTCAAGAAATTCAAAACCATCATGATGAACAGTGCACATCTGAAGCGTCTCAGCTGAAGGAAACAATACATTATTTATCAGCTTTAATATATCGGCCAAATTTTCTTATTGGGCCGATAACGATAACATATTGGCTGATGCCGATATGGTGGCCGATATATCATGCATCCCTAACTGAAATGATTTAATGAATGAATAAATAATCGAGGTTGGGTGTATAACGACGTCCCTCATTCAGCACACGGAGGGAAGTTTAGTCTCTTATCTTTCATTGGTCTGTGAGTCGCGGCTCAAACTCGCCTGCTTTCCTTCAACTCCGAGCTGAAAGCTACATCCTTCCACTCATCCAGTCACAATTACGCAACAGAACGAGAAAGTGTGCCTATTCTTTAAATACCTCTTTCTTCTAAACTTACACATAGAAAAACAAACACACTTCCCTGTGATTGCAGTCTATTCAGAGTTCATTGGTGTGGCTGGTATTTTAAACACACGCTCTGACAAGAGCCGAGTTTGAGTTTCTGCTCGACCCCCGGTGTCCCAATGACCAGGAACCAGAACGGTCACTTGTTCTTTTGCATTTACTGGATAATTCATAAAAAAAAAATAATAATAATAAAAAAAAAAAAAAGAGGAAACTTTTTAATTTTTTTTTTTTTCTTTTTAAGTGTGAAGCGATATCATACATTGTGATTCAGTCTTCCACATATTTTGTTAGAATCCAAAGTTTAAATATTATTTAGCCACTATACAAATGTTTCATTGAACAAATTCAATGTGGACATAGTAATCAGGTTTTCTGTATCCTTCAGGGATATAGAGTCTCTTCACACCTTTATAGTTTCCTACAGGTGTGATGAGTTTATTTCATGATTCAGTCCGAAGGCAACAACAATACACAGAGACAAAGCTTTGAGTCACTGATTATTACTATCCTGAGGCTAAATTCACTCATCTAAGATTTGTGTTTATCAGTTCGTAATGCGTCAACCCATATGAGCACATTTGGGGTTTTATTTTGTAATATATATATAATTCAATCATGACCAATTTTAACATGTTATTGAATATAGCAATGTTACTTAATATGGCAATGTATTTGGTATTGGCGAACTAGATCTGCTCCACTGCTGCTAGATTTCATGTAAAGGACCGATCAGCCTGTGCCATCTAGTTTCATGACTGAACTAGATTAATAAAAACATAAATCATTTGTTATTTTCATTTAAATACACTACTTGATACATTTTTTTTTTTTCAGACACTATTTTTTTAAAGGATGACTGAACTATCTGATGAATAAAAGGTTGAGATTACAAAAAATGGTTATTTGGTTATTTATTATGAGTAACTTATAATTAGTTGGCACAACTGCAACTACTGAAGTTGAGAAAACTCAAACATGCTTTGCAGATTGATGCTTTATTTTTTTAAGTTAACTCAACTTTTTATTTTTTTAAAGTGTAGTTTCGTCTAACTCATGTTTAGTTCTTGAGTTATTTGGAATAATTCTTATTGGGAACAGCACCACTGACCCTGATAAGCCCACTAAACCACATTTAAAAAGCCACTATTACAGAATGTAAACTCTTTTATGGTATTTTTTTGTCTTTTATGCAGCATGATCATATTAGCATTGCATGGCAAAGAGGAGCGTGAACATTCTGCCAAACATTTCTTTTGGTGATGGAAGAAAGAAACATGAGTAAATTTAAAGTCCTCCTGTAGTCAATAATTGAATCCCTGAAAACTCATCTTTGATCATCAAAATGACACATTTAAACGTTTTTTCCTTGAAAAAAAAATGGTCATGCCTTAAAATATCTTGAATGTAACTCGACACCCTTGCCTCATTTAGTATACACTGTTCTATGAATATGCAAATGAGCCCCGCCTCCACTCACTCACTCAGCTCAGAGATCCACTGGTTGACGATCACACGTTGATCTGATTGGTTACAAGGTAGTTTGTGACGTCAGAAACACCAGCGATTTCAAAGCGTGTTTTTGAGACTGTCTTTGGTTCACTGCAGTTTTAATGAGGAAATACTCAGCAATGGTGTCGACTTATGAATTTACACATGATTTGTCTTAAAGCAGATTAAACACACCACACAGACATATAAACAACATTAAAAACTTGATTCTCGCCACAGGGGGACTTTAACAACATTTTAATTTTAATTGCTTTAAAGCACCTGGTCCAAATACTATTTAAAGGCTCAGTATCCCAAGGTAGCAATAGCACATCCACAGATACGGATGTGTTTGTGTCATTCTAATGGTAAAGAGTCTCCAGCCCCTCATTCAGGTGTACTTCACACTGAGAGCTTGAATGCTTTCTTGATTTACAGGAGGATTCTTTCCAAGCAGGTGCACAGAGGATCTAAGAAGTGCTTAATAGATGGTTTGCTGAGTTTGTTTTTAAGCTTTGGGAGGAAACTTATGTCAGAGTCCCATCAAGGTCTCTGTGTCGAAAGGCCTGCAAGTTTACAATTCTTCCTGACATGCAAAGAGCCTAAAATTAGCCCAGCTGATGACCGAGCCGGGATGTGGGTGGCCACAAACATCTGCTGTCAAAAACACGAGAGTCACACGAGTCTGATGACGACTGACAGACATTTCTCAAAATGTCAAATGCAATGTTGATCTCATTTTATGGGGTTTTAATTGTTAGAATTGTTGCATTATTCCAAGTAAATAGATTGAGATTCACAAACAAATGTAAAGAGATTCATTTAAAAAACACATTTGTATTTTTTATTTTTTTTATTTTTTTAAATGCTATTTGCATTTTATTTGTGAGTTTTATACATTTTTGTGAAACTCTTTCAATTTCTTTGTGCATATTAATCTATTTATTTGTGAATTTGATAACTTTTTGTGAATCAAAATCTATTTATTTGGAAAAATGCAACAATTCTAACCTCATATCATTTAGCTGGTCAATATGACAGGGCTGATTTATGCAACATTTTTTTTTTTTAATCAAAAAGTCTATTCTCTATTGTTGTCTAAAATCTATTTTATCCTCCTTTTTTTTTTTTTTACTTTGTCAGGACAAAAAAATCACAGTATATATAAATTGCTTTTTAAATGCATTTTAAACAAGTCTATTTTGTACATCTTTAAAGGTACAGCATTTTCCCGGGAGTCAAAGTATGCATGCATGTGTAGCTTTCAACAAGGATCATTCTCTAATTCCTGAAGCATCTCAAGAGAGTCATGTGAGGAAAACAGCCACCGGAAAAAAAGAACACGCACAATCCAATAGTCTCTGAATTAAAACTGAACTACTGACTCGTTGTTATGTAAGAGTATTTTGTTTCCTAAGTGGGTGAGAGGCAGGATTTAATGCGTATGGAGTCATTTTCTCAAAAGGCCAAATTTTTAAAGAGTGATATTCCCAAAACTAAAAATGCATCTCGATGCAAAATGGCATTTGTGACCCAAACAAAAAGGTAAACGTGACGAAACGTGAATAATACACAATGGAGGGGTCTGGTTGAAGCTAAGCCTCCTTTTTTTGGACACAAAATTCCCTGTGAATTCCTCAGCAAACAATGGCGTAGTGTTTCCTCAAGGCGATGTAACAGGAGCGATCTGCGCTCCTCAGATTCAGAGACCACAGGAAAACTCGCCGAAAACTCACTGCTCTTCATGAGGTTTCTTGGAGAGATTTCCTCAAAGATGAGGAAAACACATTATCCTAGTCGAACGTTGTTAAAAACTGTCCATTTCCTGTTATCGTTGTTGAAAAGATGGCGATCTCGATTCAAACACACGCAATCGTATTCCTAAATGATAAGAAAGAGCATTTATCATGTATAGGTATAAAACATCTACATAAACAGCCTTTTCAAGCACACAGTATCATTATTTCTGTCTTACAATCATTCAAATAAAAATAAAATGTAATTATTGATCGGTATTGGCCACTATTGGATATTTATTGGTCAATTTAATGCCTATTTAAAGATTAAGATCATCATCTACTAACTTAAATTATGGCATTTAAAGATTTAACACTTTAAAAGTCTTTCGAAAGAGTATGTCAGAGTGAAAATGTGTATAGATTCATAATATATGTATCCGTTATAGGCGAAAACAAGAAATAAACTACAAGAAATTAATTATTGGCATATAATATCCACCAGAATTTCAATAGTGGTTTAGTTTTTAAAGTATTGCTATGTGGTAGTTGACTACTACACTAAGTGGCCGTTCTATGAACGAGACCAATCAATTATCTTTAAATTAGGAAGATGTTAAATCACACAGAGTTAAAGAGCAAAATATGGCGATCTCAATTCAAACACACACACGCAATCTGGTTCATAAAAGACAAGAAAGAGCATTTATCATGTATGAATAAACAGCCTTTTCAACCGCACAGTATCATTATTTCTGTCTTAATCATTCAAATTATCAAAGTAGTACTGGGATTAAAGTTTATAGTTCGGATATAAACACTGATGCCTATGTTAGCGATCAAAACAGAGTAAATCACCTTTTTGAAAGTAACTTCACACTTAAGATAAAGATAGTATCATACGACAAGTGACTTAAAAAATGTATTTGTCATTGAATCATTCATTCAAGAGATTTGTTCAAAACACTGAATCATCCAGTAATGAAGCAAGTGATGACTTTAAGAGTGAGCCATTGAATTATTCTTCTCTCAAACTGATGTAAAAAAAAAAAAAAAGTATATATATATATATTTTTTTTTTACATAAACTGCAGCAAATAACATTTTGACAGAACCTCTAGTAAATTACAAGCTATATTGTTCAGTGGTCTGTTCAGAATCATGATCTCATTTTAAACAAATCATTTTAAACAAAGATTGATTCTCATTTTACCCAGAATGGTGCAGCTCTATACAACACTATTACACTGGCTCATACAAGCACGAAATCAATACTAATGTTTTATGGATGCTTTGCAAACTGTAATAGAACAGATAGCAGTGTGGACGATAAAGCTCTGGCTTCTAACAATCCATTAATCAGAAATGAGTGGTGCCGTCTTTTCAGACCGGACGACGAAGGCTATTAGGAACTGTGTTCTCTGCTAATGCATCAATAAACCAATCCGTTATTGACAGCTGAACAGCATGACCCAAACCACAGTTTTAGACCGCAAAAAACTGTTTGTTTTGACACAGCAGCACTTACACAATAGATCAGACCCAGAAGTCACTGCTAAAAAGCATTGTTTTTGTTGTACAGTATTAAAGGTCATCAACCTATAATTAGGATTTATTAATTTATCAGTATTGGTTGATAATAAATGTTAATTGTTCACGCTCAATTCCACCTTTTTTACATGACGTAGATTACCTTTACCACTAATGCTAACTTTAAATTTATATAATTTTGAAAAAAAAAAGTTAAAAATTATGATGCCTAATTTTATTGTAGATTTGAATTACTTTATTTTGTATTAATTAGACAAAATATCAGTAATTTAATATAATAATTAGTCACATTATGGATATATATTAATATTAATAATAATTATTGTTATATTATAAGGTTTTATAATTAATTTGTAAGTACATAAAGTTAAGTTAAAATACAACTGTTCATTGGTTCAATGTTCGCCCAGGTCCATTAAATATTAACTGATGACCAATACCTGCATTCTTTTATTATTATTACTGATCGGTATTGGCCACTATTGGATATTCATTGGTCGATGTAATGCCTATTTTAAGATTTAGATCATTATCTACCACTAACTTAATGGGATGGCAATAAAATTAAGGCATTTAAAGATATAACACTTTAAACGTCTTTCGAAAGAGTATGTCAGAGGGAAAATGTACTGTATTCATAATATTGGCAATGTATCTGTTATAGGCTAAAAACAAGAAATAAATGATTGGCACATAATATCCGCCAGAATTTCAAGTGTTGCTATGTGGTAGCAAGGATTCTCTCGGTGTCAGTTATTAGCGTTTAATTAATTAGAGACAAAATCCATAGAGACTGATCCATAATTAATAATTAATTAATAAATAATATCAGCCCTGATAGCATATGAACATCTCAGAGATGTCTATTTGATGTCTGCGAGATGTATTTCTTTTAGAGCGTTTCATCTGCAATACATCTTTGAGACGTCTCATGTCAGATGTCAAATAGACATCTATAAGATGTCTTAGAAGATGTTTGTTCGTCTGTTATAGGACAACTTAGTTTGAATAAACGAGCAGAAACTGATTAGCTATTTGATCGCCTAAATTAAAAAAAATAAAATTAATATTTGTGTAGTGTTCAATGTTGTTATCGATAGAGATACGCGGATGGGGTAGGCCTGTTATTTCGTCCGCAACCGCATCACAAAACTCATCATCCGCACCAACGTTTTTTTACCAAATTTCAAAGCCGCACCCGCCCGCCATCCGCTGATTGTTTTGCGGTCTATGGATGATGCAATGCTCTGCTGATGTGAGCCGCAAGAAAGCCCTTGTCTGTTCTAGAAAGGATGCAGCAAAGATATTTAATGCTAATGTATGAGGCATAGACCTACGCTGAGTTTCATTCATTTACGACGAGATGCGCTCTAGTTCACACAATGCAATGCAAGTGAACGCGGCGCATCGGAGCCTCCATGTCACGGTTATTATATTGTCATTTGCTTTTTATTTATTAAATACATGCAATTGGTTGATGAAACATTTATTAAAATTAAGATACAATTTGTACAAAACGAAATTCACTTTAAAGAAAGGCTTTTAACAATGCAATGCAAGTGAACGCGGCGCGCTATCGCCTCCATGTCACGGTTATTATCCTATATTGTCTACTATATTTGCTTTTTATTTATTAAATACATGCATTTGGTTGATGAAACATTTATTAAAATTAATATACAATTTATACAAAACTAAATTCGCTTTAAAGAAAGGCTTTCTAAAGAAAAACTTAATGAAGTGGTAAAAATTATGTCTGACGATTTACAAAACAAAACTTGCGTTGGTACTTGGCAAAGAATCAAATACAGTTGGAAGCGACGTAGACCATTAATGACACAGACTGTTAACAATTGTTTTTAATTAGTGTTTAAACATTCTCTATGATAAAAAATGTTTGTAAAAAATATTTTAATAACACGGTTTTGGCGGTTATAGAGATCTAATGACGGTGTTCGACTATAACCGTCGGTCTCACGGTTATATACTAACCGTCACACCCCTATTTAGAATGTATGTAAAACTGCTCTTTCTAAGATGTTTATCAGATGTATTTACACAGCAGATATTTTCCAGATCTTAAGCAGACATCTTACAGACGTACCTGTGCTATCTGGGAGTGCATCCCAAGATGGTTGCTAGAGTGTAGCTAGTGTTTAGTAGAAAATGATTTAAGTAGTCAAATTGGTACATTTATGTATATTTGCATAAAATTTGTTATCAATCAAAAAATTATTCATGCCAATTAGTAAATAAATGACATTATGGCAAAGATTTAACACTATAAAGACACTATCGAAGAGTGCATGTCACAGTGAACATGTATAATAAAAGTGTTGCTATGTGATTGCTAGGATGCAATGTATATCCTTTAGAAACTGCACCGTATGGCTCATGTCCAGAGCTGTGGGAATATCAGGATGAGGTCATTGCTTTCTGCACAGTCACGGCGTGAGGAAGAGTAAGAGGAGGACAGGGGTGAGTGCTTATCTGGGAGCTGTTTCCAAAGCTGTGAAGCGCAGTGGTCCAGATAAATCATTGATCCAGTGTTCAGAGGCCGTTACCCAGCCTCACTCACACAGCGCTTACTCCATTCCTCCAGTCGCCCACCATGAGAAACAAGAGCACATTGTCCTGCAGACTGACCCCATCTGACCGGCACTATTCTTCCTCCTGCTGTGCAGCTGATTGCACAAAATGATGCAGATTTGGATAATGTTGCAAGGGGACTGGATCCAAGAGCGGCTATCCGTTAACACTGAGCTTTTGTCACATAGACGGACTACAGCATTGTGGGTATTAGGCATGTAATGTTATACATAAAAATGGGAAAATATCTATATATTTTAAACATTTTCAAAAGTGTAACAATGCAAGCCTCCAACTTTACAAAAAAAAAAAAGAAAAATAATAATATTAGGGGCCAGATTTATTAAACATTCAGTCACGGCTTCATACACTAAAACTTGTTCTGAATGAAGACAAAACCAAAATTATGTTATTTTCAAGCTCGAAAAAGGTAGTAGACAATCTTATTCCTCTTCAGACTTTACGAGATAATGTGATTGAGTTAGTAAAACAGTATAAATATCTTGGCATCATTATTGATGATACATTATCTTTTGGCTCTCACATAACTCAATTAAAGAAAAAATTTAAAATAAAGCTTGGGTTTTATTTTAGAAACAATTTTGTTTTACATTAATGTACGAAAGAGGTTAGTTTCTGCTACTTTTTTGCCTTTACTTGATTACGGTGATGTAGTGTATCAATTTGCTTCTTCTCATCTACTCTCCTCTTTGGATGCCGTTTATCATAGCACTTTAAGATTTATATCAGATTGTAAACCTTTAACTCACCATTGTATATTGTATAACAGAGTAGCCTGGCCCTCTCTGTCCATTAGAAGGAAAATTCACTATTACCTAATTATTTATAAAACTATTCTGGGGTTGTTGCCTTTGTATCTAGGTTGTCTAATCCAAAAGAAAAATGTTCGGAAATATTATAGAAGACTCAATGATGTGCAATTGTTTTTAAGTGTTTTAACTTTATATTTGTTGTTTTGATCTGTAAGTTTGTGATTGTAACTGCTGTCCATTCTTGGCCAGGACACTCCTGTGAAAGAGATTTTTAATCTCAGAGAGATTTTCCTGGTTAGATAAAAGTCAAATAAAAAAAAAATAAAAAAAACAGGGCAAATTGGAGAGAGCGAAATTCCAAAAAATTGGAAAGTTCAGTGCATGATCTACTGATGACGTGCAAATTAAAGAACACAGACTCAGTCGGATCATTTCCATAATGACCAATGCAACCTACCAAGAGCAGCACAAATTAGCGTCTGGTTTAAGACATGCTTTACATAATGGCACAAACACCAGTAAATTGAATAACACAAACCTTAGTAAATCACCTTGCATGATTCATCTAAATACTCTCCTCCCAAAAATTTTGCATCTGAAAGGGAAACCCCTACAAATGCACATGCATTAAGGTCAGCCTGATGTCGCTCAGTTCTCGTGCTTCACCACTGAACTCATTCAGAGGATTGTTTAGGATCTCTGAAGCTCTACAAAAAGTAATGGGCTCAGAACAAATATGACCTTGCCCCTGGTAACAGCTGCAGTGTTTCAGACGGCATCCATGTATTGATTGTGAAGCTGGCAGGGTTGGATGGGGCTGAACGATCGGTGACCGTGTGCATGTGTGAGCGCTGAACATAAGCGCCAGCTCTTCCAAAATAAACATGGATTGTTTGGTTTATATTTTGATTTTAACAAATATTTGGACTATTGTGATATAATAGATAAATACATATAGCTGTTTCTTAGATGTTTCAAAGATAAGCATAAAATCACATTGAAAAAGCATTCCTCAAAATAAACATGTTGGGCAAAATTAGCCAACCAGGAGGTAAGGGTTGTCACAGTACCAAAATGTCAGTACCAAATCCAGTACAATTTTGCGGTTCTCTGTACCAATTTTGGTACCAGAAAAAAAATAAAATAAGTTGAATTAAGTACTTTAAAAATGTTGTCCTATTTTGTTTAGTCCGTTGGTTACACGTCACCTCAGCTAATCCCGCCTCTTTGCCCATTTTCGGTTATCCAGGAGTGATGCGCTGCCAAGATGGCGACGGCCGGCTCCGCCCATTTTGGGCTTCAAAAATGCTCTTCAGAAACACTACGGATGACGTCATGGACACTACGTCCATTGTTTTAAACAGTCTATGGTTGCAACACTTCCCTTTCCCAAAGAGGATTTCAAACAGGAGGGTCCAGCTTTACTCTGTCAGTGTCATAGTTCAGACGTTCTGTCATACAAGCAGACAGACTTGACCCATAGAGACCTCAGAGTGTGTCTGTGTTATACGTGTGTGTGCTCACGAGCAAGACTCTGGCACAGAGCCGATGGAGTGGCATCTTGGAGCATGCGGTGTTGGTTTGGTGCCAAGGCAAGCCTAACCCCGGTGAACCCATTACACACTGCACTTCTGTTTCTGGCTGCCGTTACATCACTCAGACCCTGACGCTGGTACTACAGGATAGGATACTGACAGAGCAAACAAGCTAAAGATAGGTGGTTTAGATTTTAGTTCAGGTCTTGTGAAGCAGGTTAGAAACATTAAAAGATATTCAAGAGTTTTGTTTGAGGCACTTAGTTGAACGTACAAGAAATATTTTTGCCTATGCGAGATATGGGAAAAGTAGCAATTCTCAAGATTGGCTGACCCTTTGCCAATCACATAAAAGGATTCCAGACGGTGATCTAATTTAATTAGCTATACGTCTTCTCACATCTATAATGGAAGATCAGGTGAAGTACCTCAATGAAATGGGAATATCTGTGGCATATGCAGGTAAATATGAAAGATGACATTGTAGCTAGCTGATTTAGTAAGGCACTCGGATAAGCCCAAATTGCTTGTGGGCTCTGAAAAGTAGGGAGACATGTTCCAAACAGTCATTTTACGTTGTTGCATTACAGCCTTTTCCTACTTATTTGGGCAGACCTTGGCCACCTGAAGTGGCTATATAACCCAGTCAGAGGTCTGGCTGTGAGAGACTGCAGTTGGAGTAAGGATGACTGTGACTGTATTATTGAGAAGTTGGTCATTGTGGAAGGGCTCTGTCCCACCACTCCAATGAAGTATTTTTCAAAATAAGAAAGTTGGTTCACTTGGCCATCTTGGTAATGCCCTTGGGCATCTATTTTCCAGTAATGTAAATAATAATAATAATTTGTTACATTTATATAGCACTTTTCTGGGAACTCAAAGCGCTTTACATATGGAAGGGGGAATGTCCTCAACCACCACCAATGTGCAGCTCCAACTGGATGATGCGACGGCAGCCATATTGCGCCAGAACACCCACCAGCTTATTGGTGTAGAGGAGACCCAGTGATTAAGCCAATCAGTGTATATGGGGTGATTAGGAGGCCATGATGGACAGAGGCCAATGGGCAAATTTGGCCAGGATGCTGGGGTTAAACACTTACTCTTTTTCCGAAGGACATCCTGGGATTTTTAATAACCACAGAGAGTCAGGACATCAGTTTGACATCTCATCTGAAGGACGGTGCTCTTTTGACAGTGTAGTGTCCCCGTCACTATATTGGGGTGTTAGGACCCACAGAGAGGGTGAGCGCCCCCTGCTGGCCTCACTAACACCTCTTCCAGCTGCAACCTGGTTTTCCCAGGAGGTCTCCCATCCAGGTACTGACCAGGCTCAACCCTGCTTAGCTTCAGTGGGCAACCAATCTTGGTCCACAGGGTGATATGGCTGCTGGCTCAAATGCATAGCCTACTTGCATTCATTTACTAAGTAAATGCATACTTAAACAGGGAATGACCAGAATCTCTAAAATTCAAGTTTGAACTTCAATAACCAGGTCACGTCAGTATGATCGTCTGATTGATCAGGCCACATACGTAAGCTTTACTCCCAATCAGGACTTCATCAACATATGGACATTTGGGAGCCCTGCAATCAATGCATGGGTGATCATGGATGAGAGA
Source organism: Squalius cephalus (assembly GCF_949319135.1). Classification (NCBI taxonomy): domain Eukaryota; kingdom Metazoa; phylum Chordata; class Actinopteri; order Cypriniformes; family Leuciscidae; genus Squalius; species Squalius cephalus. The sequence goes on along the minus strand of NC_137124.1, from coordinate 57,350,517 downwards.
CATGGATGGAGCAACTAGGTAAAAACAATCATATATTTGCATGTAGCTCGGAAATCTTATTCATATTTGTTTTCTGGAGTCAGATTTATGTGGCCAAGTGTAAACGTTCAAACTCAACGCCGATCAGTCTAAACAAACGGAGTTCTGGGTCACCTTAGATTCAAGCTTTTGGCAAGTATTAGGTCAATTTTCCTCTTCATAATCAGGCCTATCTCAGAGTAAACAGATAACAACCCTTTCATCACACACATACACATAGTTGTGTAAATACAAGTTACCACACACCAGACAGTCATATTGATCCAAAACCAACTTTAAATGAAAATCTAAATTTAAATAACTTTAATGTCTAAATTTTAATGTGCCATTTCTTTGCTATTAATTATGACATTTAATAGCAATTTCTGAGTGAAAATAGGTTTTTTTTTTTTTTTTTTTTCATACAGTGAAAGTCAATGGGGTCCAATGCCATACAGGTTTGAAACAACATGAAGGTGATTAAATCACAATTCAATTTTTTTAGTGAATGACCCTTAAAGTTACAGTGTTAAAATGTCAGCGTCAAACACATTACATAGACCGTTCAGAAGAATTGAGATATGTCCATGCTAGCCATAACTGTATGCCATTCCCACCCTGTGTAAGTGTGTGTGGGTGTGATGGTAAATGAGAGCTGGGTGTGTTGTTAATACTGTGTTGGTGGGTGTAAATGCATTTTAAAGCACTCCGTTCCATTGCTCATCTATTAGTCAGCAGCACATTAAGCAAGAAAGAGCTCTTCCGTTGATGGCAACGGTCTTAAACTGCACACGCCCCTGTTTAAACGATAGCCGTAGCCAAGACCTAAGGATGCTGACAGGGAATATGAAGAGGAAAAACAGAACAGACTGCTTTTTTTTAAGATACTCAGCAATGGTGTTGACTTATGAATTTGCACATGGTTTGTCTTAAAGCATATTAAAAACACCACATAGACACATAAACAACATTAAAAGCTTGATTTTCAAAACAGGGGGACTTTAAGTAGAGCCGAGAATCCCATAATATATTGTAATGGGCTCAGAGACAAATTGGTGGATGGTTTCTTACAATACCCAAAAAGTTTTTTTAAAAGGTTCATTCTAAGTAACAAATGATCTGTTTTGGCCAGAATGTGTGCCTTGTTAGATTGTGCCTTGATAGAACATGCTAATGTCAAGCTCTTACTAAAGATCAACTGGCAGTCATGTTTCCAGGGTGATTCATGTGAGGAGTATTTTTGTGACATGCTATAAGTTGCTGCCTAAATAACACTTTAAAATTAAACCGAGGCTTACTGGAAAAACATGTCTGTGGCGACATTTCTGCAAAATTATATTACGTCATTTCCTGCATGTTTTGCTGTACTTTCAAATGTTCAAAGCGACGCTAAAAGCACTGTCAGTTCTCTCTGAAACAGATGAATGTAAATGTGGCAACATTTTATCAAGTTGGTTGTTGTACAAATCGCATCAGTTTTGAAATGAAATGTCTGAAGACTGTGTTTTAAAATAACGTACCACCAAATCTAACCGATAGTGTTAACAAAAGCAAACATGAGATAAAAATACACAGCGGCATTTTAGCTTACTTCTACAAGTTTGTAAGATTTTATATTGAGCGTTGTGACTCGTGTTTCAAAAGAGAACTGCACTACTGTACCAGGTGAGGTAGTAAGCAAGTTTACTACATTGGTTATGGGATACAAACGTCAAAATGGATTACTTTACAAATCATGCACTATGATAAAAGTGTTTTGAGGACATAACACAGTACTGTACAAGTGAAGGCCCTTTCACACCGGATTTGTAACGAAAAAGCAAACGGAAAAGCGAATAGTTCGTGTGCGAATTTATGACGTCTGTGACGTTCAGAGAGCTTCAACATTCCAAAACTTTCGCGCCGACAGCTGAGAAAACATGGACACTTCATCACCATCATCCAGTGAAGACGAGCTTTTCATTTTCTTTAAAAGACAGAAAAGAAGGTTTTGGGTGCACCCAATCTTAAAGCTACACTGTGTAACTTTTTTAGTTGATTCTTAGCAAAAAACACTTCGTTCTTTCAAAAATATATGTGCTCATTAATGTATAATTACTTCTTTCAAGTAATAAAGTATTCTCGTAAGTTTATAATCTGCCATTGAAAGTACATACGGGTGAGGGGTTCAAATGCCGGTCGCCATGTTGCCCCTCCATCTTGAAACTACATTAGCCAAAGAGGGACATACAAGCTTCGCCTTTCGCGTTTTTACACTCAGTGGCACCGTGACGAATGTGAGAGGGAGATTACTCGCGACTGCCGGCAGATTTGAAATAATGCGGCCACCGTAGGAGTTAAAATGCCTTTGGAATGGGAGGTGCTAGAAAGTAATATTTAGTTGGTAGTCATATACAATTTCACCGCTAGATGGGAGTAAATCCTACACAGTGTAGCTTTAAAGAACAGAGAGTCTGAAGGGGAGTATGCTAATAATGTGCACAGTTTTTTTGCGTCTTCAACTAAACAGTGCATTTTGTAATGTCACTACACATTACATGTAACACACTAAGTAAGTAAGTTAAAATCATTCGACTAGAAACTGTAGATATCACGCAAAAAATGTAGTATACTAAAAGCAGCCCTAAATAGGCTCACTACATTTTGTTACATGTTCAAAGTAAACACGGTCTCTGTCTCTATCTTTGACGATAATAGTGTTAGCTTTCTATCCCAAATGTAGTTTAGCCTGCTAGCCTACACAGCACAGGACTATACAACGACTAAAACTATCACACAACATACTCAAAGTCGTGATAACCGAGTTGGTTGGCAATGCTACGCCACACATTGTCTTTCAAATCGTTGTCCTTGTAGTATGTGATTGGCTGAAGCCTTTTCTGTCGCCGCAAAAGTTAAAAAAATCTATCCCTGTTAGGGGTTTAACGGTTCACAAAATTCATGGTTCGGTTCGATACGATACACTGGTGTCACGGATCGGTACGTTTCCGATACAGCAAAAAGAAAGGAATGCCAGAGAAATTTCCATGATTTAATTTTTTTTTTTTTTTTTTTTTTACTAAAACTAACATCATAAAGTATGGTCATTTTTTACTTTAAGCAATGATGGAGCTATAGCCTACATGACTCTTCTTAGGAACATATAAAACAAAAACAGCTCCTTATAAAAATGTATATGGAATATGTACAATTAAATGTAATATTGTAGTAGTTATAAACAAAGGTTTATTTTATTTCAGATTAACATTTGAGGGCAGCAATTTTATTCATAATGTCGAAATAAAACCGACGTAACGTTACATGAAAGCACAATGTTTCTTCCTGGTTTCCACGTCAGCGCTGTTTGATCCGTTACTAACGAAGAAATGTGAATGCTTCTCACTAGATCTCGCAGCGAGGTTATTACTTCAGTCTAATTCAAATGCTTTCTTTACTGGATCTCTTAGTGCTGTGTAATAACAGTGTCAACAGCTTGATCAAGATCGGCTCGCGCTGCACTGGTCCAAACTGATAAACGGTCCGTGAAGCACAAAATAAGAAGTAGCGCAGTTTCGTTCCTCTTTCATCACATTTGTCATTTGATGTTGGGCAATGTTGTGGTCAATTATGAGCCTACATTTGAAATAACGAAATATTGTTCGGCAGGAAAAATGGTCCAACGAACCGTTCGGTTTGTAATGCGTTCAATACGGTTCAATACAAATACGTGTATCGTTACACCCCTAATCCCGGTCATCATAATTCATCTGAAAAGGAATAAAAGCTGTTGGTTTTTGTGGTCACTAGTGTTCATTTCAACTGGAAAATGCAGTGAATTGTATGTAGAGTATGTTTAGCAAAAACATAGGTAGAGGCATGTTTTTCTAATGAGCCCATGATGTTAAAATTCATTTATTTATGAGGATTGTTTAAGTCTGCATGTTGCCTTATATAGGTAGTAGACACTAGACAGCAAGCCGGCACACTGGGATTTGGGACAGAGCTCGTCAACAGCAGGGAATGAACCAAGGCTGAGGAACAAAAACAGGGAATCTTTTATGGACGTATCTTTTATGGAATGAGTGATATCAGGAAACGGACTGCTTTCCCACAGTGATGGGTGTTATCTTTGTAAAGCAAACACTTTGTGCCAAAATTAACTGCAATGTGGACCAGACTTAAATCCCCGACAGTCAAAAGTCTGTCTACGCAAGACCAAACTGGTCTTCATAACTTGGGCGGCCTTTCGTGTCTCATGAGATTTTCCTTTGAGACACCAAAAGGGTAAAACTGTCTCAGTCTAATAATTCCCCCATGATTAATCAGCTGAATTTGACAAAATTAGCAAGATTTCTTCTTTATCAGATACAACTTAATCTTCAATGTGGCATAAAGTATAAAAAGGACAGCTACCGTATCCCTATAAAGCCTTAAATATCTTAAAAATCCAAAGAAGCCGTGTTATCAGACTCGACAGGGCAGGGCTGGATCACGTCCACAAACTTCTGCTCTACTCAACAGTTGATTTAGTTTGGAGTATTTCCCAAACAGAAACACAATTTACCCAGAAAAGCCTATCTTCATAATTCAATCCAGTGAGGTGCACAAAGTCGTATAAAACTATTAAAGAGTAAATGGGTCAATGACGTGACGCCAACATTTTCAGTCCGATTGCATTGTCTTTTTAGTTAAAAACGGGTTTAAATGCATGAAAAGATACCATGTAGTACCTCTCCCACTTTAACTTTTCAAAAAGCATTAGTTAATTGTAATTTTTCTGTTATTTAAAGCATCTAAGTATCATGTGGTGTGACCGTCCGGCCATAACTGCTGTTTTGGAAACGTATTTGAAATTCCTCTAAAAGTTAATTCTGCACTACTTGGCATGATTTCCGAAGTGTTTTGTAACCCTGTACAAAATGGCAAAGTATTTGTATTTATATTTCCATCACAATATACAACAAATGTTGTATTTTAAGAAAAAATCATGTGGTGCAATCGTCAAGAAACTACCACTTTGGGACTATCATGTTGAAATCCATTAAAAAGTTGCATCATATACCAATTTGCCCAGGAAGAAATAACCTTTTTAATGGCCACATTTGAATAACATGGTACGACCTCAAAAAAAACAATGAATATTAAAAGTTATTTCTACAAATATATACTTTTATTTCAAATTCATAGTGGCCTTTTGTGGGAAGCTTGATATTTTGAAGATTGATTCGACTGTTTTCCCCTTATTAAATAATCGTCAATGGAGTCCAAAACAACTCTGGCTTTCAGTGTACGGACATAATCATAAAGAGAAAAAGAAGAACAATGAAATAAGGGTGAGTAAATTACAGATTTTTTGTTTCATTCCTATAAAATAAATTCTGTCATTATTTAAACATTCATGTCATTCCAAACCCATGTTTTTCTTGCTTCTGTGGAACATAAACAAGTTATTTTGTAGAATTTCACAGCTGCTCTTTTCCATACAATAAACATCAATGAGCTTTTGGTCATTTTTAGTGGCAATGGAACAACATTAGGGTCAGAAAACAGTTTTATGCCTTTAAAATCAGCATTAAAACATAAGTTGTGATAGTCTTTGTGATAGTCTGGAAGTTATTTTGATTAAAGATTACAAGCGCATGAACTTAAAAGATATGCACAGATAAATAATTTATAATAAATGCTGCAATATTCCAAAAAAAAAGTTCATTTTGATTTAATAACACTGTAATAATGACTATAAATGTGGTCGCCCACACATGGCATGACGGTCTGAAACTGTAAATAGCTTTAGGGCTGCATTGCAGTTCTGCGCTATTGCTTGCTGAGAAACAGGTGGTGACCAGAAACACAGCCCACATTAATCACACGGGGAGGGAAAGAAGCCCACATACTTTAGTAAAGCATCCCATTGAGCTCTGAGAAATGTGGGCAATCTGATTAGCTGTGACAGAGAGACAAACACGGGGATTCCCTCCGGAGTCCTGCTGAGAAGTACAGGTATCTGAACTCTGTGACCAGGATGGAAACATCTGACAGCAACCACCAATGCAAACAAAGCAATACGCAAATATTTAGCACTGTAAAAATTCTTCAAACATGACGATGAAGCATCACTGCAAGTCACTGGTAAAGAATCTAGGGACAGAAATTGTTTAAAGTCTTTTATGCTCACCAAGGCTGTGATTTAAAATAATGGTTTTCTATTTTAATGTATTTTAAAATACAGTAGTCGACATTTGAAGTGGATCAAAACCTTTCATCAAAGTTATACATGAATTTTGAACAATACCATCAATTTTTTTTATCCACTTTAAATGTCGACTACTGTATAATTTACTGCTGAATTTTCAGCATCATTACTCCAGTCTTCAGTGTCACATAATCCTTCAGAAATCATTCTTATATGCTGATTTTTCGCTTTATCAACTATGAAAACAGTTGCACGGCCTAATATATTTTTGTGGAAACTGATACATCAGGATTCTGTGTTGAACTGAAAGTTCAAAAGAATAGCATTTATTTGAAATATACGTTTTTTGTTACAATGTAAATGTCTTTACTGTCACTTTTAAACAACTTAATGCATCCTTGCTGAATAAAACTATTAAAGGTGACAATGCAAAAATAGTAATGGTCCCAAAACAGGCTTAATTTTATGTAAGATCGGATGTAAGATTATGCCATTTTTTATTTAATATGACTTTTTTTTTTAGTTTTGAGGTGAATTATAAGTAAAATGAAAAGTATTTTATTGCCCTCCAGTACAGAATCTTAATTTCTTAGTATTTTTTTATTATTATTTTTTTTAATGTAAAACATACTAAACTACTGAGCATGTTTTATATGTTTTAAACAACATGGTGGGATATGGAAACTGTACATGAAATGATTCACGCTTTGGGTGGATTCAGTCTTTGGTCTGGAATGAATCTGCATTTGGTGACCGCTGCTTTAGTCTGTTAAACATCAAAACAACCTGAAGTAGGAGTAAAATACCCATGAAATGTAAGCCATAACTCACTAGACAAGTTTCTGACCAACACAAAGCCATTGCAGTTTCTTTAATGACAGTTGTGGACAGTTCAGAAGTCACACCAGTTACACCGCAGGCAACATTCCTCAGTGACAAGAGCTTTATTCTTAGCAGGACGGTAATGCTGATCCTCTTACTAACAGTGTGCTCCATATAGTCAGAGCCATAAATACACAGGAAGTCACATGACACATGTCACACAAGAGCTGGGTAAAGGTGACATGGATATTATTGAAACAGCATTTTCTTTTTTTAAAGGATCTTAAAGCATGTCCTAAGCAGACAAGACATTTTTCTGTCCTCAATGAAAGCAAAAATGCTATGTATGTAGTGGCAGAACCACAGGCAATAAAAACAGGTCGTTTCCATTTCCATTTATCTTGGAAATTCTGATTTTCCTACTTGGAAAAAGTAGCAATATAATTTAACTTGATGTCAAAATGTCCAACTTGAAAAAAAAATTGATGAAATTATGATTTTGCACATGGTTTGTCTTATATTAAAAACACCACATAGACGTATAAACAACATTAAAAACTGGATTTTCACCACAGGGGGACTTTAAAATACTAGTATTTTTCTTTCACACACTTATTTATTCAGAAGACATTGACTGGGATTACATGCATAATGAGATTTATGCAAAATTGCCAAATTAATTGATCAAATTGAAGCGAGTCAATCAGGCACAGATTTGTAAACCGTTGCACGACATTAATAAACATTTTCCTAAATCTTTGTTGTGTTTATCTGATGAAAGTCATACACATCTGGGATGGCATGAGAGTGAGGAAATGATAGGATATTTTTCCATTTTCGGGTGGAGTATCCCTTTAAGGCAGCTGTTCTGTGTGGAGGAATAATGCGAGTGCATAACCTTCACAAACAACATGCATTATGTGCGAACGGACGAGAAGAACATCTGTGCCGGACCCAAAAACCCTTCCCACTAACACACATCACAAGCTAAATTACAGAAACCGTACCGTACAGACTTCTCAAACTATAGCTATATGCAAACATTTGTGTCGTAACTTTTAATTTCGACATGTTGAAAAGGCTGGAATGTGGATGTGACCTCCCTAAATGGCATGAGTATAATTTACAAGTTCCTGTGGCTACAAAACAGCTGAAAATGAGACATTTTTTAATCTTTTATCAACACGTGGAGATTTATATCTTGTAGTTTGCTATACGACCAATATTAAGAAAACTAGCTCCATACCAGCCTTCAACAACATCTATACTATTAGTCATGCTGTCTTCACTACAAGACATGGTGTAAAAAGCTTGATTGATTTGTTTAAATAAGGCACAGCTGTAAGGAAAAGAAAGCCATTCATTGACATGGACAGTGTGTTTAACTGTGTAACGTTCAGCAATGCAATTCATGCACTGGTCTGAACATCTAGGCTGAAGTAAGTCAACAGTCAGGCCTTTTACAACAATAAACCATGCCAACAGCGAACGAGCTTAATGATTGGTAATCTTCTTTGTCAGACCTACTACGAGCAACTCACGTTACAAAGGCCAGTGTTCGGTATAGGGATGGGCATTGTATTCAAATATTTGGGCTCATAAAAATCGAATTTTCGTTTATTTAAATGACGTTTAACGAAAAATGTATATTTAAGTTGTCACCATTTCTGAACAAGCTTACGATTAAGCAATATATACCTGTCTTATTGTCTTATATTGAGAGCCTTCTTACTTTTTCTTTCATTTGTTGGTTTGGTAACATTTCAGTGAAGGACCGAAACTGTTTAAATAATATTGTGAAAGTCTGCTCCAAAATTATTGGAATCCAAATGTGCGACCTAAATTCTCTTTGGGAGAAACGTGCTCTTCAAAAAGTAAAAAGTTTGATGAACCAACATCATATTCTGGGAGATGAATTTGTTCTTATGCCATCGGGTCGGCGATACTTGCAGCCCCCTAGAAAGACAAACCGTTACGGAAGATCATTTACTCCTTCAGCAATTATGCTGTTAAACATTGAGCTGAGGAAATAATTATGGACTGATCTGTTCTTGGCACTATGCACTTTAGGAGCTACGGATATGTGCAATTCATTTTCTATTTACTTATTTATTGTATTTTATTTTTTTATTTTTTTTACTCTGCTTTTGATGTCTTTTTATTTATAAACTGTCCTTGGATCTGGATCCTATCACGTTACCCCTGTTATATACTACATACTATGGCTGTGTGAATGGTTGTATGTCTAAACGGTGTACTGTAGAAACTGAATTGCCCTTTGGGGATTAATAAAGCTATCTGTATCTGTATCTGTATAATACAAATCAAGCTTACGTTATATCTTAAGGTTTTCTTTTAGTTGAAAATGTGTAAATAGGCTAAATAAAAATATATAAAAGAACAAAAGCGCGAACGGGGGAATATGCTAATAAAGCACCAATTATTGTATAGAACGTACATGTACACTCTCATAACAAGAGCATTTAGCCGAATATGCACATGCGCCTTATTCGTTTTTGTGCTCAAAAACAGCAGTACAGAGTGCATTGAAAAGGAATAGAAGATTGTCAAAACACATTTCTTTCCTTTTTTTTTTAAATATAGTTAAATTATCCTATTTTATAGTTAAAAATCCAATATTAATGACGCAAGACTCTTCAAAAACAGGGAGACGTGACTCATGCACAGTAGTAAGCATGGATCTTTAGTTAATCCTTTGTGTAAAAAAGACATTTGTCATTGTGGATGTATTGTAATACATTGAAAACATTTTTTTTTTTTATGTCAGTGCCATAGCTAACATACTTCACACACTTGGATTTGCAAATAAAAAGCATTGAGTTTCACAATCTCATAGCAATTCATAACTATTTTGCATTTTGGCGAATTTGGTGGCTAATTTGTATTAATTCATACGACCTCATTCATACGGTTTCGAATGATCTGCTTACTTTTAGGGGTGACATTGTAATATATACTTTTATGGGAGCAGAAATAGCACTATTTTTCTTTCTTTTTTCCTTTTTTTCTCGATTAAAGATAACACTGGACATAAATCCAGTGGGCCTCAACTTTACTCCACTAATCATACAGCTTTATGAAGGTCACACAACATTGACTTTTTACATAAAAACGAAATGATCAAGATGCTGTTGGCTTTAAAACGTTCCAGAACATCTCTGTCAGGAATAATGAATACTAACATGCAGTAAATCCCCCAAACTCTGCCGCCCCACCCAGTGCTAGCAGTAATTCACAATAATCCCAGTAGCGCATTAAGACTAATGACAGTGGGCATTAAAGATTCATTATAGTGTGCTGAGGAGGAACGGCCATGCTGTGACCTGGGCTGACTCTCATATGGCTCTAGCTGGAATGTTTCTGTTGGACTGAAAAACACCAAGCCTCACTTAGGCCTGGAAACGAACCCAATCAACCTGCCAAACTCCCAGAGACCCTTACCTCACACACACACCATCACACGAATACCTTCAAAACCACCGAATCGCTGAAATTAACTACAGAGCTGAGCACTGTGCCAAGATTTCTGAGATTGTGAACACTTGACCAAAGGAAATGACGACAAAAGAAACATTTTAACTGCTTTTGAACAAATAATTGAGGAACCCTTTTCAAAAATGTACTATTGTGAAATCTGAAAAGAAGACTAAGACCCATCAAGTCTTTCAGGCGCTTTCAAACATATTTTGTATGTTTTTTTTTTTTTTTTCGAACTGTTGGTGCTTGAATTGATTCAGGCAATTAACTCAAATATTATGATTCACAAAAAAAGATCGTTCAGATTCATTCGCCGAATCATTCTGTAGGGTACATCATTACACCAGTAGGCGGCAACAAGTCAATCTTAGAGTATTATGAGTATTTTTTTTATCATTCTCCCAAAATATTTATTCAAAAACACAGAGCCAATCTAAAACAAAACACAATGACAGCAGTAACTTAAAATACAGACACAGCAGCTTTCAATAACATTAATTTAATTAATCACAACATAGGCCTACTTTATAGGGATGCACAGATATGAACATTTGGCCTCTTTTGGATGAACGAATCGACTCTTGGAATCGACTCTTGGAATGGAATGGACTCGACTCTTGGAATGGAATGGAATGGAATGGAATCGACTCTTGGAATGGAATGGAATGGAATCGACTCTTGGAATGGACTCCATAAACTGACATTGCAGGCGACACAAAAATTCTGGAATCAAACTGCCCTATGCTAAAGTTGTGCAAAATGTCATTGTCAAACACAACAATGGATATAGACTGCCTTATAAAGGACCAACAGAGGCCCATTGTGTGGCTATAATTTAACATCTTTGTATAATGAGACTAAAGTCTTTGTTAACTGTTTGATGATTTACACTGTAGCACTGCTATGACTAAAGATACCAGCAGCGCACACAACCCAAGCACTGAGTCAACAAGCCTTTAAATATGACAGCAGAAGGTTTATTGGATGAATAATCCTCACCACATATTAAGCCAACTCATAACACAGACTCCCAACTATCAACGCTACTGCTCTGGCAGAAATCCAGCACGAGATGGACCTTTGAAACTGATATTCTCACTCGAGCAGAAACTTTAAGCTTCAGAGAAGATTATACCAATACAAAAGCCTGCAAGAAAAAAAGTTGTGTAGGCCTACATGTTAAAGCTCATGCCTTTGAACCACCAGGCTACAGTCCACTGCCATTTCCAAACTTCTTCCAGAACTTCTGTTGTAGGTTTTTAAAGGGGTGATGAACTGAGAAATCTAATTTTCCTTGAGCTTTTGACATATAAGAGGTCATCATCATACTATAAGAATATCCTGTAAGTTTCAGAACTGAAAACTCCTTGTTAATCCAATAAAAGCTTTTATTGACACCAGGCACAGCGAACGACAGGTTTTTCAAAGTGGGGATCTATGACGTCAAAGGGTTTCAAACCCCGCCTCCGCAGAAGAAGATCAACACCTACTTCAACACTGCCTGTTTAGCCCCACCCCCCGATTTGCGCATTACATGAAACTCATTATAATATGCAAAACTGTTGTCCAATCATAGCAGTGGGCGTTTACTTCCAGGTCTTCAATGCGGCACGCCCATAAAAACCGAGTGTTTCAGGAGCTAGGCTCAAAACCAGGGTAGAAAAATCAGCCTATTACTTATTCATTTTGATGTTTTTGAATGTAAAAAAAACCAAGCGAACGTCATAAGTTGACCTCAGAAAACAATATAATTTTTTTTTTTAAAAGTCAGTTCATGACCCCTTTAAGAACAGTTTGCATCACATCAATCCGCTTGAAGGAAAGTTAATAATAATCCTCATTTAAATTCCCCCACAAAGCATATGTAAATTAATAATCCTCATTTAAATTCCCCCACAAAGCATATGTAAATTAAAGGGGTGGGGCCTGGTTGAGTTAGTAATTAGAGTGTTAAAACTTGTGGTTATGACAAGGGGCGGGACATTCGCAAACACGCTGAAATAACTTGACCAATCGCAACACCCCACTCCAGCCGACCAATCAGAGCACAGTGTGCTTTTCAGAAGGAGGGGCTTCATAGAGACAGAAACTAAACAGAACGTTACTGACAGATTGGGAAGAGAGGTGCAGCAACATTGTCAAATAACGGGAAAATAATATGTTTTTTGAACATTCAAGCATGAAAACCTATCCTATCATACAAAATCAAGACTTTCAAACAAGTCCCCTTTAACATTTGTAAAAAATTAAGCTTCAAAATCTATGTACAGTTCAATCATCATACGTCCAGATATAGACTGTTTTTGTGGTGTTTGGCCATGCAACAGTTTCCGTCATGAAGTTAGTGTTCTGGGTGGTTGCTAGGGTGTTGCTATGCGGTTGTTTGGGCGTTTTAGGTTTTTAAGGTAATCTTGCCTTAAGATAAGGCTCAGGTTCTCCTCATTCAGTGTAAATCTATGGGATTTTGGAAAAAATAAGCTTGGTAGCTTAAGGGGAGACACGACAGGCTAAACCATCGTGTTTTTTTGTTCCACTGGTCAATTTTGAGATTTTGGGCTATTTGTCTTCAATAACATGTCTTCTTTCAGACTTGTGGTGAAAAAAAGTCCAAAATACAAATTCAGGACTTTATTTTACTACACTTTGTCTATTTGCGTCTGTAGATTTTTCCTAAATTCAACAAAAGTTGGCGTTGTAAATCATCACACCGCTCCGCAATCTCTGTCTGCACCCTGTCATCACACACACAGTTAGAAAGCTCTCTCTCTCTCCTGTACAATGCTGTCGGATCCAAATATGGTCATTTCCTTTTTTATCAGCAACCAATCGTGAAAGTACAATGGGGCATTTACCTCTAAAAGCAAAATCTCATTGGCTGAGATTACTGACAAAGTGATTCTGTTTGTGTGTGTTTTTGACTGGGGTCCTGTTCAGTTGAAGGCCATAAATGCTGTGTTATAAGTGGTTTGTATTGTTGTTGCTAATGATTTGATAAGATATTGTGTCTGTAAATAGTTGTTTCCACTAAAAAAAGTATGACTTTTTACAATACAAATCTTTAAAGGTCATTGTTGTTGTTTTTTCTCATACTCTGAGCCAGAAATCTCCACTTCAGAAGCACTTTTACATACACCAAACTTTCCAGTTGTATTCCCATCTATGTTCTTAAGGTTTTTACAGAGGGGTTTGTTCATATATCATTCAGATTCTGATTTATACAACATTTTATACCTAAAAACGGGCCGAAAATGGATTCTTTTATGGCTGTTGACAGTTTTTTTTAATTAATGGAGTGATAAAAAGAGATATCTAAAATCCCCTCTGTAAAAACCTTTTGACTCTAATGTCAACAAAATGAAACCGTAATTTTGAATCTGGCTTTATCCAATGTTCAGATTTAACCTCTGGAAATATATGCAAATTAGCACATATTTAATGAGATGATACCTAATTTACATATTTAAACAAATATTCTAAAAACTTGTAATACAAAAGATATTTCTCTTAATGTCAGTAATCAACTGGGGAAGTTTCATGCTGATATATATTAGTTTTTCTTTCTTTTTTTTTTCCTATTCACCTGGGGTGTCTCCCCTTAAAACAGTAATACATCTCCTTAAGTCGCATGTTTTTTGTAGGACAAAAGTTACACACCTCAAACTAATCCAGCACTAAGGGCAAATTCTCATTAATGCTACACATTTGTACACCAGGCTTAACTCACTTGGCCTTAAAGAGCTTTGAGCACAAAGTGTGTGTGCGTACATAAACTGTGACAGATGTGTCACCTCCATGTGAGTAAAGAGGAAGAGACGTCTGTGTGCTCGGCCACTCCACACGCTCCGCATTAATCAGTAATGAGCTGATACACAATCTCACTCTGCAAACAATTAAAGCCCGTCCTCTACACTCAAGAGCCATTCAATTGTGCCAGATGGTTGGACATTAACCCATGTGCTTAAACATTAGCCTTTTTGTAATTCAAAAAGTCAGAGATTATACTGGGATTATTAGATTGAAATAAGAAAAAAATCCATACTACTAGTAGGTTCAGCACATTGTAGGCGTCTCGCTAATCTGGCACAACCAGTTTAGTTCATCACACACTACACTAACAAGCGAGTTAAATATGGGAGATATTGCAGTGCAGGAAGGCTTGCCTTAAGGAATCAACTGAGAATTACTCTTTTAATGGACTGGTGGCAATATATGACATGCAAAACTATCATATGGCTTCAGAAGTCTTGGAATATAGAACATAAGTTGTCTGGAATGTTATGGTGTTTTTTTCACTATTCACTCAATATGTAAACAAAACCTGCTAAACATTTTCTTGTACGTTCCACAGAAGAATATTGAATATTGATGACATGATATCATTTCATATAATAAAATGATCATATTTTTTATACAATGTGTTAGACACAATATATGCAGTCTTGTGACTAAACTTCAGTGGGACATTAATTGTAACTAGGGGATGAATCGAAAATGAAAATTCTGGGCCGAAACTAAATAAATGAATAACAAATGAATCAAACTTATTTAATATTCAACACTCAAATAGCAAAAATTGAGTTGTACAAATGTTTAAATTGCACATAAGGCAGTTTTTATTTCAACCATTTTAATAACAGAATTGTTTGTTCTCCAAAAATGAGATAATAATATTGAGTGAATGCTTTTGGCACATAGTATACGCTCATAAAATACTTTCACTTCAAACTCACTAAATCCCAGCCTCAGCCCATTCAGAAATGCCGGTACTTGGGTAGAAACCTATACATATAGGAGCCTGTGATAAAAACATTAATATTAAACAAAAACTTTAGACAGACTTAGAGGCTTTTGCATCTGAAGTCTTCATATAAGGAACTCCCGCACACTATCTTAACTTGCAATTTAAATAAATTTTTTATTAATGCACAACGTTTCGGTCACACGACCTTCATCAGGAGTGAGGCATCTGAAGTCTTCAAATATACTTATTCATTGCACATTAGTGTCTCAAAATGCTGGCAACACAAAACCATAAGATCAACAGAAAAAAAATTAAACTTCAAAAAACAATAGATCACGAGTGGCAAGTAGCTTTAATAAATGCATGCAAACGGCTTTAAAAAACTCATTCCTCCAGTAACAAAATACCCTTCCGGTAAACTACACACTGAAAAGAACTAGTCTAACCACAGTAACTTTGATAATGTTATCAAAACAAGATCATGTGCTTCTTGGTGACAAAAGCTAAGTGGAATTACTGGCATCACTGGAATCCAGAAGCTTTAAAACACGTTCTTTCGCCCACATTATGACCGTAACATTGTATCGCATGACCGAGCGTATGCCTTTCTAAACTATCATCGCTCAAAGGCTTATCTAGATCACAAAGCACACGAAACTGGAAGCATATCAAAGAATGTGACTAATTGCACACATTCTTGGTCTATTGAAGGTGTGATGTTGATCATTTCAAAGAGCGGATGACCATCAGACCTCAAACGTCATGCCTCAGGATCCAAAGACTGTTCACTCTGAAACTGAAAGTGTTGCATGGAGACCCAAAGTCACAACCAATCAGAACACATTTAGTGTTAAATATACAGATACCAGGAGTGACTGGAATAGCAACCAACAAAATGTCTAGTCACATGTCGCAGTGGTTTAGTTCCATTAACTTTTTCCATTAATGGCCGATATTTGTGCCATGGAATTGATTTCCAGGCACCTTCGTTAGGGCGATTTTTAGAATTACCTTATTAAATGTATTTGTGGCCGTGTTTCCATTACAGATCTGCGCAAAACTTTTGCGATACTTTCTAAATGTCAATAAAAAACGATCGCGAAATGACGCCGTTTCCATTGACCGATGTTATGCGACTAAAGCGTAATTGTTTCTCTCTTGCGATAAGTCATTCCAAAAATCATGCCAATGGATGTTGGTGCGTTTATGTATCGCAGCCAACGCACTAGACATTATTATTAAATCAAAGGAGGCGTAGGCGTTTTATCCAAACATTAAAGGAGAACTCCGGTCAATTTTAACATTGAGCTCATTTTTTTGTACATTTGGAGTGCTGTCAGTACAGAGAACAACGACAAAAATCGGTGTTGCCTACACCGTGTTATCCTCTTTTTAAAATTTGCACCCTGTTGACTTCAATGGGGCAAGTTTTAAACCTGCTTTTAGCCTCTTAACATCCTTGATGTGTCATTACAAGTGCACAGGTCATGTGAGTGATTCCTTCAGAGGGAAGATCTGACTGCAGTAGATGTGCAAGATATGAATAAAAATGATATTTATTTAGCCAGCGCACATACCTGTATTTACATCCTGTTTTCGGTCGAAGTCCACAGTAATCGATTGTCGAGTTCAGGCGCATGATCATAGGTACTAAACCAATGCGCGTGAACTCGACAATCGATTACTATGGACTTTGACCGAAAACAGAATGTAAATACAGGTATGTGCGCTGGCTGAATAAACATCATTTTTATTAATATCTTTCACATCTACTGCAGTCAGATTCACTCGTGTTCACTCTGAAGGAATCACTCACATGACCTGTGCACTTGTATGACACATCAAGGATGTTAAGAGGCTAAAAGCAGGTTTAAAACTTGCCCCATTGAAGTCAACAGGGTGCAAATTTTAAAAAGAGGATAACACGGTGTAGGCAACACCGATTTTTGTCGTTGTTCTCTGTATTGACAGCACTCCAAACGTACAAAAAAATGAGCTCAATGTTAAAATTGACCGGAGTTCTCCTTTAATGGCAAGGAAAGCCCCTTATACTAGTGAGCGGCACAAATGAGGTGTTTCTGGGTGTTTCTCCCTCATTTCTGCTTCAAGATCTTGATAAATTGTGGAATTTCTTTGTTGTTTAGAATCCAGTATTCCCGTGATGCCCTTGTCTTTTATGAGTTTAATAAAAAAAACTGTCTCATCTTCTGTCCAAACACACCATGCCTTCTTTAAAGAATGATCGACTTTATACGTACGTCAGGTGACCTGTAAATACTCCTGCAATGGAATATTCCTTTTTCGAATTGCCTGAACAAACACTTTTTTGAGATATATGGGTTTTTTTGCGAAATTGACGTGTTTCACTTGGGCGTATTTTCAATTCGCATTTTCAATTTAATGGAAACGCGGCTTGTGTTGTCCCTCTATTAAGTTTCCAACCCTGGTTAAGGACAGAATGGAAGGCTTATTAAAGATTAGCTCTAAGCACAAACCTATAAACCTTGGCCTATAAACCAACAACAACAACCTTGTGATATTGTTAATTAATATAATCAGCTCTTACCTCCAGCACTGGTCCGGCACCCAGGATGATCTGCTCCACTCCGCTAGCAAAGCCTTTCTGACTGAGAGCCGTGAGGTGGTGGATCAAGAAGTTGGTGCTTTGGGTCTTTCCCGATCCACTCTCCCCAGAAATAACAATGCATTGATTCTGCTTACTTTGCAGCATTGCATG
This sequence comes from Squalius cephalus, assembly GCF_949319135.1. Lineage (NCBI taxonomy): Eukaryota > Metazoa > Chordata > Actinopteri > Cypriniformes > Leuciscidae > Squalius > Squalius cephalus. The sequence goes on along the minus strand of NC_137124.1, from coordinate 57,332,529 downwards.
ATAGGCCACGTCCGCCACCGCATAGATGTGCGGCTCCAGCTTGCCCAGCTGGTGATTATCGTACATCTTAACGTATTTGGGATTATAGATAGGCAGGAACTTGAAGGGGTTGATGACTATGAGGATGCTTCCCACATACGTGTAAATCTTCTCCTGTTTGAAGCGACTGCGCAGGTTGTCCAACAGGGTTTTCTCGTTGAGATTCGGCAGGTTGCAGAGGTCGTCGAAGTCCTTCGGCAAGGGCTGCGGCAGAAAGCCCCGCTCAACCATGCGCCGCCGCTCTTCCGTGACCTGCAACCACATCTGCAAGTTCCCGTAGTGGATCGAGCCGTCGAGGTTCTTCTCCCGTAGCAAGAAGCGGTAGTCCTCGCTGCTGAAACGGTTCTCCAAAGCCATGCGCGGCCACAGCATCATGCGCTGGACGGGACAGTCGGTGGGGTTGAGGATCCATTCTTCCCCACCGAACTCCTTGACTTCCGCTAGGACGTAGCATTTCGTCCGATCTAGCTGCAGCCGGTCGATGATCTGCTCGATGACCTCCGCGGCTGAAGTGATCTTGCGGGCGGTGACGGGGCAGTAGATGGTGCCCTCGGCGATGACCCCTGGGTAGATGCGCAGCGTGAACTCGGAGTCCTCAAAGCGTCGTCTCCCGCCAACATCATGAACACTCATATTGGAGGCGCAGTTTCCATCAGCACTCACTGTAGATCCTTCAAAAGGGCCCGATACTGCGTCAAGACATTACAACTGCAAGAAAAATGAAAATTCAAAGTAAACAAACCAGTCACAAGTCGCACGGGTATATTTGTGGAAACAGCCAACAATACACTGTATGGGTCAAAATGATCGATTTTTCTTTTTAAATGCCAAAAATCATTAGGATATTAAAGTAAAGATCATGTTCCATGAAGATATTTTGTAAATCTCCTACCGTAGATATATAAAACATTTATTTTTGTGAGTGAATGCTGCACAATCGCGAACAAAAATGGACAACTTTAAAGGAGATTTACGGACCGCTTTGTCAATGGATATCAAAGATGATTTCAAGAGTAAATATCTTGTACAATTACTGTTCATCTACTTTTCAAAATGTTGTCTCATATATTATGCAAATTCAGACATCATCCACCTTCTCAAAACCCCAGATGAACACTAATAACCAGTCACAAAGGCTTTTATCATCGCTCAAAGGTTTATCTAGATCACAAAGCACACAAAACTGGAAGCATATCAAAGAATGTGACTAATTGCACACAATAACTTGGTCTATTGAAGGTGTGATGTTGAGCATTTCAAAGAGCGGATGACCATCAGACCTCAAACGTCATGCCTCAGGATCCAAAGACTGTTCACTCTGAAACTGAAAATGCTGCATGGAGACCCAAAGTCACAACCAATCAGAACACATTTAGTGTTAAATATACAGATACCAGGCGTGACTGGAATAGCAACCAAGCAACCAACAAAATGTCTGTCGCAGTGGTTTAGGTCCAAAGTCAGAAATCAACTTTTCCATTAATGGGCAATTTTTTTGATTTTTCCAAAAAAAATTACCCATGTGACTGGTTATTAGTTCAACTGGGGTTTTCAGTGGTTGATACCAATGTTTTGAGAAGATGGATGATTTCTGAATTTGCATATTATATGAGACAACATTTTGAAAAGTAGATGAACAGTAATTGTAAAATCATGTTTGATATCCATTGACAAAGCGGTCCGTAAACTTTGCAACTAACACTGCTGTATCTGTAACTATACTGGTATCGGCCAGTATTAGCATTTAAAATCAGTTTATCAATATTTTTTTTTTACAAAGATATTCAGAATTTTTTTTCCTGAATCATATTTTTCTACTTAATCAGTGACTGGTTCTTTAATGTCGGGTCTGCGTATAAACTGGCATCATTTGGTGGGTCTCTGAAGAGCAGCACCATTACATCACTGTGTGTTCAACAATATATAACAGCATTTCAGGGATATTTAAATGACCAATTTTCATAACGGCCATGAAGTGAGAAACAGATTTCACAAACTTTGCATAAATAGCATAACTACTACTAAAACACAACTAATAATAATAATAAACATTTATTTTTATTGTTGTAGTCTAATGATCATTTAAATCTCCAACAAACTGGTTATCAATCAAAATAAAACAAACAAAGATGAATATTATTGCTACTGCTAAACACATTTATATGTCTGGATATGCATATATTGTGAATTCATAGACATTTTTTTTTAGCAGTAGTATACTAATTAAGTTACTAATCCAACTTATTTCACATAAATGAACAAACCAACAGTTAAATGATTAACTGCTGTTTCTAAGAGATTAAAACAGACTGATTGACTATGAAGAATGGACAGATCCGTGTGTCGGGACACACTGGGTCACTATCTGCTCTCAAACAGAGCACAGAAAATCAGCCCGCTGCCAAAATCACCAGCTGCCACCTTCTCCAACAGACACACAATAACTTGATTCACAACCATCCACTTAATAATGCCTCCAAGGGTTGCTATTCATCACAGAAGCACTGTGTGCAAAGAAAAAACACGGCAATTACTTTGTTAAATTGCTGTAAACTTTACATAAATGTCGATGTTTAACATAAAACACCTGCCCAACAAACAAGTTAAAGGGGTGGTTGATTATGATTTGACTTTTCTAACTTTAGTGAGTGTGTAATGTTGCTGTTTGAGCTTAAACAACATCTGCAAAGTCACAGCGCTCAAAGTTCAAAGCAAAGGACGATATTTGCTTTTAAAGAAATCGCTTTTTAAGGACTACAACAAACGGCTGGTCAACGACATTCCTCCCGGGTTAGTGACATCACCAACCCTAAAATTTACATAAACCCCGCCCTCTGAACACAATTTATAGATTATCATGACACAATATGCTAATCAATGATTTGAAGATAACTACACATAAGCTACATATATTCATAAACTAACCATTCAGAAATGTCCTGTTGCTTCTACATGTTGTCACTTCTTCTTGAGTCTCTCCATCTTTCTGACTTCGGTTTGAACATAAAGGGCTAAAAGTTTTGAAATTTTCAGTGCATGTGTGTGAGGTAAAAGGACACAAGCTGTTGAAGCTCCGCCCCCTGTGCCGGGAGCAGCAGCTCATTTGCATTTAAAAGGAACAGACACAAAAACGGTGCGTTTTTGTTCACCCTCAAAAAGTCACAATGTTAACATGCTGTATAAAAATATCTGTGGGGTATTTTGAGCCAAAACTTCACATACACACTCTAGGGACATCAGAGACTTATTTTACATCTTGTGAAAAGGGCATTATACCACCCCTTTAATCTACACCCACAGACCTGCATTTGTTTGACGCTAAACAAACCAAGACTCTACGTTCAGTCTTCACACAATCTGAGGGCACAGGCTATCTTTGAAACAACAACTCAAAGAGTAACAGCATTCGGGGGTTTCAATACAGGAGCCCGTTCAGGAGCAGGGCTTTATTTATTTGTGCTTGTGAGGTCAATGTGGCCCTTGTCCACTGGTGCCCGTCTCTCATCAGGAGTTAATGAGACCTCCTCTTGTGCGTCTGATATCTGGAGTCAAGCCAGCGCTCTCAGGTGCAGAGACGGGTCTCACTGAGGTCCTGTATAGCAATGTTATTGATACAACAGACACATTCATCTACACGGGGACATTTGCAGCGAGGGGCTGGTATTTAGACATCTTTTAAACATCAGGATTGTTTTAGAGCTTAACTGCTGTCCAAGACTTGTTCAAGTAGAATTTTTGGAGACCATTTGTGGAAAAATAGCTGTTAAGAAAATGAATACCAGACAGAAAGTGTCAAAACGAACACATCCTATCATCCTGTAGCTGTTTTTTTTAGGGCACCGTCTATTTATGAACATCAGCATGCAGCATTTTGCAAACTGTGCTGTATTAGTATATATAATCATGCATATTCTTTTAACCGTATGTGCAACAGCATGCAAAATGCAAACGTTTCAAACAGTAATATCTTGTCACTTAACCTCATTACATTGCATGTTTAATTCAGTGAGAAGTGACTCCAGCCATCATCATCATCCAGCACGTAAATCCTATTACTTGGCATTTGTAATCCTGTTTTCAAGATGTTAAATATCAAATGTTGATTTCAAGGGATGCATGATATATTGGTATCATATTTCATATGCACACAGATATAAATACACATACAGAATCACATCCAAATTTACCATCTAATGTTAAAATGCATGCTTTTATTCCTTTGGTGCTTTTCACGTGGCAGTAAAAAAAAAATATATATATATATTTTTTTTTTTTTTTTAAATGAAACTAATGTACTACATTTTATTTTGTACTTTTAGCAGATTTAATGGTTCTAAATTATATTTATGCAGTAGTTATAATCCATTTATTCACTTTTTGGAGCATAGACCTGCAAATTAAATTTCCAACTTAAACTGACGTAAATCTTGAATGATTTGGAGCACAGACTTAAGTTTGGTCTCTTTTTAAAGACGACACTTGGCAGATTATAGATGAAGTAAAGAAATATTTATTTTCCAAATTAGTTTTATGCTAAAACTAAGAGAAAAACGAAGCCATGACTCTAAACAAGTTGTTTCAAATTTTAGCTTTATATCTTAAAAAAATGAGCTTTCAGTAAGATTTTGTTCGGCCGCAGTACCAAAATTTTCCACTAGAAGAAATTAGTCTCCCATTCATTTCCAATACATCCATTTTTTTCTTTCATACGTGACAATTTTTTCAGAACCATTTAACATTTTCAAATCATGTGCGTGCGTGTGTGTGTGCTCACATAGCAAGTGCCAAAATCTTTACCAAGTTTCGAACCATTCTGATGAAGTAACAAATTCTAAAAATAAAAAATAAAATAAAAATTCAGTCAAAAATGACAGAGGAGCACCAGAGGGTTGACCTCTGGTAACACTATTTCGATGGTCCACTTTAGACAATATACTAACTATAAGTAACTTTGCAACTACATTTCAACTTATTCTACTAACCTAAGCATAACAGTCTACTAATACTCTAATGACAGTAAGTTGACGTTTAGTTGCAAAGTTACTTATAGTTAGTAGAGTGGATCATCAAAATAAAGTGTAACCTAACTTTCTCTCTTTAAATACTTTGTTCAGTTCAAGAAAAATGTATGCAATTTTATATATTATTTGTTTAAAAGAATTAAAAGAGCAGTTTCTTGTCTATCGTTGTTTTGTTCAACTGGTCGAGATTGATATGGGATTTGGAAGGTAATTACTAATAAGTAATACAATATTTTTAAGAGAGAGTAATTAGTACAGTAATCTAATTACACTGTTGAAGATAGTGCTAGTAATTAATTACTTTTTTAGAGTAACTTACCCAACACTGTTGCCAACAGAATGAAAGCCTATTAACAAAAGCCGCTTTTCCAGCACGGTTCGGTACGGTTAGCCAACTGGGCCGAGAAGTCCAGGCCAGGAACGGTTTGTAATCGTGCCGTAACAGGCTCAAGTGGAAACAGCAAGAACCGTTCCTTACCGTTCTCAGAGCCATTCGGCCCGACAGTGGAAAGCGGCTAAAGAATGCATCATTTTACAGTTAAATGGCCTTGGGATTAAAAATTGCAGTTTTAACAGGGACATTTATGTCCTTAAGGTCCTAAATGTGTTACTATTTTGTGTAGTTGGTGTAAAATAGATTTATGAAAGGAAATCAGGGTGAAATATTAAAATACACACATGGCACTAACAGGCAAAATGATTCCCCCCCAAAAAATTAAGATAAAAATGTCCTTAAGCACACACAAGGGTTAATAACACTGCTAAAATACATCTAAAAACAAAATCCATTCTTCATGCTGCTAATCATGTTGTGATACCTTCATTTACTGATGTTGATGTTTCTGACGTCACAAACTAACTTGTAACCAATCAGATCAACGTGTGATCGTCAATGAGTGGATCTCTGAGCTGAGTGAGTGGAGGCGGGCTCATTTGCATATTCATAGAACCATGAATACTAAATGAGGCAAGGGTGTCGGGTTACATTCAAGATATTTTAAGGCATTGAATTTTTTTTTTTCAAGGAAAATATGTAATTTTGATGATCAAAGATGAGTTTTAAGGGATAAAATGAATGACTATAGTGGGATTTTAAATCTATTAATTTCGTTTTTATTTGTTTAGAGAATATAGCATAGAATTAGAATTGTAATATTGGCTATTATTTATCACTGCATTCTAATAAAAGCAGTATGCCATATAATATAGTAAATATTATTAATTTTAATATAATAATATGGTAATTAACATAGTATTAGCACGTTCTGATACTACATCCAAAGACCAAATCCTACTTTGTGATTGTTGGATCACAAAATGCACAGAGAAACATATCGACCTCAGTGCACTCTGTAACGCCTAACCAGATTGCATAGGGAGCCATAAGGAGAGTATTAGAGGTGCACTTTGCTGAGCTCTCGGAGGATTTGGGGACCAGATGGTCAGAAAACTACTTAAAGGATAGCAACAGATTTAGAGGAAGATTCTTCTCCTGGGTCCATACTGCACCTTATTTATCATATCAGCTCAAATCAACTGTAATGGCTACAGCCTGAGGACATCAGGAACTTCACACTTTACAAAACTTGAAACGGTCAAAAAGAAACCACATATTTGAGAATTTCCCAGAAAGAAAAGAATATTCTTTTTTTTTTCCATACAAATACAGGTTGAGTCACATTGTAGACGTACCAGACATTACGAGGCTGACAAAACCTGGCAAAGTTGTTCTGAAATCTACCTTTAGCATCAGCAAGGCATTCTTGAACGAAAAAAAACAACATGGTTTCAGCTTGTGATCAAGAGTAGGAATCTTTCAGAAGGAATTTGCACTCACTTGTAACAATCTTTATCACATGTGAAACACTGAGGGCTTTCTGTAGCACGTTCTTGTGAATGCATAAGAGGTGATGTAGTTGTTGTGGACCGTGGACGAGGAACCAAAGAACTATGCAAAAACTCTCTAGAGTTCTGTAGAAATATGAACGGCCTGCATTTAAACAAATTCAACACATGCAACATCTCCTACAAGCTTAAAAGCTAATTAGACAAAATATTTAGGCTGTGGTCAATAATTGTATCTCTTAAAACTCATCTCTGATCATCAAAATAACATTATTAAACTTTTTTCCTTGGAAAAAAAATTCTTCATGCCTTAAAATAGCTTGAATGTAACTCTACACCCTTGCCTCATTTAGTATACGCGGTTCTATTAATATGCAAATTAGCCCCGCCTCCACTCACTCACAGCATTGGAACAACACCAGGGTGAGTAAATTATGACTTCATTTTCCTTTTAGGGTGAACTAACCCTTTAAAGTCCCCCTGTGGTGAAAAACAAGCTTTTAAATGTTGTTTATATGTCTATGTGGTGTTTTTAATATGCTTTTAGACAAACCATGTGTAAATTCATAAGTCGACACCATTGCTGAGTATTTTCTGCTTAAAACTGCAGTGAACCAAAGACAGTCTCAAAAACACACTTTGAAATCGCTGGTGTTTCTGACGTCACAAACTACCTTATAACCAATCAGATCAACGTGTGATCATCAACGAGTGGATCTCTGAGCTGAGTGAGTGAGTGGAGGCGGGGCTCATTTGCATATTCATAGAACCACGTATACTAAATGAGGCAAGGGTGTCGAGTTACATTCAAGCTATTTTAAGGCATGCAGACATTTTTTTCAAGGAAAATTTTGTAATTTGTATGCAATTTGTAATTGGTAGATGTAATTTTGGTGATCAAAGATGCGTTTTAATGGATAAAATTTTTGACTACAGGAGGACTTATTATGAGATTCACCAAAAGATAATTCTGCATAGGCCAAGTTAAATTCCTGACACTGTGCGGTGAACCCAGAGGAAACTCCAAACCCTCTCAACCCCAAAACAGAGATCCATTCAAAAAGCGCTGCCACGTCTATGGCACTGCAAGTCAATTAGTCAAACGGGTCCTTTGTTTCAAACCCAACACTGCTCGAGATCTTTTGCACTGTAACAGTTCCTGGAGCGGCTATCCCTGATTATGGAGACAAGAATGCCTATACAATAAGAGCATATGATCTGAGCACTGGCCAATCAGAGGAGAGCACTGTGACTGAAGTATGTATGCAGTTGAAACAGGGTTTAACGAGGCATGGAGAACCAGGCGTTCCTGCCTTACGTTCTGCTGCTTTTACAAGCGCTTAGAAGTCACCGTAAGAGTCAATAATGCTCCGAGAGAGCAGGAAAGAGGAAATCACACTTTTAAACACACAAAAACATTACTGGGAAGAATCCTCAAAAAAATGCAGAGGACAAACATCCATAATCTCACTATGTTCACTGCCTCTGGGCTTGGGTTTATTATTGCTGGTAATAAGCAAAGATATACTGTTGCAAAACAAACATGTTTCAAAGTAAAGGAAGGGGACTGTTTTATAGGACTGCGGCCAAAAATAAAGACACAAGGGAAAATATTCTGAACATAAAGTGAGGGAAAACATGCATTACTTTAGAGAACCTCTTACACAACATCCAAGACAACATAGAAATCTTTGAAGGAATAGTTTAACTGGGAAAAATGGAAAATTCCAAGAATGTAATCAAATATTTAACAGTGAAACAAATTCATTGAAATATGAATAATCTGAATATTTGGGGTAATCTTGTTCGCTCTTCAATGTCTATGTCATCGCCGACGTAACAACGCTGTAGTGATTGCATATTTTTGTAGGCCAACCTGGAAGTTCGCTTTACCCTCGACAAAAACCCAATAAGATGTTTCACATTGGCTTTTGGATTATTGCAGAAAATGGGGTCTGTGACCAACAAAAGTTTATGATTCTTAAACATTTAGTTTATCATGAAACGCTCCACAAATTAACACAATTTTTAGGTTTAAATACAATCGGCAGAGTAAAAAAAGCTAAACGTAGACTATAAATGAACTAGCCTACACATCTGTCACAAAATCAAAATCATCCCCATTAAAGGGATAGTTCACCCAAAAATGAAAATTAGTCCATTATTTACTCACCCTGAATCCATCCTAGTTGTATATGACTTCCTTCTTTCAGACGAATACAATCAGAGTGAGCCTATATTAAAAAAAAACATCCTGGCTCTTCCAAGCTTTATAATGGGAGTGAATGGGCACTATTTTTTAAGTCCATAAAAGTGCATCTATCCAACATAAAAGTGCATCTATCCAACATAAAAGTGCATCTATCCAACATAAAAGTGCATCTATCCAACATAAAAGTGCATCTATTCATCATTAAAGTGCATCTATTCATCATAAAAGTGCATCTATCCATCATAAAAGTGCATCTATCCATCATAAAAGTGCATCTATCCATCATAAAAGTGCATCTATCCAACATAAAAGTGCATCTATCCATCATAAAAGTGCATCTATCCATCATAAAAGTGCATCTATCCATCATAAGTGCATCTATCCATCATAAGTGCATCTATCCAACATAAAAGTGCATCTATCCATCATAAAAGTGCATCTATCCATCATAAAAGTGCATCTATCCATCATAAGTGCATCTATCCATCATAAGTGCATCTATCCAACATAAAAGTGCATCTATTCATCATAAAAGTGCATCTATTCATCATAAAAGTGCATCTATTCATCATAAAAGCGCATCTATCCATCATAAAAGTGCATCTATCCATCATAAAAGAGCATCTATCCAACATAAAAGTGCATCTATCCATCATAAAAGTGCATCTATCCATCATAAAAATGCATCTATCCATCATAAAAGTGCATCTATCCATCATAAAAATGCATCTATCCATCATAAAAGTGCATCTATTCATCATAAAAGTGCATCTGTCCATCATAAAAGTGTCCCAAACGGCTCTGTCGGGTTAATAAAGGCCTTCTGAAGTGAAGTGATGCGTTGGTGTAAGAAAAATATCCATATTTAAAACTTTATCGACTAAAATAACTAGCTTCCGGCAGACGGCCGTACGCATCGATTTATGGCAAAAGAGTAACACTTGAAAGCTAAACTCTTTTAGTCTTTAATATTAAAAGAGAGAAAAAAAATTTCCGTGAGGTTTGAGTTTGCAGTTATTTTAGCAACAGTCTTTTCACAAATCACAAGCCGCTATTACAAGATGATGCATTTCATGTCGTAGAATAAAATGTGAAGATCGCTTTAGTGTGTCACTCTTTTGTGTGAACCACTTATTTTAATGATGAAACTGGAAGTGCTAAAATGTCTGCGTTTTGGCTTACAAAAAAAACACCATCCCTGCTGCACTTTATTTGAGTTCAGTGATTTTTTCCACCAGATTTAATAGTAGTCAAGCTCTCAAATCCTGTTCTCGTTTCTGCATGTTCAAACCTAGGGTGTCCTGATACGATTCCTGCGAGAACCGAGAACTTTGCATACAGAGCCGTATTCTCAACTGTATGCAAAAAAAGGAGTATTGTGAATTGTTTCAAAGGGAGGAAGTACATTTTACAGTGAACAATGTCTTAACTTTCAATCAGATAATCACATAAAGCTCCCATACATCATTTGAAGCACCATTTTTATTAAGTTTTTTTTTTTTTTTATGGGACATTTCGAGCTTGGCATGTTTGGTCACCATCCACTTTCACTGTATGCAAAAGAGCAGCCTGGATGATCTGATAAATAACTCCTGTGTTCCACATAGGGGTGTAACAATATATCGCAACGCAAAAATGCATCAATATGTATCGTGGATAGTGACAATATGTATTGTGTATAATTCACCCAAAATGAAAATTCAAAGTTTACAGAGTTTTAGTGTCAGTACAACATTATATATAATGTTGAATATAATGTATTATAATGCAATGGGGGAATATTTGTGGGTCCTGATAATGCCAAATGTCTTGTTACCAGTAAAAAGTGGCCTACATTATTTTAAATATATCTAGTCAGTGAAAGAGTGCAAGCATATTCGTCTAAAATAATTTAGTATTTTCAGCTTCAGAATCATGAATATTGTTATTCTGGTGTCTCTATTGTCCTGTGCTTTGGTTTCAGCACTAAACACACCAATGTAACACCAAATTTAGCATTTTAATCTACAGTACATTTTTGTTAACCTTTTACCATATGTCTTGGAGTATCACAATAATATCATATCGTGATATGTATCGAATCGAGACATGAGGTTATCATTACACCCCATGTTCCACATATTTCTTTTAATACCTGATGAAGCTTCTACGATCAAAATATTGTAGTATAAATGTATATATTTGTGCGACTCTTCTTCAATAAAGATTAATTTCCATGTTGAAATAAATGTATCCCTTCACTAACAGTGGTCATGCCAGAAGCTCGTTCAAATACCAATTAAAAAACGTGATTATACATATCAGTGTTGAAGACGGGGCGCAGGATCAGAGGACCGGCTCACGCAGGGTCTGTCTGGGAAAGGACGGGTGAAGGCACTGAGGCCCAGGCTGTCTTGGAGATAAAGCAGGACTGCAGGATGAGATAATTACACAGATAATGAGCCGCTGGCAGCTGGCCCTTTGATTTATGACAGGGGTAGAGGGGTAAAACAGGCCTGGGAGGGCATACCGGTTCAGGCACCAACTCGCCCCATGGACATACTCCCCTCACACATGTGTAATTACAGGCCAGTCCTGCAGTCAAACAGCCACACATGTTCAGAGACGAGAGCCCTCGCCTACAGCCACTCACACTAAGAGGCGGCAATGACCTTGTCAGGACAATTTCTGAAGAGCATTCATGTCTGTTTGCTTTAGAATAAAAGGACACTGGTAGGGTAGCCAAATGACCACAGCTGTAATTGACAGCTAATATAAGTGGACTTGTCCGCTAGTGCTCATATAACTCAATTTTTAAACAAGCTTGAGAAAAAAAGAAAAGAAAAAAAAAAGTATGTATGCATGCATGTATGTATGTATGTAGTATGTAATATGTATGTATGTATGTATGTATGCATGCATGCATGCATGCATGCATGTATATGGTTGGGAATCGAAAATGAATACTTGGTCAGGAATCGGATAATTGTTATAAAAATAAAAATCTTATTTATTTCTGTGCATTTTAATATGACTTTAAACCATTCAAGCGCGACACGAGTCGCAAACTGCATCACATGAGTAACAGTATATCGTGCAGCTCTTAAAGTGACAGCAGCCTAATATATCTGCTGCCGTCTCTATAACAACACTAATCCAACAATATATAATATGTGACCCTGGACCACAAAACCAGTCACATGGGTCCACTTTCTGAAATTTATACATCATCTTTTTATTAATGTATGGTTTGTTAGGATATGACAATATTTGGTTGAGATACGACTATTTGAAAATCTGGAATCTGAGGGTGCAAAAAAATCGAAACATTGAGAAAATCGCCTTTAAAGTTGTGCATTTATGTTCACGATCGTGCTGCATTCACTCACAAAAATAAATGTTTTATATATTTACGGTAGGAAATGTAAAAAATCTTCATGGAACATGATCTTTACTTAATATCCTAATGATTTTTGACATAAAAGAAAAATCGATAATATTCACCCATACAATGTATTGTTGGCTATTGCCACAAATATACCCGTGCGACTCGAGACTGTTTTTTGTGATCCAGGGTCACATATATATAATTTATAGTAATAAACAACATTTTTACCAAAATAAAATCAATTTAAATTGACTCACAGAAATAAAATCAAACTAATTCCAAGTCATGAGACAAGGAGGGACTCACAAAACTAGTCTAGTCTAATGGTGCTCTCTTTAAAAACCAATGGCCAAATAAAAAAAAGCTAGTTAAAATTATTACAACACTGACTATCGTTGCATGCATCGGACTATGTTTCCCTTTAAAATCAGACATAAAAACACTTAAAAATGGAGTAAAAGAAAAAGTATTTCAAATCTATAGGCTACAGTTTGAACTGTAAAAAAAAAATCAGATGATCACTGAATCATCAGATATACCAGATCTGCTTCACTAGATATTGACACCAATTAAACACAAATGTTGCTATACCAAGCTCAATGCTTTCGGCATTTAAAGAAAGTAGAGCAGCTGTACTGATAAGCATCCGAGTGCATGAAAGAGCAGAGTCGTGTGTGTAACACTGTAACCTGCCTACAGGCTCTTACTTGTGTTTATAAACTGCAGATAGCACAACATTTCCGCAGGCCTCTGGGCAAATGATCATTAATTAAGGGGAACTAGAGGCTTCCTGCGCTGAAAATGAAAAACAAGATCCATTTCCACATACTACGCATAACACTAACTTTTAGGACGTAAAAAAATAACCTTTTCACATCAGATGTCCAATCTCAATATGGGCCGGGGGGAAAAAACAAGCTAGATGTTAATCTCAAAAGCCTGCTTCAGACTGTGAATATGATACAGGGGGTTCGTTTATGACGAAGATTTTGGGGGGTTTTGTTTTGAATTCCTGTACATGAAAAGCAGTTAAAGCAGAAATCAAGATTTTGCCCAGAGATGCTGCCGGTGTCCTGAAAGTAGTCCAGCAGATAAGACTTTATTTTCCACAGATGGAGCGATGGATAAAGATCCGAGCATCACATAAACATTCCCTTGCACTGTAAAGGTGGTTGTTTTTAAAGGCCCACTGAAGGCACGTCTTTGTATGATGATGGGTGACGTAATTTGCACTGAAATGGGAAGCTAAGGCAGGAGATATTGAATGGCTCCTCCCCCTTTTCAAATAGCCAATAGCATTTAGTTTACCTCACAGACTGACAGCATCATGGAAGCGAATCCGAGTGCTGATGATATGTTGGATTCAATAGTAGAAGTGTGAATAAATTCTAGCCATTTCATTCCCAACCAACGGAAAACAGAATAAAACGAGCGTTCGATCAACCGAACTCACACTCCAACACATATTGCACTGTGACATGTCAGCGCTCGCTTTGGTCAGGTGGTATTTATAGTAGTTTTTTTTTTTTTTTGTATAATTTATACTTATAACTTTAATTTATAGTATAGGTGGCGGAGCTTTAGATTCTAGAGAGCATTTGATTGGACAGAAGATGTGATGAGAAGCTGAAGTCTGCGGTTAGCGGAAGTGAGAAACTGAGTTTTGAATGCTTATATCTTCTAAATGCGAATTTTGCCATTGTTTTGGAACACACCAGCTTATTCATATTCATAACTAAAAGCTAAAAAAAAAAACTTACATTTTGATTTCAGGGGGCCTTTAAGGTTAGATATGAAGAGTTCAGATGCAAAAGCCTCTAAGTGCCATTTGAAATTTTCTTCTAGAATGATCATTTTTATCAAACTCGTATATATTTAAGTTCAGTAATTTCACTTAAATGACAATTACAAGGTAATCTTCATTGCCATTTAAGTGAAATTACTGAACTTAAATATACAAGCTTGATAAAAAAAAAAAATTCATTCTAGAAGAAAATTTCAGATGGCACTTACGAGGCTTTTGCATCTTAACTCTTCATATTTTACCGGAAGGTTCACAAAAGATGTGATGAAAATGTTTTATAGAATGTTTACAATGCATTTATGGTGCAATTATGTCATTTCAGGAGCTCCATTCAATATGCAAGAGAAGAATGTTGAGCAATTAAGGATGAATAAATGATGCCGATTTTTACAGTTGTGTAAAAATTGTGTCTGGGTGTGTAAAGCCTCTCCATGTGGACGGGTGTCAGAGCCGTTGAAGAGGATGACAGTAATCCGAGTGTTTAAAGCACAGACAGACAATCCCTCCTCTCACTCTCTCCCGCTCGGACACAATATCCGTTGTTGGCTTGTGACATTTCACTCTAGAGACCTTATCTACAAAAGCCACTCTTCAGAGCGAGCCAGAAACACACAGGCCTGTTTAAAAAGAGAGATTCCCCCCCGTTTCCACTCACTGCAGCGTCACAGCAGTTCGTCTGCATGCCGATCTCTTCTGTTTCCGGTCTCGTCCCTCCCTGTCCTTTACTTTCCCTCTCTCACTGGATATGAGGCCGCCGGACTGTCATTTCCTGAAGTCTCTTCAAAGGGAAAGTAGGACTACTCTACTATTCACAAACTACTACATTACAAACACGTACTTCACTGACAGTATGTCAATATACATACAGAGACATACTATAAACAAATAAATAAATAAATAAATAAATAAATAAATAAATGGCAAAGGCCTTAATTATTGTCTCAATTAATTTAATGTAAAAATACGAATAGCTGTCAACAATGAAACAAAATGCAGAGACAAAACTAAGACCAACTAAGTTGGTCAGTGGCCGCATTTTCATTACCCTTCAAATTGCGCAAACTGAAATTGCGAATTGAAAATACGCCCAATGGAAACACGTCAATTTTGCAAAAAAAAAAAAAAAAAAACGTTTTTACGCTCGCATGAGGCGGTTTTTCAGGCAATTCGAAAATGGAATATTTCGCAAAACTGCAATGGAAACAGCTTTTGCACATTTACAGGTTCACCAAGCCCAGATGGCGCGGGATGTTTGGGCAGAAACCGAATCCGTTCTTTATTAAAATCATTAAAGACAAAAGAATTACGAGAATACTGGATTCTAAACCACAAATAAATGCCACTTGATCAACCCTTGAACCAGAAATGAGAGAGAAACACCCAGAAACACCTCATATGAGTCATTCTCAAGTATAAGGGTCTTTCCTTGCCATTGTTTGGATAACACGCCTACGTCTCCTTCCATTAATTAATAATGATGTCTAGTGCGGTGGCTGGGATATACACAAACCTACCAACATCCATTGCCATAATTTTTGGAATGAATCGCAAAAGAAAAAAAAATTAAGTTTTAGTTGCATAACATTGTTTAATGGAAACGCCGTCAATTAGCCTGGATGCCAGCTGAACTTAGCCCCGCCCACAGGTCGGGAAGTTCGGTCTGGACTTGATCCGTTGAGGAGCGATTATGCCCGAACCAAAGTTGTTCAGACCAATCAAATTGTCAGGGCGGCCTTTATACGATGATGGACAGATGATCAACCGTAACAATCATCCACGTCACCAAAAAGAGCGCTTGGGTTGAATTCGTTTACAACAAAGACGACTGCCGCTGGAGAATTGAGATTTCACGAGTTCACACTAACAAATAAGTCAGATAGAATAAAAGCATATTTGGCGTGCTGTCCGAGGAGAGGCTCCGGGCTCGGTATTCGGCCCGAACCCAAAGTACTCCCCCCGTATTCCAGGCTGTGGAAGAACAAGCCGAGAGAGAGTGGAGGGATGCTGAAAACTGTCAAGGAATGTTAGGTGAGTTGACAGAGTGAATAAATATATGCTTCCTCTCATGCTGATAGGGTAGACCTGGTAATTGTTTGATGACAAGTTGATTGGACTGATTATTTGAACGTGCTCCTCCCGAACTTTGTTTATAAAACATCATGTGTAGATTCCGCCATCGCGTCTGTTATAGAAGATATCGACAGCACATTCATTTGAAAAGAGGAACAGAGAGCCGCGATCAAGGCATTTGTCGATCGGAAACATGAATGAAAAACATATGTCACTTACTCCGTTGCTCTGATTGGTTGTAGGTCTATCCAATTGAGTGCAGAAGCATTTTCCTTCCTGGTTCGGTTGAAACACGCCCCTTAATGGAGCAGTATCAGACTCGCATTCTGACTAGAATCTGAGTTTGACGACGTCAGGCTAGCCGTCAATAGTTTTTTATCGACATTTAGAAAATATTGCAAAAGTTTTGCGCAAATCTGTAATGGAAACACAGCTATTGTATGACAAAGCAAGGGAGATCTACCATTCAAATGACATCAGGACTGCCTATGCATAGGGCCCGGGATCTTGTGCTACGCCCCTGCCCGAACCCGTACGGGTCCCGGGTCGGATCCCGGGTGTCTAGTTCACATAACTTAATTTTTTCAATTAAGCATTAAGTTTATTTACTTCATGTTAAGTAAGTGAACTGAACACTTTTTACAGTGCACTTTCCAGGACTGAGAGAAAGAGAAGTAGATGGTAAAGAGGGTTGGGATGATTTCTCGTCTCTGTCTCCAGTCATTCAGCAGCTTGTCAGGGAGTCACAGTCTCCCATTTCACAGAAACACAGGGGGAATGACGTCAGTCCCCATCCCAGCACAGACTAAACCTCTGGATTTGCAAAGCAAATGCATCACAGGCTTTGGGTACGCTCAGACCGTTACGAACCACTATGAAAAGCATCTGGATGTACCCGACCCTGCTGTTCTCCCAGGATTAAAGCCATTGGAAAACGGTTCAATCCTCAGACAACAAGACGGGGAATTTCCATGCGTTATATAACAAGCAGGTTGATTCTGTCACTTGACTACATTGTGTAGGATAACTGAAGCCAAAATGAAACGTTTAAACAGTTTCATCATAGTCAGGAAGACAACACTGAAATATTTATGTTAGAAATGGAAGCAAAAGAGACAAATCAGACTGGCTGACCCCACAGAGCTCAGTTCAAGCTCGTATCAGCCTGAAGGGACTCTGGAGAAGGAAACATGCAGGCATACGAGCCAAAAACTGTAGAGAAACAGCATGTCCTTCAGTTTGTGTCAACATTTGGACACAACGCTATCAACATTGTCTTAAAAAAGAAAGAATACTTTATTAGGAAAAGAAAGCATTTCAAGTTGGAGCTGTTAGACTGCCAGTTTTGCGTGTTACAAAGATGTTTGAAAGTAGTGAGTGAAGCAAAACATTATTATTCTTTTTATTTTCACCAGAATACAGAAGTATTTTTATTTATTTTTTCAGATTAGTTGCTTCTCTATTTATTAGACAAACACAAACTGAAAATTTCTGCTTTCCCCTTAACAGTCACATGATCAATGCAAGTGAACAAAAAGATGAAACAAAACTAGACTCCCATTGTATTGTTGGAAGCAGAACAAAAAGGTATACATGCAAGGTTTCCTTTTTTTTTCAATTGTTGTTGACAGGGATAGTGGTATCATTCTGGAGGAGACATTCTTTGTGAGAACAATAATGTAAAAGCTTCTGCAAAAAGTAACAATGTAACGTAAATAAGTAGCTTTGTGTAACACATGATACTTTTAAATGCAATGTTCCCCAACACTGCTCTTTTCTGTTCAAACATTTTGTCAGTAATATATATATATATATATATAAGGGCTGTCAAAAGATTAATCGCATCCAAAATAAAAGTTTGTGTTTACATAATATATGTGTGTGTACTGTGTATAATTATTTTGTAATATATAAATTATAATTTTTTTTATATATAAATAACACATTTTTCTTAAATATATACATGCATGTGTGTGTATTTATATATACAAATTTAATTATACACAGTACACACACATATATTATTAAAAACAAACTTTTATTTTGGATGCGATTAATCACGATTAATCTTTTGACAGCCCTAATATATATATATATATATATATATATATATATATATATATATATATATATATATATATATATATATATATATATATATATATATATATATAGTTACAAAATACTTTAAACCAGTATGATTTCACTCAATGTGAAAGAAAAACAAAACAAGAGAAATTCAAAATGTCCTGGTCGTAGTTGGTTAAAAAATGAAGGAGATTTAATGCATTGCTTGTCGATCGATCACTCACTCAATGTTAGGACGCTGTTTAAAGCAACACGTCTGTATGTGTATATCATTTTCAATCCATTGTCCACTAAAATAATAATGTGATCTTAAAAGAACAGTTAGTCCACAAGGGTATTACCAGCAAAGTATCTGAAACTTTGATCTGTCTATTCATCAATCCAGTAAAGATTCCCCAGGGTGCACAAAGAGTAATGCATCATTACTATCGATCAGGCTCTGAATCAGAAATGAGGATTGTGGGTAAACAAGTACGGTGCATTTAGACAGGCCAGTGAAGAGGGTAATAGATAGTCAACTGTGGCGAGCAATCATGATGGCCCGACACTACAGTTAAAAAAAACAAAATGCTGCCTTAAATTTAAGTACAATCAACTTGGATGTTTAAGTCATTTCAACTTATATTAGATTAAACTGAATTAAATTGAGTTAAGTCTTGTATAAATTAAGTTGAAAATTGCTTAACTTATTTTGATGAGTTAAAGCAATGTAAAAACATATGTTGAATGTCATAACTTTTGTGTATAGTGCAGTCATCTTCATTTGAGCTACACAAGAGGGCTGTGAATCAGGAACATACACGGTGGTCTGGAGAGTCTTTGCAATGATAATTTGTGGAAACCTTCACCAAGGAGTGAATGAGTCATATCACAGAGCTATAAATCTTGGTCTGACCTCTCGTACAGGAGAACTGAACATCATGAGTTCATTAAGGAAACTCCTACTTACACTATTACTCACACATGCATCAATGTTTCTAATCGAATCAACAGACTATGCCTAGAAAAAAAGAAAAAAAATCAATTCACATTATCAATACTTTATCGGGCAATTCACTGTTCACGTGCTTGATCTGAGGAATAGCCTAGGTTTTCATGCTCGAGTGTTCAGAAAACATTATTTGTTCCATATTTGACAATGTTGCAGCTCCTCTTTTCCCAGTCTGTCAGTAACGCTCTGTTTAGTTTCTGTCTCTATGAAGCCCCTCCTTCTGAAAAGCACACTGTGCTCTGATTGGTCGGCTGGAGCAGAGTGTTGTAATTGGTCGAGCGCTTTGAGCGTGTTTGGGAAATGTCTCACCTCTTGCCATAACCGTGAGTTTCAACACACTACTAACTCAATCAGGCCTGCCCCTTTATTTTGCATATATGCCATATATGAATTATTTAAATGAGGAATAAACGTGTTTGTTCCCGGAAGAAAACTCACGACTACAACAAAGGCGTCACAACATCAACATTGACCGCCACAGATAGATTCCAGTGCTTCCCATTCATTGTACAGCCCGAAAATACATTTAAACTTCTCATAATAACATAAAAGTCTTTAATGTTGTGTTTTGAGGCATTACTGTCAAACAAACTAAAACCGAAAGCGCGATAAGGCTTTGTGTCCTTATCAGAAGACTGTCTGTTCGCACTTCGCTCACATGATCAGCCCCGCGTCTCAGTTCACAGTGATTGAATGCAGTTTAGTGTGCATTTTGGCAATGCAGTTACGTTTTATTTTCACATCTGCATAGTTGACGATTACACTAGATTTGTAATGAGACGCGTTTGTAAACTTGTTTTCCGCCAAAATAAAAGCTCACGTGTTTAGCCTAGCACTTTCAAGTATAGAAATTACGACAAAACAAATTACAAAAGTTTCATTTGTTAAGTGCATTTGTTTTACAATACATGGCTATTACTGTCATAGGAATAATATTATAACATTATTATCATTATTTTTTATTAGTAGTATTACAACTAAAAAAAGAGGTTTGAGCCCACTTTAAAGTTCAGGTACAAGTCAATGCACTGACTTCTTTCTGTGTTCAATTTGCACACTGAATATGGGTTGGATCTCTTCATTTTGAACTCTCAGAGTGCAACAGATTGATGAATTTAACTCAAATATACACAATTTCACACTACAGTTTCACAAAATCCAGTGGTAAACTGCAGGTGGTCACACATTACACAACATTTCAATAGGAAGAAACGCGGGCAACTCAAACTGTGTTTCACAACGAAACACTCGAGAACTGTTGCAGGAAATTGCAAAAGATCATGCATGAGGCAGGAGTTGTCGTCGATACTGGATTTATTCTTGTTAAAATGATGCATGCAAGAAGCTAGTGATCCAAGTTGTCCGTGCGCCAATTTGCAGCAAAAAAAATAAAAAAATAAAAAATAAATAAAACTGATGTTCTGTTGCAGCTCTCATTGGCTGTAGATCGTCAGTCAAAACACATTTCAGAACGTGTACCTATTTTTGCCTCCAATTTCCAGAAACTGTCGGCAAGTGGAAATCGGGGCAGTGTGTACCTGGCATTAAAGTGTAAAAAAAACCTGATAGGAACTCTTTAAAGATACTCCATAAAAATTAGTAGATTGTCAAAAATGTCATGAATGTATAAGAAAATTCCATGTTTTATAGGCTATATAATCTCCATGGACGCCTTCAGGGACTTCATGACACAACAATGACCCTGCATCTGGCTACTTCTGACCCGTGCCGTCATAAGTTGGAGTCGTTAGCCAATGGCAGTCCTGCATACAGACATGTGATCGGTGCTGAGCGACACTCCAGTGTGTCTGCTGACCTCGGCACATGTGCTCAAGCCCACGTCACAATCTTCACTGGAATTAAAGAGACAGAGCCCTCTGACAGCACACAAAGCCTTTCTGAAGCTGCCGTTGTGCTTTGTTTACCCAGCGTCCCATGCTATAACACAGTCATGCATGAGTAACACTAGACGCTGACAGGTGCGTTCAGAGCCGGTGTTGACATCTACTGCAACGCAAGGCTTTACGCATGTTTACTGGATCCTCTGGGTTTTGTTATTCAGCAGGAGAGCGCAGGCCACATGTTCAATGCAGTGTTGACCCAAGCATATTTAAAAATTCATAGTTCTTGACTTTATCGTATACAGCATAGCAACAACTACCTCAGCACAACAGCTTTACCTCAGCACAACAACAGCTGATGAAGACCGTCAACAAAATCGGTAGTTTTAGCATGCTAATGAGAGGCCAAGAAAGCTCAAGGAACTGGCAATATAGAGATTCTCATAGTAGCGTTACTGGTGCTTAAAAATTAAAATTGTACATAAAAATTGACAAACATTCATAAACGCACATCAATTATGGTAAATGGAAGATCAAGCATGCTTGCTTGATGTGCGAGAACCAATAGGGTTCGTTTTCGTGTTACGCAGCACATTTGAGCTTCAGCAAGAACCAATGAGTTTTGTTCTTGCAAGTGAGATTGAGCTTGTGTTTATGTTCGCTGATCAATGCTTTTATGTGAATGACAGCCTAAAATTCAATCTGTTGTTCATCATATAAAGCGATTTGAACTTGAACTAAACCACTCAATTCATATGGATTAGTTTTACAATCTCTTTATGAACTTTTTGAAGCGTCAGTGGAAGTTGCGTAGCTGTCAATGCAGATCTCAGATTTCATTCAAATTAAAAAAAAAAAAAAATCTTCATTTGTGTTTTGATGACGAATGAAACAGGTTTGGAGCGACATGAGTAAATGATGACAGCACTTTTGGGTGAAATAAACCTTTAATAATAATAAAGAACAAGAGAGAAATCAGTGAGCGAGTTAGAGAGGTGGAGGCCTGGCATGTAAGCAACCATGGCAATGGTACTTTTCCCGTCCTCTCCATGGCGCCCGTTGCCGGGACAAAGACCCCAACATGGGCGGCACAGGAAGAGTGAGTCAGATCCAAAACCAAAACATGACATTATTGTGTTCATATTGACTTTAATGAGCATGCCGCACCTTTAACACACTACGCTTTTTCGTGTACCGAATGAAAACAGATGCAGTAAACCGCCTTCCCTAAAGTCATAATTAGCTCCCACCTTATTCCAGCTAGATTCTGATAGGAAACAAAACAGGGAAACTAGAAATTTGGTGTTGCACTGTGACTCTAAAGGGACATTCACACCAAGAGCAATAAAATGGCATTATAACTTTATAATGGCAAAGATATAGTTGTAAAAATCATTCTAAATGTAATGCAAAATAAATGCAATAACGGCACAGAGAAACAATATTTTTGGAAAGCTATTTTTCCAACTGAGGAGTGATAAAAATATTGACAGCCAATCAAAATCCATCCTGTTAAATTCATGAAGCCTAAATTCAATATTTTATCGAATAAAGTGATCATGTCTCTTTAGAAAATATGGATTACTTTTACAATCTCTTTATGAACTTTTTGAAGCGTCAAAGTGGTAGTTGCGTAGCTGTCAATGGAGGTGCAGAAATCTCTCAGATTTCATCAAAAACATCTTCATTTGTGTTCAGAAGATGAACATAAGTCTTAAGTGTTTGGAACAACATGAGGGCGAGTGATTAATGACAGAATTTCCATTTTTGGGTGAACTAACCCTTTAACAATACAGAAAGTGATCACGGTCTGTGTAAAAACAAAAAAAACAACACATTATTCTGGATAGCTCCGCCCACAATGAAATCTCATTGGTCCAAAATCTCAAAATCAAACACCTCCAGAATAGCTGCGAGTATTTTTTGCATACTTATACCCGGTTAAGACACGTTGCGAGTTGAATGAGGATTACGGGGAGATAATGAGATGTTTTGAGGCTGGATATATCAGTAACAAGGATTATGCACACACCATTTCCCCTTTAGAAAGCTCTGCTTCAGGACAAACAGCGAGACTGAGCAGAACGAGGCCTGAGGGCACAAGAAGCCCAGCAGAAGGATGAACAAACACACACCAGATAGCTGGACTTCACTGATATTATTAACCCCTGAAGGAACAAATACAATCACACACATTCAGAGGGTTATTCCATGAATTGCATGCTAATTCAGTCCATTACAATTACTTGTTTGTTTGTTTTAAATGGTCATGAATTGCATTTTTTATTTTTTTGGTGCATTTATAATGATTGTAGGATTTTTACATTAAAAACTGCTGTAATTTAATAAATAAAGGGCCATTTTCTACACCAATTATTGGCCTCTGATTTAAAGGGGTGGTATAATGCCCTTTTCACAAGATGTAAAATAAGTCTCTGATGTCCCCAGAGTGTGTATGTGAAGTTTTAGCTCAAAATACCCCACAGATATTTTTATACAGCATGTTAAAATTTTAACTTTTTGAGGGTGAGCCAAAACGCACCGTTTTTGTGTCTGTTCCTTTAAATGCAAATGAGCTGCTGCTCCCGGCACAGGGGGCGGAGCTTCAACAGCTTGTGTCCTTTTACCTCACACACACATGCACTGAACATTTCAAAAACTTTAAGCTTTTTATGTTCAAACTGGAGTCAGACAATGATGGAGAGACTCAAGAAGAAGTGACAACATGTAGACAACATTTCTGAATTTTTGATGAATTTAAGTAGCTGATGTGGAGTTAACTATCTTCTAGTCATTGATTAGCATATCCTGTCATGAAAATCAATAAATAGCGTTCCCCGGGGGCGGGGTTCATGTAAATTTTAGGGTTGGTGATGTCACTAACCCGGGAGGAATAAAGTTTGTTGTAGTCCTTAAAAAGCAATTTCTTTAAAAGCAAATATATCCCTTTGCTTTGAACTTTGAGCGTTGTAACTTTGCAGATGTTGTTTATGCTCAAAAAGCAACATTACACACCAACTAAAGTTAGAAAAGTGAAATCATAATCAACCACCCCTTTAAACACTCCATTTAAGAGGGGTGTGTCTCCTTTAAGACTACACTGTTTGGTAACATCTTTGCACACAAAATGAATATTAGTTTTCCTTTGTAAACTTCCAAATACAGATCTTGATTCTTAGATTTCAAGAATCGTTTTTTCCCGTCTATCCTGTTTTCAGTTCATGAATGAACAAAACTTTGCATTGCGTCTCCCATCCAATAAAGCTCAGTAAACTCTGTGCTTTGTTACTTTTGATATGAAACAAAAAGTCTCAGCTTTTAAATTCTGTCAATTTTATTACGAAATTCAAACAATTTTGAGTGTTTAGTTTAAATGTGACAGTTCAAGTGACGTGAAGTATACCGATCATCTCTACAGCTTTACTACTAGTTACAACACAACATGAACATGAATGAACATCAGACGGTGTGTTTAAAGATACAGTACAACTTACCGAAATCCATATCAATTCACATGTAATCGCTCAATCAGCGTTTCAACTGTGGAAAGACGTCAATAAAACAGCTTGTAAACAATGTCAATGTTACCTTAGAAAACCCTTTCAATGTCCAAAAACCTGTTAGTCAACTAGAAATATGAGCTTTGAAAGGAGTATTTTGCTAAATATATGCACTATATTGCATTTTCATTGTAGTTTTACATCAATAATAAATGTGTTTGAATAAATCCTTGATGTTTTTATGAAAGATACTGTTTAAATATTTATGTAAAAAAATTAGTAGAAACAATTTCAGTATTATTATAACTTAGATGTAAAGTAAACAGCCTGCAAATCAGTTCATTTTAACCTTTAATATTATAGTGATGTACAAACTGGGGTTCCCTGTACAGTTTAAAGCATTAGTTAAGAGTTAAGTTAATTCTGGACCCTCCTCACACAAATGAATGGTCCAGGAGTTATTTAAAGGTGCAATTTAAGATGTAACAATGGTTAAACTACACTAAATGAAAATATGGTTGCTCCAACTTCATGTCAGTCACGATAAGGCCTATAATTTCCTGTTTCCATTACAGCCAAACTCTACAAATGAAAAAAAGAGAATCCAAACAAAGGCCTAAAAGTAACAAAAACATTAAATGAGATTCATTTACACCACTGGTTTGACATGTTTCAAGTCTTGGACTGTGTCCCAATTCTCATAATTCTACTACACACTGAAACTATGTACTTTACTGGTTAAATTAACTTTAATGAATGTAGAAAATAGCCTACACCAGTATAAGGAAACTACCTGATAGCTATAGGCTGGGACTTGATTTTGTCCGTTGATCGGATCATTGACGTTTGATAACTGCAGCAATCTCATTCAAGTTAAAAGTTGATGGAGGTGATTGATTATTATCCAGTTAGGGCACATTTATATTTTTAATTAAAGACTATGGGGGCATGTGATTTTTTTTTTTTTTTTTTTTTTTACATGTGCATGGATAAATAATTTGTAATAATCACTGCATCATTCCAGAGAAAAATAAGAATCCATTTGGTCCTTTTTGATTTCTTGATGTCTAAGTTTCTGTTTGTTCCAACAGCAATGGACTTAATGGTCTTAATACTGACACCCAGGGCTTGACATTAGCATCCGCCAGTCACTCCTGCTAGCCACTTCGGCGGGTTGAACTTTATAATATATAACCTACACGTTTCAATTGTAGTCTTTTAAAAAGGCATCTGAATTAATAAACTAAGTGCAATGTAGTGTTGTCAAAAATATAGATTTTTCAATACATAAAGGCTGAAATATCTGAAACGCTTCCAATACCCATTTCCCACAGAATAGATACACGATACCAGCAGCGCTTTCTCTCTCAACACAAACCCGCCTCTCCTCACTCACTCCTTTCTTTTGATCCTTTCATTTGTTGGTGCAACAGGGCTTGAACTTCAGCGTGGAATTGCATGTATTGCACATTATTTGACTCATGCTCAAACACCCAAAGTGTGCGCACATAAAGCCGCTTCTCAGGACTAAATTGAGTTATTTTTTGCAGCTTATTGCGCTTAAGCGGTCAAATACACACAAAATAATTGTAAAGTTGGCGGTCTGGGTGAGTATTCACAAACACATTCAGTTATGTTTTAAGGCGAGACACGGCAGGCAAAAACATCGTTTTTTTTTACTGGTCAATTTTGAGATTTTTGGAGATTTGTCTTCAATAACATGTCTTCTTTCAGACTTGTGGTGAAAAAAGTCAGAAATACACATTTAGGTCTTTATTTTACTACACTTTGTCTGTTTGCGTCTGTAGATTTCTCCTAAATTCAACAAAAGTTGCCGTTCTTAATCATCACACCGCTCCGCGATCGCTGTCTGCACCCTGTCATCACACACACCGTTAGAAAGCTCTCTCTCTCCTGTACAATGCTGTCGGATCCAAATATGGTCATTTCCTTTTTATCAGCAACCAATCGTGAAAGTAAAAGGGCTGAATGCGCAATCTCATTGGCTGATGATAAATCTTTAAAGCCCGTTTTCTCAAAATGACTTTTCTCTCCGAAATCTCCACTTCAGTAGCACCGATATACACCAAACTCTCCAGTCTTGTACCTAGTTATATTATGAAGACATTTACAGAGGGATTTGTAAATATATTATTCCTAGCCTGATTTATATAACATTTTATTCCAAAACACATGGCGAAAATCCTTTTTTTAAGGCTATTGACAGTATATTCTGATTTACAGGATAACAAAAGTAGATATCCGTAATTTTTTTCCCATCTAATATGTGAACACAATGAAAAAATCATTTTTAACCTGGCTTCATCCAATACTCAGATTTAGTTTTTTTTTGAAAATCTGTGCAAATTAGCGCATATTTAATTAGATATTGCCTAATTTGCATATTTAAACATTAAATTACAGAAAACTTGTAATACATTTTTTTCCTCATCTTAATGTAGGTAATCAACTGGGAAAGTTTCATGGTGATATCTGCTAGTTAAAAATGTTACCCTATTCACCTGTAGTGTCTCGCCTTAAGTGAATGTAAACAGTTGAGAAAGAAAAACGCATGTGTAACAGTATAATGGATCTGTGCGTCAGGACTCAAAGTGACAGTAGCCTAATAAACCTGCTGCAAAATTATGAGATAATATAAAAAAAAATCTATATAGCAGTTTTTCCCCATGGTATTTATGCCAAAATTGAGTGGCTAGTAACTTTGGGAAACCACTAGCCACAGTGACTGATGAGCAAACAAGTGCTGACACCTACTGGTGTGGATGCATGAACGTTTGTGAACTATCCTGAAAATCTGTTTATGTTTTGTTTTGAAAAGCTGTTTATGTTTTGTTCCTTCCTTTCATGTTTTTCCTCTGTCTCGTACTATACAAGTAAATTATAAAGATGTGAGTATTAAACTTTACACATGGATGGACGAGACGAAATTCATTGTGGGAGTTTTAGAAAACTTATTATATGATAAATCTCTCAAGATCCACAAGGAAAAGTGCTCAGTGTGGACAGATAAATCGCAGCTGGAATGTTGTTGCATCATGCATGGTTAGGCCACAGTTTTATGGAGCTTTAATGTTACTTTATTGTCCTTTTTGAAGCTTGACAGTATAATCACCATCCACTTTTGTTGCATGAAATAGAGTAAGCTGTTCTTTGTATGTTTGTGACTATGTCCTAAAAGAAAGAAAATAACTAGGGGTCAGAAGAACGTCAGAACATGATGTAACAGGAGGTTCGCCACAACTAATTTACTGGTTACACTAAAAATTAAATGTATATTTACAGCCTTTCCCTGTTTTTGTTGCCTTTGAGTGCTCAAGTTAAGATGGTATCCAAGATTTGAGACACGATAAAGCCATCTTTCCTACCCGTCAAACAGCAGTTTCTGGCATTTTTCTGCGGCCCGTCAAACACTGAAAGAGAGATATTGAGCAGGACTGGTGAAGACTGACCATTTAACTCAACTAGATTCAGGTGCGGTCTCTTCTCACTGTGATAAGAAGGTCAGAGCTGCCCCACTTTTCCCTTACGATCCTGTACTTTAGAGAAACGGCCCAGTTTTAGTGCCCCCTTTACTGGGGCCTCAGACTACAAAAAGTGGCTTGTCAACACCTGTTCTGCTGCGGCACATTCATCAAGAGCAGACAGCCACCTACTTACCTACTTAAGCTGGCTTACTATTACATCCAAACTATTTCAAAACATCACTACTGATCATAATCAAGTTTAGGAGTTTGAACAAAGGTTCAGATTCAGATTGTTTTGAGCATTCAAAGCTATTTTCATGGCAAAAATATCATATAAATACAATAAAAACCAAACAAACAGAAACAGCAAGTCATATTATACAAGATTTTTTTTTTTTAATTAACATATGATTAAAAAAAATCAAAAACCTTTTCAGGCATAATCTTCCTAAATAAGTCCTTAAGTGAAGTAACTTCATAAAAGAACATTCTACTTGTAGGCTATTAAGTCCAGGACAATCTAATAAAACATGCTTAATAGTTCGGGGAAAAGTTTGAACAAAACCTGAAACGCTACAAACATGAATAATGCCTTAAATCTCACTGTTTGCTAAAGAAATATTTCTACTTTTCTAAATGACTGGACTTGCTATTTTCACCTCGAAGACAGCAAAATGGATGAAGAAAACGAGACCCAAGCCTATTTCTAAGACTCAAAATTCCTGAAAAATTTCAAAATCACGAGGTTAAGAAATTTCTTAAGACATGTTGCTCTCATATGTGCTAAATCGTGCCAAAAATGACATAAAAATAAATAAATAAATAAATAAATAAATAAAATAAATAGATCCCTATTGGATTTATTTTTGAAATCTCAATTTCGAATTCAGCAAAAAATCAAAGTCGATCACACAGATTACTCAGGTACATCCCTAATAATAGTGCATTATGTAGCTAGTGTTAATATTTTAAGCAGCCCAATAAGTTCATTAAACATCTTATCTTTTGGGATTTTGAGAAGTTGGAGGTTATCGTAACTTTAAGAGGTTATTGCTGCGGCACATTCATCAAGAGCAGACAGCCACCTTCTTTACCTCCTTAAGCTGGCTTACTATTACATCCAAACTATTTCAAAACATCACTACTGATCATAATCAAGTTTAGGAGTTTGAACAAAACCTGAAACGCTACAAACATGAATAATGCCTTAAATCTCACTGTTTGCAGAGGAAATATTTTTACTTTTCTAAATGACTGGACTTGCTATTTTCACCTCGAAGACAGCAAAATGGATGAAGAAAACGAGACCCAAGCCTATTTCTAAGACTCAAAGGCTGGATTCCCGAAAAATCACGAGGTTAAGAAATTTCTTAATATAAATTACAAGACATATGTCGCTCTCTTATGTGCTAAATTGTGCCAAAAATGACGTAAGTACAACAACAAAAAAATAGAAAAAGGTCCCTATTGGATTTGTTTTTGAAATCTCAATTTCGAATTCAGCAAAAAATAAAAAAGTCGCATCACACAGATTACTCAGGCACATCCCTAATAATAGTGCCTTATGTAGCTAGTGTTAATATTTTAAGCAGCCCAATAAGTTCATTAAACATCTTATCTTTTGGGATTTTGAGAAGTTGGAGGTTATCCTCACTTTAAGAGGTTATTTACAAATAATTTAGGAGAATTTTCAAGAATTTGAATTCTTCTTATGTTTTGTCTTAATCTTAAGTAAAAAAAATATCTATTCTTAAGATTTAAATTAGAAAATAACAGTTTAGAAAAAAAATATTTGTCTTAAAAATGATATACCATCATCTCATGTGAAACTACTTCAAGTGGTAAACTTTTTCTTTTTCTTTTTTTTACACACCTTAAAGGAGTAAAACTTTTATCAAAATATCATCTAAATCTTTAATGTGAAGCATTAGGAAGTCACTTGTTGTACATCTAGAGTTTTAATCAATATGCAAGAGAATGGTTTATAATAAATTAAAGTTATCTTACACTATATAAATACTATTATACTTAAAGGGTTAGTTTTCCCCAAATATTAAATTCTCATGTCGTTTCAAACCCATATACGACTTTCGTTCATCTTCGAAACAAAAAATTTGACATGTCACCTCAAATCACCCAAAACTTCAACAAGTTTTCAAAAAGTTCAGAAAGAGATAAAAGAAAGTCTTGAACAAAAATATGAACAGATTTAATTTAGGCTTTCATTCACATAATCACTGATCAACACAGACACATAAAGCACATCAAATATGTTAAGCAGAAGCTCAAATGTGCTTGACCCATGAGAACCAATGATGTTCAACGCTGATCAATGTTTATAAAAGCATAAAGCAATTGTGTCTCTTCAGAAGACTAGAATTAAATTCATATGCATTGCTTTTACAATGTTTTTATGAACTTTTTTTTGGAGTATCAACGTGAATGAACCTTCAGCAGAGGGCTAGAAATCTCTCAGGTTTCATTAAACACATTTTCATATGCGTTTCAAGTGATGAACGAAAGACTAATGCGTTTGGAACGACATGAGGGTGAACAACGGATGACAGAGTTTTCAATTTTGCGTGAATGTCACGATCTATGAGGAAAAACCATCGTAACTCTTCATAAATAATGTTCTCAGTGAATGATTTTGCTGGGAGTTTAAAGAGGCTTAAAAGTCATTTGAAAATGTAAGTTCTGGAATTAAACAACACATGGACCTGAATGACATCCAAATCCACTCCAAATATTTGTTTGGATTGGACAAACATAACACCAAGCTTTGAATTTCAGATCATCTCAAAAACAAGCTCCAAGAAAAATTACAGCCTGTAAGATCCTTAAATCCACGATGATTTATTGCTCAATGATAATTTAGGACTGGCACATATTGTGGTCAATTTGGAGAGCCAATACACATATTTCTGAAGACAAAATGCACAAAGTAAGCAAAATAAGACGGCAATCGCATGAACATCTTTATACAAAAATTGGCTTGGCTGGTAACCGAACAATGAACTGTCAACGCGCATTAGCCTGTGTCTGAGATACAGAACGGCTTCGGACAAATGGTAAAAGTAATAATTACTGTTGTTTCCAGTTATTTACAGGCGGGAATATGAGCCATACTCCCTTTCAGCTGTCCGTCTGCTTACAGCTGTCTGCAATTTGCAATTCAGCTAAATAACTTACTGTCTGAAGTACAGCTGACATATTCAAGAGAGAAATATTTAAGACATAAATGTGATGATAAAACAGCTTATGCTTGGTTGGTTTAGATGCAAGTCCTCCTGTAGTCAATCATTTTATCCCTTAAAACTCATCCAAAAACGACATATTTAAACGCTTTTTCCTTGAAAAAAATATTCTTAATGCCTTAAAACAGCTTGAATATAACTCGACATCCTTGCCTCATTTAGTATACGCGGTTCTATGAATATGCAAATGAGCCCCGCCTCCACTCACTCACTCAGCTCAGAGATCCACACGTCAGCTAAATCTGAGGCCAACAATTGAATGTGTTTAATATATGTTTAATCACAGGGGTTTTTTTTACCCAAAAGTCCACTTGCATAAAACACTCGTTCATGGTTTTTACACACAAACTGAGAAATGCACTAAAAAATTAATATTTTACCCCTTAAAACTAATCTTTGATCACCAAAATTACATATTTAAATGGGTTTTCTTGAAAAAAAAAAATTTCTTCATGCCTTAAAATATCTTGAATGTAATTCGACACCCTTGCCTCATTTAGTATACGCAGTTCTATGAATATGCAAATGAGCCCCGCCTCCACTCACTCACTCAGCTCAGAGATCCACTGGTTGACGATCACACGTTGATCTGATTGGTTACAAGGTAGTTTGTGACGTCAGAAACACCAGCGATTTCAAAGCGTGTTTTTGAGACTGTCTTTGGTTCACTGCAGTTTTAAGGAGAAAATACTCAGCAATGGTGTCGACTGATGAATTTACACATGATTTGTCTTACAGCATATTAAAAACAACATTAAAAGCTTGATTTCCACCACAGGGGGACTTCAAGGTTTCATCAGATCATTGAACTCAGTGTTTCTGTAGCGTCAGGGCCTGAATTATGGATTACCGGGTCCCATTCAAAGTCAAATCCAGGCAACTTGATGGCCGTGAGTTTCACTACTTCCTATGGCAGTTTCCTCTTATTGTTGTGGTCCAAAAATGCTCCAGATTTCTCCTACAAGCTAGACTCATCATACAGAGTCATACACTACAGTACCCAATGATTTCCGGCATGCGGAAAACAGGGGCGGACTGGAATCCAGTCGTAAAAGAAGGAATTTACAGTAAAACGCTTCTGCCATTTATAGCTAAAAATATATAATAAGAATATCTCAAACTGAGGCCAAAACACTTAATCAAATCATGATATCCACTAAATATTGCTATTTAAAGTTTTTATATTTTATAGTCTCACTATATGAGGACAAACTTCAGTCACTTCACCATTTCATTTAATAAAAATTATCAAATTATATACAAAAAGAAACCCAAAGGTGTTCACGACAACCTGTCAAATAAAATGTCTAACTTGAAGAAATTTTGACAGAAATATATTACTAGCATACATTAGGCTGTACTTCTCAAAGTAGTAGTAATAATAATAATAATAATAATAAAATCATTAAAACTTGATTTTTAAAGGAATTTGATCATTTTTCTTAATTATTAATTTTCTTAATTTCAACAGGTAACATTTGCTATGCAGTGCTTTGCTAAAAGATTAAATAAATTGTTGCCTTTTCCTTTGATTACATGTAGGATATTAATTAAATTAGCAATGTTTTATGCCTTCATTTGATTACCACAGTTTTTGAT
This sequence comes from Squalius cephalus, assembly GCF_949319135.1. Taxonomy (NCBI): domain Eukaryota; kingdom Metazoa; phylum Chordata; class Actinopteri; order Cypriniformes; family Leuciscidae; genus Squalius; species Squalius cephalus. The sequence continues at coordinate 57,299,410 of NC_137124.1, read as the reverse complement.
GATAAATTTTTGTATTAAATCATAAATCCTGAAAAATTAAAAGACAACACAAAAGTTAAAGTTTTAAGAATTAATTAAATGATTATTAAAATCTAAATAAAACGGAATAATGGAGGATTAGCCTAAACTTTTAATAAATTATTGTTAAACCGTGTAAGCTTCATGATTTCAATTAATTAGACATGCTTTTTGTTTAATAAAATGTAACTTCGCAACTATAACAGAATGCAGAAAAACGATAGTCCCTAAAATGCGTGTTTGAGTGATTCTCATCCGGCTTTACCTTTCCCTCCAGGCTCTATGATGCAACTTCTATTTCTGCTCGGTGTTAATATTTAATAACTAGGAATTTTAAACCTGTGATGTGATTTGGTTTCAGACTGAAAGCCTCTCTATAAAGACATCTCAAGAATCTTATGAATTTGAACGAAAGGTCGTAGTAGGCTTTTTAGTTTTTTCTTGTTGTTTGACATGAAATGACAGCAAACATGGTATATGCTTAAAATAAGTGTCATGTTAATACATGAGTACAATAACTCAGGACTATGATTTCACCACTGGCACAGTGCTTTCTTGTAAGCTCATGCATTTAGGACAGTAACAGTGTTAACTTATGAATCGGTTTCAAAAGCATGCATGCAGACCACACTAGCTCATATCTGGGGTGTCGTATACAAGGCCAGTTGTCAGAGTAAAGTCATGTCTTGGCACAATCTCTAAACAGCTGAGACAAACCCTTCACATTCCTCACATCACCTGTGCTGGGAAACAACACTGTCACCAACAAGAGCAAACTTTCCTCAGGAACTCGGTGATAAAATGTGAAGTGATCCCAAACAGCATTTGGACATTTAAGGAACAATAAATGAACTGCATTTAAATAAATAAAGTATCAAACCAAGTGGTATTCATTTTCAAGAGCATGCAAAACAAAAGCGTTTGATAGGTTTCAAATGATAAACAACAGATATATTGATGTTTAAACGCCCACTGAATCAAGAAGGGGCGGGGCATATCCAACAGCTCCGCCCCTTTTTTGAAATACCCAATAGCGTTTTGTTTATATCACAGCTCGGCTAGAGCCATTGAGCTCGATAAAGCCACAGTTTTCTCCAACATCTCTAATCGTTTCTCCTCATAATCTCATCTATATCACTTTAAAATACAGCAATCTGTGCAGAATTCAATTTACACTGTCTGAATCATTCACTATCCCCTATATAGTGCACTATGTGCCACAATTACACTGTCTGGATCATTCACTATCCCCTATATAGTGCACTATGTGCCACAATTACACTGTCTGGATCATTCACTATCCCCTATATAGTGCACTATGTGCCATTCACCATGTAGAAAATAGTAAATGTGTGAAAAGTGACCGATTTCAGCTTCAAAAACTACGTTTATAATGTCAGGGGCGGAGCTTCAGATTCTAGGGAGCATTTGATTGGACAGGAAATATGATGAGAAGCTCAAGTGCAGAATGATGTCATCAAAATCATTGATCCGTATTGGCGGAAGAGAGACTGTAATGCTTAGCCTATATCTTTTTTTAATGGGAATTTTGTCATGGTTTTGGAGCACACTAGCTTATAGATAACAGTAAGACTAACATATTCATAATAAAACCCCAAAATCTTTCTTTTTTTCTAAAAGACAAAAACAATTTATTTCATGGGGACTTTAAAAACTACTTGATTTGGACACTCTGTGATAGTCAAATGTCACTGGAACATGTTGATAAGTTAATGTGATGAGCTACACCTGTGGTGACACCTGAGTGAACTTGAGGTGAACTGACTTATCCACTAAAAATCCCAGATTCCAGGTTAAAAGTCACGCGAAACGGTTCAGAAAAGTGAAGTTTAGTTCTGAGAAAATCTGTAGCATCGTTTGTTTGCAGATGCCACTTGCAATGCAATGACATTCACACACCTTTAACTCTTGATTTAAAGTGGCCACACACTTTTAAAACGAGAGAGAGAGAGAGAGAGAGAGAGAGAGAGAGAGAGAGAGAGAGAGAGAGAGAGAGAGAGAGAGAGAGAGAGAGAAATGAAACATTGTGACTGGGTCCGGATGACTGTGCAGATTTGGCCCATGATTACTGCAGTACTGGGACTGAAGTGAGTCTTCAATAATAAATGAACCATCATCATCATCCTCATCACCTCCACCCATGACATCTGTCACACCTTAAATAAGGCTGTTTATTCAGCCGCACATAAATGCCAACTTAAAGTTATCCTAACACATTTAAACCAGTAGCACCATTCACTAGTTATGCTGGTGTCTGCTGACACTGAATCAAAAGAAATATCACAATATTGTTTTGCACATTTCGTGTGCCACGAGTTAGCGCGCGCAGTAACCATAGACATAAAGCAGGAGATGCAGGGAAACTTCGAGTCAGGATAAGTTAGTTTGTGTAATTCGCCGAAAGCATAAGTGAAAATAATTTCAACACATCAAATCTCACCTCTATGAGTTCAGTGTAAAAAAAAAAAAAAAAATCCAGTGTTTGCTGCGCTTCTCCTTTAAGGACGGATCAAATCCAGCGCAGCTCGAGTCCACTAATATCCCAGAATTGTCTCTCTCTCTCTCAAATTATCCGTTGCAACTTTCCCGTGTCCGAACATACGTGCCACTCTGCCATATTGATTAAAAAAATGACTACAATCTTCTTCCCATTGAAATTTCCGAACAGTGCGGCGTTTCTTTTCTCGTGGGAGTCGCTCGCTTGAAACTCCTTTCTGTTTTTTTTCTGCTTAATCAGTGCTGCTTCTCATCAGCGTCCAGACGCGCGCTGCGCGTACTCGCTGCGGAATGGGCGGAGTCAGTTGCGGCGATGGGCGGCGGCTGCCTTTCAGACAGGCAGTACGTGCTAGTTGCGTCACGCTGTGGTAAGCCAATCACCGTCTGGCATTGGAAAAAGGCGTGTACGTGCCCTCCCCCTCAACACTGTTGCAAAAAGTGTAGAAGCGCGACATTTTCTATGACAACAGAAGCGGTTTACGGCACCTGCCCTCATCGCGCTTGTGGTAGAGGAAGGTGGACGTTATGAAGGCTTACTTTGGGGACTGTTTCTTTTGCAAGGTAACAAACAATATGTTGTCGATGTGATTTTTAAACAGATGAAGAATGCAGTGAGCTTTGAGATGTGATCGTGTTTGTTTGGCCTGTGTCATTGCGCAGTGCAGTAACTTACTAGTGATTGTGCAATGAGACACATAAGACAACTTAAAGTTATGGTGAGCACGTTTAAAATAAATAACAGTTTAAATAGTCTATCATTTTAAAGTTACCTACATATAATACAGGGAGTCAGAGGATGTACTAGAAGTAAATTAATTGCAATAGAGTGGTAAGAAAAATAGAAAGTAGAATAAAAGATAGATGGTTGACGTCAGCATGAAATAAAAATAGACTATTCTTGTTGTTTTTTATGGAATATTTAGTATAAATTATTTATGTGTGCACATTATTATAGTTTTAATTCATGTGTCTCGCAATCTTGAATCAAATAACTTCCCCTCCCTCTTGCAACGACTTCTCTTCTCTAATGACGTGTTTACTGGCGCGAGGGCGGGGCAACCTGTCACTCACATGAGATCCACCAATAGCAAACCACAACCATCCAATCAATTCCCGCAGACAAAATAAAGCCCGCCCTACATTTGTTCTACATTTGTTTGAGAAGCCGTTTCACTCTGATATACATTATTACAATAGTAAAGACTATTGCAACTTCCTTTGTCCGGTCTCTTGTAAACAGTTGTTTACTTCTTTTTTTTTTTTCAGGATTCTTTGATGAATAGAAAGTTCAAAAGAACAGCATTTATCTGAAATAGAAAGCTTTTGTAACATTATACACTACCGTTTAAAAGTTTGGGCTCAGTAATTTTTTTTTTTTTCGAAAAGAAATGAAAAAAATTCATGCTTTTATTCAGCAAGGATGCATTAAATTTAACAGTAAAGTGTCAGTAAAGGCATTTATAATGTTACAAAAGATTATATTTAAAATAAATGCTGTTCTTTTGAACTTTCTATTCATCGAAGAATCCTGAAAAAAAATTGTACACACCTGTTTTCAATAATAATGAATGTTTCTTGAGCAGCAAATCATCATATTAGAATGATTTCTGAATGATCATGTGACTCTGAAGACTGGAGTAATGATGCTGAAAATTCAGCGTTACCATCGCAGGAATAAATTACACTTTAAAATATATTAAAATAGAAAACAGTTATTTTAAATTGTAATAATATTTCACAATATTACAGTTTTTAAAAAATATTTTTAATCAAATAAATGCAGCCTTGGTGAGCAGAAGAGACTTATTTTAAAAAATATTAAAAATCGTACAGATCCCAAACTTTTGAACGCCAATGTAGCTCAGAAAGATCATTACCGTAAATGACCCTGAGCACTTTTGTGGTGTGAACCGCTCCATTGTTTTGACGGTAAAATGGCGCAATGATGTTCCTCGGTCCGGATGGAACCCGGTCTGCCATTTGGATACCACTGTTATAGACAAATAGATTCATATAACATGGTATTAAAGGGGTCATCGGATGCAAAATAGTGTTTGCATATAAATGTGTCTTTGCAGTGTGTGGACACAACCACCATACAATGAAAAAAATCCATTCACTCCTTTTGTTTAATCTTCAAAAAGCCTCTCAATAATCAAGCCGTTTGGATTTTCTAAGCAATGTGATGTCATATTGCTCATGCTCCGCCCACTATTATTAGCATATTTCCCGTATTAGCATATTTCCACCCTCAGCTATTTGTATACTGTCCGCCAAGGCACACTTTACGTGTAAAGTAAACCAACGCTTTACGTGTCTTGTGTCGACTTGCCCCATGGAAGAGAAGGCGGGGGGGGGGCGGGGTGTGGGGGGGGTAGCAGTTGCTCATTATCATTTAAAGAGACATGCACCGAAACGGGTCGTTTTTTAAGGAGGTAAAAAGGGTGTTGTTTTACACAACCATTGAGGAATTTTAACCAAAGTATGTTACAAACTTTACATGAAGACCCTAAAGAATCATACCAGCTTGTGGAAAATGGGCATCCGATGACCCCTTTAATATGGTACTACATATGAGTAAAATCTCTGAATTCTCATGCCCACAGTAAGCCGTGTTGCGTTGAGGATGGATCCAGTGGTGTTGAGCTTCCAGGACAGTCTTCTGCGGCGCTCAGATGTGGCTCTGTTAAACGGACCGCACTGGCTCAACGACCAGGTCATCGGCTTCGCCTTCGAGTACTTCGCAGCGGAGCGCTTCAAGAGTCTGAGCGAGAAGGTGTGCTTCATCAGCCCCGAAGTCGCTCAGTTCATCAAGTACGCTTCGAGTCAAGAGGAGCTCGCCGTGTTCCTGGAGCCGCTGAGTCTCGCGACTCGACAGTGGCTTTTTCTGCCGGTCAATGACAACGCCAATCAGACGGCCGGCGGCTCCCATTGGAGTTTGCTTCTCTATCAACGAGACACCAGTCAGTTCACACACTTCGACTCTCAAAATGGAGGAAACTCACTGCACGCACGACGTATCGCAGCAAAACTGGAAGCTTTTCTAGGAGAGAAAGTGCCTTTTGTAGAGGAGCAAAGCCCCTCGCAGCAGAACAGCTTTGACTGTGGCATGTACGTGATCTGTAACGCCGAGGCTCTGTGTGAGAGTGTGAGAGTCGAAGGCTGTCCGCTCCTGCCCGCTCAGATCATAACACCCACATACATTACACGCAAACGGACAGAGTGGTATTCGCTAATACAGAGACTCGCCAAGGAATGACTGGTTGAGCTCGCAAAAGCACCGTTATGTTTGCATGAACTCTATTAGCCAGTGAACATGGGCTGTGCAACGATTCATCGCCAACATAAATTATGTAATCATTTTCTATATATAAATACACACACACACATGCATGCATTTAAGAGAAAATGTTATTTATATATAAAATATTTATATATAATATAAATGCAAATATTTCTTACATGCATGCGTGTGTATTTATATCTAGAAAATAATTATACACAGTACACACACATAACAGTGAACGCACATGTCTATCATACTCAATCCTGCATGGATGAAACAGCATGCGCCTCTTAAAAGATTGTTAAAAGACTCTTTAAGGAATGGGAAACACCAAAAACGAGCCGTTACCCGCCTTCATATCACTCCAAACCCGAAACCAGAAGTGAGATCCTCAATCTTTACACTGTTTTGTTCATATAATGAATGTAAATGTGGACCAGTCGGTCAAGCTCCAAAAGTGACGCCATTAAAGTATAAAAAGTAGTTCATGCGCTATATTCTTAGTCTTCTGGCTTTGTGCGAGGTAAAAGCAGAAATTTAAGAAGTTGTTTCCCTCAAATCATATTTTTATTTGCATATATTCAGTGATGGCGCATGAAGACACGTCTTCTTAACCAATCGTTTTGCTCCAACTTTGTCACAACTTCTTGTCACAGATCTATCATACGGCTTCAGAAGATTTGAAATATAGGTCTCAAGTCATATGAACAACGTCTGTAACACTTGCGTGCTTTTGTTGTTCATATTTAGAGCTTGACATCATCAGTCCCCATTAACTTTCACTGTTGTTTCTGCAAAAAAAAATCTCATTTTGTCTTACATTAAGGAAATAAAATAACACATGAGGACGAGTAAACGATGAGCTTCATGTCACTCCAAACCCGAAACCAGAAGTGAGATCCTCAATCTTTACACTGTTTTGTTCATATAATGAATATAAATGTGGACCAGTCTGTCAAGCTCCAACAGTGACGCCATTAAAGTATAAAAAGTAAAAAGTATTATGCATTTAAGAAGTTGTTTCCCTCTAATCCTATTTTTATTTGCATATATTCAATGATGGCGCATGAAGACACGTCTTCTTAACCAATCGTTTCGCTCCAACTTTGTCACAACTTCTTGTCACAGATCTATCATAAGGCTTCAGAAGATTTGAAATATACAGTACCAGTCAAAAGTTTGGAAACATTACTATTTTTAATGTTTTTGAAAGAAGTCTCTTATGCTCATCAAGCCTGCAGTTAAAAAAAAAAAAAAAAAAAAAAAAAACGGAAATATTATGAAATATTATTACAATTTAAAATAATGGTTCTCTTTTTTAATATACTTTAAAATGTAATTTATTTTTGTGATGCAAAGCTGAATTTTCATCAGCAAGTACTCCAGTCTTTGGTGTCTTATGATACTTCAGAAATCATTCTAATATGATGATTTATGATCAATGTTGGAAACAGTTGTGCTGCTTAATATTTTTTTTATAACCTGAGATACTTTTTTCAGGATTATTTGATGAATAAAAAGTTAAAAAGAACTGTATTTATTTAGAATAGAAATCTTTTGTAACAATATACACTACCGTTCAAAAGTTTGGGAACAATAACTATTTTTTTTTTAAAGAAATTAGTACTTTAATTCAACAAGGATGCGTTAAATTGATAAAAGGTGATGGTAACGATTTATATTGTTAGAAATGTTTTTATTTTGAATAAATGCTGTTTTTATGAATAAATGCTGTTAACGTTTTACTCATCAATGAATCCTGAAAAAAGTATTCCAAAAAAATATATTAAACAGCACAACTGTTTCCATCATTGATAATAACTGAGTATCAAATCATCATATTAGAATGATTTCTGAAGGATCATAAGACACCAAAGACTGGAGTACTTGCTGATGAAAATTCAGCTTTGCATCACAAAAATAAATTACATTTTAAAATATATTAAAAAAGAGAACCATTATTTTAAATTGTAATAATATTTCATAATATTACTGTTTTTTTTTTTTTTTTTTTGTTTTTTTAACTGCAGACTTGATGGGCATAAGAGACTTCTTTCAAAAACATTAAAAATAGTAATGTTTCCAAACTTTTGACTGGTACTATAGGTCACAAGTCATGTGAACAACTTCATTCGAGCTTGATATCATCAGTCCCCATTAACTTTCACTGTTGTTTCTGCAAAAATAAATCTAATTTTGTCTTACATTAAGGAAATAAAATCACACGTGAGGACGAGTAAACGATGACCGACCGATGCGCTGTTCCTTTAAGAACACATCTATGATCTTTCATCCGAGAAGAGGCTTGTGATCAGTGTAACTAATCAGTTATCAGCACAAGTTGGTAGATTGAGAACGTATTGTTGCTGATTAACGCATGAAGCGAGTAAGTGAATGTGATGCTTGTTTACAAGACCTTTTGCTCAGGGCTTATTTTGAGAAAAGACAGAGAATGTGATCTGTGTCGTCACTGTCTGTTTTTATTTGACCAAGTTCATCATCTCTCTCTGAGCTGAAAAGATGCTTCATAACCTCAGATGCATGATTGTGAGTTTATTCTTCAGCTGTATGAACTGAATGAAGCAGATGAGAATGAGCACATTGTTTCATCCCAATAAAAGAAACACACACACACACACACACACACACACACGTGTCTATTGCAGTGCAGGTCACTTTACTATACCAGTATTATAGTTAAACCATTGAGTGTGAGGCGTTACGTCATTATTTTCTCTCTGTCATGTGTTGGTGTTGTAACCTTTGTCTTATTTATTTGTATAAAAGATGGTTGTGCTGCTAATCTACATCAAGACTATATGCATGAACACATGCAGCAACCTAGAAGAGTATTCAAATCCTAGATCAGTTCTCTAATGTTATTGAATTGCTGATATTGTTAAGAAATATCTTATTAAAAATAAAAAAATCGTTTGGGTTTAAGTGGTGGAGACCGGGGCAAGTTGTCAGTCTGTTTACTGTAGTGAATATTTCTCAGGGTCCAGTTTAACCTGTTAACTGTCACGGGCCCAAAGTCATTACATATTTAAAACCATAATATCCTAAACCTAAACTACTCTTGACAAACTATATATCATTTGAAAGCTTACAATCTCTAGTTTTCATATTTGGTGACTGATTTTCAAAATAAATTACAGAGGAGCCGTAATTTATCAATTTGCAACAAGACTATTTTCATATTCCTAAGGCGTGTTCAGACCTTTATTTTGAAATAACAATGAACATTTTTATGTGTTTCTTAGAGGTTGAATTCATATCAAAATCTGCCAAACTTCCCATATTACTTCTGAATAGAATGTCTACTTCATAAATTGTATGAAAATTGTGGAAATAATGGTTCAGATGATCACTCAAACCACATATGGAAATGGAGGCGCCCTTATATGGGCAGTAATGGAGTCTGGTTGTCACCTACTGAAAATGTTTGGTACTGCGCCCAAACAAAATCTTACTGAAAGCTCATTTTTTTAGATATCAACCTAAATTTTGAAACACAACTTGTTCAGATTTTTTACTTTGATTTTTTTGCAGTTTTAGAGTCACCCAGGTTTTAAAAATATATATTTTAAATAAAATATGAATAATTAAATTTTTTACATTTTACATTTCCATAAACTCAAACTTCTATAACTTTTTTTATTTCACTTCTACAAAAATCTGCCAAATGTCTTCTTTAAAACAAGACCAATTGTACGTCTATACTCGAAAGCATTCTTTAATTACAACCATTTAAGTTCGAAATGTGCATTTTCATGTCTACTCAAAAAAAGGGGGTGACAGTTAACAGGTTAAACCCGAATAAGTTGAATAAGGCGATCAGTTGCCTCAATTTTTTTTAAGTTAAGAAATTCAAAGTTTAAGTAAGCAGAACTTTTTATTTTTTACTTGTACATTTTGATTGTTCTTAACTTGAAATGTTTGAGTACACTAATTCATACATTTAACTTAAAACTTTCATGTAATCTCAATGTGAACACTTTTATAAGTATAAACTTTGTTTATATGTTTATATTAACTTTGTTAATTTGTTAACATGTTAGTACAATAGTATGTTATACAGTAGCACTTACTGTATGAGTGCAGCAATATAAAGGTTGTATTTGCTCTCAAATCATTATCATCATGATGGTAACTCTCCTAAAACCAGCATTAAAATTCTTCTAAATTAGCATAAAACATTAATCACTTCTAAATCTCCCTCTTAACATTAATTTTTACACTTAATTTTAGCATTTACTCTCCCTTTCGAGTGCCATCGGCAAAGCATGCTGGGAAATAGACATCCCAGCCCAGTTTCAGTTAAACTTAATTTCGTCTAAATTAAAAGAAATAATGTCATAAAACTCAAAACAATATCAGTTCTGTGAACTTGAAAGAAAAAGAAAGTGCTAAATACTCATAAAAGTTAATTTGACTGAACTAATTAGTTTAATTTAAGTTTGTCCTACTCAAACCAATTGATTATTTTGAGCGTTAGGGTTTGTCAACATTAAAGCTTTGGGAAAAAACACATTCGGAACATCCTGTTTATTGACTCACTTTCTATTAGAAGCATACCTTTTATTGTAATATGATATTGCAAATATATATATTTTTTTATGTATTTTAAAAGTAGTGCTAAATGTTAAAATAACACTTCTTATGCGACAGTAAAACACTGATGTTCACTGTCAGAAGCTGTAGGGATGTTTTATTGTCTAAAAAAGATTGCGAAACATGCATGTAGGTTATATAATTTTAAATATATTTTTAAGATAATTTACATTTATTTTACACACTTTAAGCATTATTGTATCGCGTATCGAATATCGCATTATTTAATGAGTTATCGCATATCGCAATTTTCTTCAATTTCGTGCAGCCCTAGTGTAAATTACATTACCAGTGCTTAGGGAAGTTTGTGAGTGTATACTGTCTAAGGCCCTGTCCCAAATAGCATAAATCACATGACTAAAGTAGGATGTCCCATTTATCATTTTAGGTTTCAGAGGGGTGATATGCACCCCCGATGCGAACTTTTGCTCAGACTTAATCGAGCAGATTTCTACTTAACAGTCGAAGCATTATACGTCACGAAAGTGTGGACTCGGAGGAAGATCACGAAGGCCTAAAAGTGGAGTTAAACGCAGCCCAGCATAAAAATAAAATAAAACAAATCTTTTTTCTTTTTTTTCTCCCCCTTTAACAATTTTTTTTAGCCTAATTTTAAAAGTGTGATTTCTAAACCTGGGAAGTCATGCAAATAAAAATCTCCACTTTTTTTTTTTTTATCATGTTGAAATTGTGAACCAAATCCTTTTCCAGTCATTCAGGATTTAAATTTGGTCAAAAACGAGTGTAAACCTTGAAGAACATTAAAGTCCCCCTGTAGTCAATCATTTTATCCCTTAAAACTCATCTCTGATCACCAAAATTACATATTTAAATGTTTTTTCCTTGAAATTTTTTTTTCTTAATGCCTTAAAATATCTTGAATGTAACTCGACACCCTTGCCTCATTTAGTATACGTGGTTCTATGAATATGCAAATGAGCCCCGCCTCCAATCACTCACTCAGCTCAGAGATCCACTGGTTGACGATCACACATTGATCTGATTGGTTACAAGGTAGTTTGTGACGTCAGAAACACCAGCGATTTCAAAGCGTGTTTTTGAGACTGTCTTTGGTTCACTGCAGTTTTAAGGAGAAAATACTCAGCAATGCTGTCGACTTATGAGTTACACATGGTTTGTCTTAAAGCAGATTAAAAACACCACATAGACATTTAAACAACGTTAAAAGCTTGATTTTCACCACAGGGGGACTTCAAATAAATTCAATTTACAGAAACTAGTTTTTTTTATCTTAAAGTCAAAAACTAAAACTCAACTGTCATTTTTGTCTGTATGCAACAAACGACCCATTTGGCATGAAACTCTCAGTCAGCGGTTGTGCAGCGGTTATCGGTGTTGATCGTGGTGGCTCTCACATTTCCAGGTTTTTTCCAACAGTACAAAGCTCTTGGAGCTCCTCGAGGACTTCAGGTGTTTCACATTATCTCTCTGAGGGGGTCCTGACCTTCATGGTCTCAGCTCTGGGACTGCACACCTCATCCACGTCCTCTTAAACTGCCCTGTAATGTCCTGCAGATCTCCACAGAAGTGTAAACACATTTCAGACCCTCCTTCACAGCGCTTCAAAAGCTCGAATCCAGCGCTCTGGCTAACCGGCCTGCTGGGATTGAACTTGCTGTGGGTGAGAATATGTCAAGGACTATATGCAAACTTGAATTTTTTTTTTTTTTTTTTTGTGAGGATCTATTAATATTTCAATGCATTAAAATGCAATTCATACCACAGTAAAAAACGTTGGGTTATTTGTTTAACCCAACCGTTGGGTTACACATGTTGGGTCAATATGTTGGGTTATTTTTCCAAAAATTATTGGATCATTTTTAAAATCGTTGGGTAATTTCTAGAAATAACCCGACTGTTGGGTTAAATAGCATATGTATGCATGCATGCAAAAATGTCAGGGTATAGTCATAATGAAGAGATTGTATGAATCTAAAGGAGAATAAAGCATTTGTAGTAAAGGCTCCTAAGTTATGGAATAGTTTGCGAGTGGATATTAGATCTGCTGAATGTGTGTCTGTTTTTAAACGTCGTTTTGTATAGACGTGCTTTAATAATAATTTGATATTTTGTATTTATATTACATTTTCTTGTTCATATATTGTGTATAGCTCTTCATGAATGTATTCTTAATGATTGTGTCCTTAGCACTTTGTGCGTTTAAAAATGCTATATAAATAAAATGATACTTGCAAGTTTTAAAGAAATGAATTGTTGAAAAGAAAACCTTAAGTATAGGTATATGGTAACTATTTTACAGTGACATTGCCACACGTTACATGCAGTTACTATAGTAATAACTGTAAATTATACCTTAAGTAACTAACCCTAAACCAAACCCTAACCTTAAGTATACTGTAACAACGTCGCCACGAACAAAAGTGTACCCAAAAATATTTTAACACAACTGCTTATAATTATTTGAAAAATCTTTGTCCATTAACTCAAAGTTATGTGGTGTGACCAACGTGCAAAAACACCCATAAAGTACAATGGTAACACTGTACAATAAGGTTCATTAGTTAACATTAGTTATCTACATTAGTTAACATGAAGAATGAACAATACTTCAATACAGCATTAATTAATCTTAGTTAATATTAATTTCAACATTTACTAATACATTATTAAAATTAGGGCTGTCAAAAGATTAATCGCGATTAATCGCATCCAAAATAAAAGTTTGTGTTTACATAATATATGTGTGTACTGTGTATAATTATTTTGTATATATAAATACACACACATGCATGTATATATTTAAGAAATATTTGCATACATATATATTTATATAGTTTATATTATATATAAATATAATTTTTTTATATATATAAATAATAAAAAATTCTTAAATATATACATGCATGTGTGTGTATTTATATATACAAATTTAATTATACACAGTACACACACATATATTATTAAAAACAAACTTTTATTTTGGATGCGATTAATCGCGATTAATCTTTTGACAGCCCTAGTTAAAATCAAAGGTTGTATTTGTTAACATTAGTTAATGCATTGTGAACTAACATATTCACTAATATTAACAAAGATAATAATACTGTAACAAATGTATTGCTCATTATTAGTTCATGTTAGTTAATACAGTAACTAATGTTAACTAATTAACTTTATTGTAAAGCGTTACCGATAAAATAAAACAGATATCGCAGAGACACATAAGACTGTGTGAAGTACTCTAAAATATATCAGATAAATTTTCCTTTTCATGTCAAAGTAAAGTTAGTTCAGGGGGGAATAGAGTAGATATTTATGAACTTATAATTGTGATATTTGCAGAAAAATAAATAAGTGTATATTTGTGGGAAAACTTTAAGATGAATACACTCGCATGTGTTTGAAGTGTAAGAAAAATCTATCTGTTTACTGGCCACACATGACATTTTTAGAGTCATTGTATTCTGACAATAGATGACGAAGGAATGTCGAGTGTGATGTGAAGAGTGTGTTATTGATCTCACACACCCATTTTGGGCCCTGAATCAAAACACTGTGTGTTACAGTGTGAGGTTTGTAACTTGAGATCATGCAGTGAACATGAATAGCCTTTTGCACGTTCTCCAAAAGGTCTGTAACCGATCTCAACTTTATTATCGAGCGCACACAAAGAGACAGAGAGAGTCAGAAAGCTGATTAGATTGACGTGTGTAAAAGTATATGTCGTTCGGGAATGTTTGAGTGAGATCTCTACGCTCTTATAAACACTTGCCAGTGAGATGTTAACATGGCTGCAGTAAATTTAGCACCAAATGGTGAATGACCTTTGACCTTGTTTGTTCATTTCAGCTAGAATTTCCTCAGAGAGTTGTGGTGATAATTATAGAAAGGCTTAACGAGACGTCTTTTAGATACCGCAGCAACAACAACAAAAAAACATTTCATGACAAAGCCACCAGACAGGTTTCTATAAACAGTAACTTCCTTTAAGAGAAATTCCTCAGCCAGAAACAAAACTATATGGATTTATGATCATGAAGACAGGACATCTGGAGGTCACTGGATGTGGAAAGGACGGCTACAGTCCGCTGAGCATGAAGACATGACAGATGATGACAAAAATAACCTTTTAGAGATGCACTTCTTATGAATTGAGTTCTTTTATATCTCATTTCTCTCTTTGCTGACTTTCCAGTCAACTAAATCTGAGGCCAACAAATGAATATAATTCTATATCACAGGTTTTGACCTAAAAGTCCAAAAGTCCACTCGTTCATGTTTTTTACATACAAACTGAGAAATGCACTAAAAATTAAATATTTTTATCCCTTAAAACTAATCTTTGATCACCGAAATTCCATATTTAAATGGGTTTTCTTGAAAAAAAAAAAAAATGCTGTTTTATCATGTTGAAAGTGTGAACAAAGAATCCTTATCCAGTCATTCAGGATTTAAATTTGGTCAAAACGAGTGTAACCTTGAAGAACATTAAAGTCCCCCCTTAAAACTCATCTTTGATCACAAAAATGACATATTTAAATGTTTTTTTCCTTGAAAAAAAGTTTCTTAATGCCTTAAAATAGCTTGATTGTAACTCGACACCCTTGCCTCATTTAGTATACGTGGTTCTATGAATATGCAAATGAGCCCCGCCTCCACTCACTCGCTCAGCTCAGAGATCCACTCGTTGACGATCACACGTTGATCTGATTGGTTACAAGGTAGTTTGTGACGTCAGAAACACCAGCGAACCGTGTTTTTTGAGACTGTCTTTGGTTCACTGCAGTTTTAAGGAGAAAATACTCAGCAATGAATTTACCACATGGTTTGTCTTAAAGCATATTAAAAACACCACATAGACATATCATTAAAAGCTTGATTTTCACCACAGGGGGACTTTAAATTATCTTTATCTTGGGACAACAGAGGTGTATAAATAATGCATGTGTCTGTACAGAAGTTGACTTTCAAAAAGAAACATTCAAGTTCGTATTTATGACCACTTTGAACCTGTGAGCTTATTCGCTTTTTCCCCCAAAGCACTAGCAATGAAAAATTTGTGAAGTGTGACAGTCAGACAGACGTCACATTCAGGATGATGTATTAGCAAAGTAAGTAAAGGCCTGGTGAGTTAAGATGTTACATAGTTCACCCAAAAATGAAAATTATGTCCTTATTTACTCACCCTCAAATTGTTCCAAACCATATGAGTTTCTTCTGTTGAACACAAAAGACAGCTGACCCATTGACTTCCATTGTACTGGAAGTCAGTGGGTGCCGCCAATTGTCTGGTTACCAACATTCTTTAAAATATCATATTTTGTGTTCGGCAGAAGAAAGAAACTCATTGGTTTGACACAATTTGAGGGAACGATCCCTTTAAAAAGATTATGACTGGTTTATGTTTATGGATATTTGTCTCCACCTGGTGTTCAGATGAGAACTGTATTGTACAGAATCAGAAGCTATTCCAATGACAGGGAATCTCAGTGTTGTATTTTCTGAAATAATTAGGAAAATCCCACTTGAATTTTGTCAAGGAACATAGACTTCATTTAAATAGGCTATATAAAAACCTAATACATTTAAATACTGTATATTTATAATTAGTGTGTTTGAATTAGTGTATGTTCCCTAAAGAAAATACAGTGAAAGAGGCACTTTGCTTGAAATGTTTGGCATTATTAAAAACGATGACGTAAATTTAGTCATATGATGCATATTGTACATAGATATTCATGTTTAAACCTGGTCGCACGCAGTCACCGTATGTTTGGTCTAAAACGAAACTGCTGGGTGATTCTATAATTGGAGATACATTTTGCATTTCAATTTTTTTTTAAAAAAAAGGTTGTCATACAGAACCATTGTTTAAGAATTACCTTGAAAACACTTTAAAGTTTATATATTCAGTGCTATACAAATACAGATAGTTTATTACTTTCTCTATTTTATCAAAATATCACCTGTTTATAATTTTTCTCGTCAATTCTGTTACGGACGAACAACCAAATATATAGAAGTAACAGTACATCAAAAAATTGTAAATCTTTTTAGTTTCATTTGTCATTTAGTCCTTTTATTCAGGCCTTTAAAACAGATATTAAATGTTATATTTATACAACTTCAAAATTAGATTCACCCCCAGGCAATAGTGGATTATCCAAAGGGTGCACTTGTTTTTTTATAAAATTACTTGAACATTACAGGGTAGAGATAAAACTATAACATATATCTTACTCTTGCACAATATAAAAATAACAATATTAATTAGTTTGATATTTCAATGTATTATCTCATTAATATTCAAGATGAAAGACTAAAAACAGAATTGACACATCTGGCAACAGAATTGACGGGGGTAACAGAATTGACCCAAACCAACCAGAACATGCCTATAACAAGAAAATAACTGCTGAGTTATTGAGAAATACTCGACCAGATATCCCTCTGGATCTCTACATGCCGTGTCGCAACCTTGGTCGGGGGTGGAATTAATCTGAGGATGTCCTCATGTGGGTACCAATGAACATCTTCACTACCAGGCCAAAATAATCTATTTTTTCCTATTTGGTGCATGCACTTGCGACGGAAGCAAATCAATCAAAACTAACTTTAGATGGAAAATAACTTAACTCTGCTATAAAGCCAAAACAATCTCTGTTGCCTTAAATTATAAGCTTATCTCTGTAAAGCTGCTTTGAAACAATCTACATTGTTAAAAGCGCTATATAAATGAAGATGACTTGACTTGACATGACTTGACTTGACCCTCACATGAGTCTCATTGACCTCCAGGATGGTACCAGGATAGATATCATGGTCATATGTGAGGACACACCATTGTCCAACCACATCCTGGCTCTCCCAGTGTATGTCTGTCTGTTGGTCTTCATCTCTCTCTTCAACAGCTCTCTCTTCTCCAACGGTTCTCTCTTCTCTCCTCCTCTCTCTTGGTGTTAAAGGGATAGTTCACTTTGAAATTAAATTTTGGTATGTTTTAGCTTACCTGAAGGGCATCCAAGATGTAGGTGTCTTTTTTTCCGCAGTAGTTTCCATTTTGATATTTTTAGGTCAAACCGTTCTTGTCTGTCAGTCACTTCATGCAGGAATATGGTCACGGTCTCAAAGAGCATGCACAGAGTCCAAATTAAAACAATTCCCCATCGTCCAAATTAAACAATTCCCCATCGTAAGTACACATTGATGGCCTAAGACACGAAACGAGCGGTTTGTGTGAGAAAACAAACAGTATTTATATCGTTTTTACCTCTTATAACACAATCACGTCGAAGTGATATGAAGGCGCGGGCGCTTTCTGCTGTGTGACGTGTGCGCATAGATGTATATACACTAGATTTCGCATTAAAGACATTCGTTCCAATGAACTGCCGTAGCCAAGGCGACATCTAGTGTATATACATATATATGCGCACACGTCACACAGCAGGAAGCGCCCGCGAGTTCAGATCACTTCGACGTGGTTGTGTTATAAGAGGTAAAAACGATATAAATACTGTTCGTTTTCTCACACAAACCGCTCGTTTCGTGTCTTAGGCCATCAATGTGTACTTACGATGGGGATGTTTCATTTGGACGATGGAGAATTGTTTAATTTGGACTCTGTGCATGCTCTTTGAGACAGTGACCATATTCCTGCATGAAGTGACTGACAGACAAGAACGGTTTGACCTAAAAATATCAAAATTGAAACTACTGCGGAAAAAAAGACACCTACATCTTGGATGCCCTTCAGGTAAGCTAAAACATACCAAAATTTAATTTCAAAGTGAACTATCCCTTTAAGTCCACAACCAATCTGACTCTTCCCATTTCTTTCTTGTGCCTCCATCTTTCCTAATCCTTTTTTAAGTTCTCCTCTCTTCTCTCTGGGGTAGCATCACGTCTCGCTCGATATCTACTCTGTTTCTCCGCAGCAGAGAGTGGCATGTCTGAGGCACACATTTTTACATTATATTACATTGTATTACAGTATTATTATTATATTATTGTACGGTAGCATGACAAATAACCACACATGCTTGGGTGGATGGTACATGTGTGTGTCTGAGTGTGTGTTGAAATCCTCTGATCATGGTAGAATAACCCAATTGATCAGTGTGTGTGTGTGTGTGTGTGTGTGTGTGTGTGGCTATAAACACACATTATGCATTTTTGTGTGTGTTTGCATCATTGTGTGATTGTAACCAAGGCAGGGGCAGTGTGAAAACCAAGGCATGGACATTGGTCAATTCTGTTACCGTACCTTGGTAACAGAATTGACAGTAACAGAGTTGACATTTTTAGTATTTTTTCCTAATAACACCACATGCTAGCATAAAGGCTAAGAGCACATGGCCTGATACTAAAGATGATTTTAAAAACTTTTAATACCTCCTTTTCTTAATATTTTTGAACTTTGCTTTCCCTATGAGATTGTTGAAACAGTTTTGACATGTTATATAAGAACTCTTGGTGCAAGTGCCTGTAAGATTGCATGGCTTCAGAGAGAACAAAACACATACCTCCTAGTTCTTCACAGTTTAATACCAAAAGGGAAGTGACATCATCTTGCGTTGCTTAGGATACTGATGCGACAGATCAGCATAATTTAAAGAGACAATAACATGTAGTAACAGAATTGACACAGGATTTATGGATTGGTATTTTCCAACAATAAAAGTTACTTTTAAACAAATTAATTTAGCATAATTTGGAAACTGTCACCAATAATAATTTATAAACAAAATAATTAAAACCCCAACCTGAAATTTGTAATTTAAAACATGTTTAATGCATATTTTACCCTTGTTTGAAAAAAGTACCACCCACTAAGGACAGTATGATATCATGACTTTCAGCATCATGAAATAGCTTTTAAAATAAAATATTTTCTAGTTTTACACTCTAACATTTTGTGACTCTTAAAAAGAATAAAAAAAAAATTAAAATGTGTTTTTGGAGTAAAATTTTGGTAAAGCTGTTAAAAATAAATGGCTTCGGACTTCAAATGTATCTCCAATTAAAGAATCACCCTGCTCTCACAGCAAATGTGAGTAAATTCTGTCATCTTTGCAGGACTGTGATATGAACAGTGTGCAATGTACAGGGTGGGCCATTTATATGGATACACCGTAATAACATGGGAATGGTTGGTGATATTAAAGTCCTGTTTGTGGACTTCTAAATGGCCACCATGGTCACCACCCATCTTGAGGAGTTTGCCCCCTCACATATACTAATGTGCCACAAACAGGACTTTAATATCACCAACCATTCCTATGTTATTACGGTGTATCCATATACCTAAATGGCCCACCCTGTAGAATATTTTTAGCAACAGTATGGAAGTGAATAGCACATAACAGGCACAATACTGGTATAAACATAAATATCAATAATATTTGACTAAATTTACGTCGTCGTTTTTAAACACCACGGGTTTCACAGTCCACACTACAACGTGAAAACGGCGTTTTCAAATGTGTCCACTTCGGAGTGCTTTCAAAAAAGCTTCGTTTTTATTAATAAAAACGCCGTCTCAGTGTGGACGGAAGGCCAAGCCTACGGAGAGAAAAGTAGGCTATACGTTTTCAAACGAAAAATGTGGTCGGTGTAGGACCATGTATTTTGTTGAAATCTACAGTATGAACTGGAAGAGCTGTGCAGTTTCACAAAGCCTTCATTATAATGCATGGAAGAAAAAACAAAACAAAACTTTAGACCATCTTGCAAGTTATTGTTCTGTTAAATTAAGCTGATCTAAGACTAACACGAACAACCCCACAACATTTGAACAAAACTTGGTTGATTATCCACGGCAGGAGAGTCAGGTATGAATTATGAATTAAATGATTCATGAAATGTGATTACTTCATAACACCATAGAAAGGAAATGAATATGACACACTTGTCATTTAAAGACCATAGACTGTGTTAAAGACCCACTGGATGGCGCCATTTATCAATTCACTGAACATTAAAAAAACAGCCCTTTATCAAAACGTATTTGATTTGTTATTATATTTGTTGGTATTGTTTCTAATTATAAAAAATTCGCTTCGTTTGTCGAAATTTTAGTAAGTGCCTCCAACTTGTTTTTTTGTTGTTGTCATCACTCTTATTCATCTCCATTAGTCATGGATGTCCAACTTGAGCTAGTATTTTCTCAGAAACTTGAAGGATCTGAAACCAAAATACATGACCCTTAATCTTTATGCGTGACCGACAGTAGCCTATTTGGTCACTAACTCGGCAGTCACCGATGCTTGACACTTTACCTGAACAACTATCAGTTGGCTTGGCTGGGGAGACAATTGTGTAAAAATGTAACTACATAGGCTACTACAACAGAAAGTCCAACAAATAGCCTACTGAGTCATTCCTTACAGCATGGCGAAATCTGGAAGTTTTTTGGGGGTGTTTTTGTCGCAACAAAGGCACACAAGAAGTGTGAGAAAGCAGAAGAAACTTCATGGGTGAGCTGTGTGTGTTTGGACTTCAGACGAATGAAGTGCGACCACCTGATTCGACAGACAGGAACATAGGGCTCAACTTCATTTACAATTGTCTGGGTGTGAACACTTTTTTTTTTTTTTTTTTTTTTTTTGAGAGAGAGAGAGAGAGAGAGAGAGAGAGAGAGAGAGAGAGAGGTAAGTTTCCATAACTTGATTTTTGATAATTAATGGTATGTGGCAGTGACAAACATTTTAAGGACATTAGCCTATTCAGATTCGATATCTAGACAGATATCATCCAGCATTACAAATGGTTTTGACTAATTGTGTTTAGTTTCAGATATCTAAAGTGAACCATAATCGCCATTGAAGTGAACGAGAATGCTAATCTCTGTGTATATTAGACTAGTATATATAGTTTGTGCATTAATTTACTCTATTTAACACTATTCTAAAGGAAAACATGTCAGGTTAAAAAAAAAAAATCCCTTAATGTTTCTTAGAAAAACAGGATTTCCATTCATGCAAGTTTTAAGAGGAAACAGCTGTTTTGGGGTTCATAGAAGTTCATAGATACTTTTCAAACTAAAATCAGAACACCTTTCTGATATAATGACAAATAAGTGCGTCCACGGTTAAGGATTCTTCATCTCTTTCTATTCATGTTGGTACTATGTGTTTTTTAAAAAAAAAATCTATCTATCTATCTATCTATCTATCTATCTATCTATCTATCTGTTTGTGTGTGTGTGTGTGTGTGTGTGTGTGTGTGTGTGTGTGTGTGTGTGTGTGTGTGTGTGTGTGTGTCTGTGTGCAGTCCTTGGCAAAATAAATAAATAAAAATGGGCCAACCCAAAAATGGGAAAATGTCTTTTTAACCACAAACCACTGGTCAGGAAATTAGCAAGAATTGCACAAATACTGTAAAGTAACTTTACAACGGAATAGCCTTTCCCAACTTACAGACAGCTTTTTGCTGGAGTCAGTGTTGTTCCACTTAATGTTAATGGCTTCAAACATTTCATGAGTAGCTGAAAAAGTTCATTCGAGTTCAATATGAGACCAAATATTCACTATAGGGTTCAAATCTGGACTCTGACCAAGGCCAAAACATGAGCCTGGTAGACTTGTTCTCAAGCCAGTTCTCGGTTATCAGCATTGTCTTGTTGAAAAATAAATAACATCTGATCATTCCTCTTTAGATAAGAATATTTAATTTGTGGGAAGCAAGCCATTCTGCAATATTCTCCTGTACCTCAAAGCATTAAATTACTTTTCACAATGAAGTAGCTCACCAATACCAACAGCTAAAAAGCCTCCTCTTCCTCCATGATTCACTGTGGTAGAGATGCATTTATTATTATTATGTCTCAGTAGATTTTCATAGACGCTGATCTGGTGCATCACCATGCAACTCGTGTTTCATTGTGATTCATCAGTCCACACACAACTTCCCATATTCTGCTCAAATTTCCTTATTTCCTTGCCATAATTCTTCCCAGGAGTGCTATGCATATTGCATTATCAGCATTTAGGACAGTTGTATAACCTTGACTTTTTGCCCCATTTTAAGATGTATATGTATTTGCAGACCTAATGCCAGCCACGTCTGAGGAGCAGCAGGGCCTCTAAAATGAGTTTCCATGAAAAGAGCGAGGAAGGAGTTTCTGTTCAGGCTAAAAGTGCAGGAACTCCAGGACCCAGCTGTGTGTCTATGAAGAGTGATGTATCTATGGGCATACCACCTGAATTCAGTGGTGAAGCAGCGACCTCTGACCTCAAGTGAGAAACAAGATTAAATCATAATAATTTATACAGTACAGACGAATAAACATAGGCACACTTCCTTTCCATGGTCTATCTATAAGCATATTCACAAAGCTTTAGCATGTGGCTGTGTATTAATGAAAAGTGACAGTTCAATGAAAAACCTCATACAACATTGGCAATGTTTACATGCAACCAAATAATCCGTTAGTAATCGGATTGACGGCTCAATCGGACTGAAAAGCCTTCATCGATTCGATTGAGCTCGATTCAAATGAAATTTCGATCGGATTGAAAGGGGTGGTTTCCTTTTCTAATCCGATCGAGAGAACATGTAAACACAAGATTGAAAATCGAAACTGAACAGACTGCGCTTGTGCAATAGCGTAATGACGTATGACGTTGCGAACGAGCTGTTTCTCCTGTTGAATAAAGTGTCTTATAAATGAAATCCCGTCATTCTAAAATTCTCCTTTCACTGCTTCTGTGAAGTCGAGCAGGACAACGTCCCACCAGTCCTTGTTTCGGATTCTCATCCACAGACGAGCCTGGCTCCGCCCTCCTATGTACTTCCGCTCAATTTTCATTTTCCTTCAGTACTCCGTCTGGGTTTGCGGTATATTCTTGGGTTTTCTTCAGCCAAATTTTTACCGGCCCAATCAGCGAACAGAGGGAGTGGCTGAGAACGATGATGTTGAGTTTGTGCGCTAGTTTGAGTTGTAGGGTTACGTCACGACCAAACGTTAGCGATTGGTTATGGTAGATCCAGAGTGGCTCTGGGCAGATCCAATAGTTTTAAACTTCAACAGAGTACTCGCCTTCAAGGAAGTTAACGCTTGTCAATGGAGAGTGGCCAGACTCTCTGTACAAATGAAATGTAAGAGAGTCTGGTAGGACCAGGCTACTGGTTTTGGGTGCGGGGAGGGGCATTTTTACTGAGTGATAAATACAAGCAGCACGGCAAAAAGGTTCATATGCTCATTGTCTCCAAATTATGACCAGAGACGGATATGAAGTCTGCTGTTTAAAGCCAATGTCGGAGAATCGTTATTATTCGCAGTCAGTGGGAAACTCTGTATATTCGTGCAGTGTGCGTATGTCAAAATCAATTCCAATTTAAAGCTTGTGACATAAACGCGCACATCAACTTCAACTATGATCACTTTATTTAGTGTTCATGTAAACACTACATTCGGATTCATCAATCGGAATGAATTGAGACCGATTGAAACAAAAGGTGTGCATTTAAGGCAAGAATGCAAATATGATTAGCTCACACTTTGAGACTTTTAAGTGCATGCAGTGCTAACGATGTTACCAGATAACACATCTAAAGTCTCTCTGCAGGGATTTGCTCCAGGTTCGTTCCACATGTGGAGTGTGTGAGCAGGTTCTGAGAGATCCAGTCTCTATTTCCTGTAGACATAGTTTCTGCAAACAGTGTATCAGCTGCTACTGGACTAAGTCCAGTCCATCAGAAGACTTTGACTGTCCTCAGTGCAGGAAGAGATCTAGAACACGGCCCATTCTACAAACAGATAAAGTCTTGGGAGGATCCAGATCTGCTGGTTCTGCTCTTTGTTACACAAAAGCAGCCCGGCTGGAGGAGCCTAACAACCTGGAGCCGGTGGTGGATGATGTCCTGCAGAGAGTCAAAGAGAGACACAAAACCAGCATGAGGAACAAGTATGAGAACTTATTTGAGGGAATCAGACAACAGGAGAATCAAACCCTCCTGAACAGGATCTACACACAGCTCTATATCATAGAGGGAGAGAGTGAAGGGGTGAATGAAGAACATGAAGTGTTACAGATGGAGAAAACACCCAGGACACAACATTCACAAGACACTCAAATCCACTGCAATGACATCTTTAAATCCTTAACTGAACTAGGATGTGAGGGGAAGAGAAGAGAGGGGAATGACACAATAAAGACTGTTCTTACTAAAGGCGTTGCTGGAATTGGAAAAACAGTCTCTGTCCAGAAATTCATTCTGGACTGGGCTGAAGGAAAAGCTAATCAGGATGTTGACTTCATGTTTGTGCTTCCATTTCGAGAGTTGAACTTGATTAAAGATCATCAGTACAGTATTCGCAAACTTCTGCTCGACTTTCTTCCTGAACTTCATGATGTGGACTCAAAGATTTATGATGAATGTAAAATGGTGTTCATCTTTGATGGTCTGGATGAAAGCCGAATTACAATGATGTTTTCAGATGGACAGAAAGTTTCTGATGTGAATGAGTCTTCATCAGTGGGTGTGTTGATGTCAAATCTCATTAGAGGAGAGCTGCTTTCTTCTGCTCTCATCTGGATCACCTCCAGACCAGCAGCGGCCAATCAGATCCCTTCAGATTGCATTAACCGGGTGACAGAAATTCAGGGATTCAATGACTCTCAGAAGGAGGAATATTTCCGGAAGAGGATCAGCGATCAGCATCAAGCCAGCAGAATTATCTCACACATCAGAAGATCAAGAAGCCTCCACATCATGTGCCACATACCCGTCTTCTGCTGGATCTCATCCACTGTGCTTCAGAACATCCTGAAACAAGATGACGGTGCAGAAATCCCTCAAACTCTGACTGAAATGTACATCCACTTCCTGATCATTCAGATAAACATCAGGAATCAGAAGTATGATGAGAGAGATCCTGGAAGACTCCTGCAATTCAACAGGGAAGTGATTTTGAAACTTGCGGAACTTGCTTTCAAACAACTGAAGAAGGGCAACATCATGTTCTATGAGGAGGATCTGAGGGAATGCGGGATAGATGTCATTGACGCCTCGGTGTATTCTGGGATTTGCACCGAGATATTTAAAGAAGAGTCTGTGATTCATCAGAGGAAAGTCTTTTGCTTCGTGCATTTGAGCTTTCAGGAGTTTCTGGCAGCTGTTTATGTGTTTTATTGTTATGTAATTAACACTGTGGAGGCACTAAGGTTTTTTGATTCCCTGCATAATTTGCTCAGAGGAGCTGTAGATAAAGCCTTAGAAAGCGAGAATGGACACCTGGATATCTTCCTCCGGTTCCTGCTGGGCATCTCACTGGAGTCCAATCAGAAACTCCTAAAGGATCTACTGACCAACACTCACAGCTGTTCAAGGAGCATTGAGAAAACAACTGCGTGTATTAAAGACAAAATTAAACATGGACATAATCTTTCAGCTGATAGATCCATCAATCTTTATCTTTGTCTCTTTGAAATGAAAGATCAGACTCTGTACAGAGAGATCCAGGAGTTTCTGAAATCAGACAAATACTCAGAGAAGAAGCTCTCTTCTGCACTTTGCTCAACAATCGCCTACATGTTTCAGATGTCAGACGAGGTGCTGGAGGAGCTTAATCCCAAGACATTTAATACATCGGAAGAAGGTCGAAGAAAACTCTTACCAGCTGTGAAGAACTGCAGAAAAGCTCTGTGAGTGTTACATTCTCATATTACTTAAGAACTGAATGGTGCTTTTTTAAATAATTTTCATAAATTTACGTTTTACAACTTTGCAGATTTTCCCTTATTAAGCTCTGCAAAGACTTATTAAGTATCTGGCAAAATCCGACTAAACAGTCAGTAGGCTTGACAGTCTTGAAAGTTATCAAGTTGTTTTGAGTGGGCTTGTGAGATGCAGGCTTAAAGATGAAGTATGTAAGATATGTTTTATGTTTAAATACATTTTCTTAACCCAGTTTATTGTTCATTGACTACTACTATTATGTCATTCATGAGTTTATCTCCCCCAAAAGCACCATCAAAACATTGAGAGTGGTAGCAGGCTGAGAGTTTGTGGGCGTGGCTACTGTAGCAGGCAGGGATTTTGGGGTGTGGCTACTGTAGTAGGCTGAGAGTTTGGGGGTGTGGCTACTGTAACAGGCAGGGATTTTGGGGTGTGGCTACTGTAGTAGGTGGAGAGTTTAGGGTGTGGCTACTGTAGCAGGCAAGGAGTTTGGGGTGTGGCTACTGTAGTAGGCTGAGCGTTTGGGGGCGTGGCTACTGTAGCAGGCAGGTAGTTTTGGGCGTGGCTACTGTAGTAGATGGAGAGTTTTGGGCGTGGCTACTGTAGTAGGCTGAGAGTTTGGGGGTGTGGCTACTGTAGCAGGTAGATAGTTTTGGCTGTGGCGGCTACTGTAGTATGCTGAGAGTTTGGGGCGTGGCTACTGTAGCAGGTGAGAGTTTGGGGCGTGGCTACTGTAGCAGGTGGTCTTTAGTTGTGTTTAGCCTGTGTAGGATCTAGGGATGCTCATTTCGATTAATTTTCCCGACCGACAACCGCCGCTCGTTAATCGATTATTAACCGTTAACTGATAAGATTATAATATTGAATTGACAGCCGATCTCACCAATCATAATCCGCCATTTTGTCCGACAAAGCAGTCAGGAGAGATAACGTTAGCTAGCAGATTAACATGGGAGGATTTGAACTTGAAAAACGGAATGTACTGACCCCTTTCCGCGGTTTAAAACAACATTCCTTCTTATGTTCATTCGTAACTTATTTGATGCTATAGAAGGAAGAGATGATCGTTTCACGAGCAGCTTTAACGGATGCTCTACAGCGATCTGTCAGACACATTTAAGAGCCACAAAACGGTATGTAGCCTATTGTATTGTTTATTTTAAAAAATGACCAAATTTGAAAGGTGAGACTTTGTTTAATATGTTTAATATCAGAAGTAACCGAAAAGTAACCTGGTCTGTCCTGTCTGTCAGCATGTTGTCAGTCTCCTCTCTGCTCCGCGATGTATTTTTCACTGCGTGAGAACATGGTGTACGTGAGAGCAGTGTAGCTTGTCGGACATAGCGACAGTAACTAAGGGGGGCGGGTCTTTGCGAAGGGTCAATTGCATTAAATACAAATAAAATGGACGCGTAACTGTGACCCTTTAAAAAAAAAAAGTTTTTATCAAAGGGTTTATTTTAACGTGCAAAGTGCAAACAGCAGCATACAGAACAGATCAACAACAGAACCTGGATTCAGTTTAAATTTTCACGCACTTGCAGCATTTCTGACAGTGAGAGAAAAACAGAATAAAATAATACAAATAAAAAAACAAAATAGGCCTACACTAAATATATTTTTTTAAACTTAAAGGGTCATTTCACCCATTTGAACATTGTTTTTTATTTAAAGTGGGTCATATATGTAGTCGAAATGTAAAATAATTTTTGAATTTGGTGCCTTCGTGACCGAGAAAAGACAAAAAATAACTTCAGAACGCATTTGTATGAAAGACAACAACTCCCACAATGCACCACATTGCACAGCTCCGCAAGCCACTCCCACTAATCCAGAAAGCGCATATCTGCCTATAAGAGAAATCACTCTTCCGTCTACAAGGCTAGCTACTACCAGAGCTTGAAATTCATTTCACATTCACACAAAATGTCTAGTTAGTTGGCGAACTCATATAGTGCATTACTCCTCGTTTGTATTTCTTTCGAAAAGGTGAATTATTGCATGGTACCTGGATGTTCAGTCAGAACATATGCGGTGCGAAACTAGGATAGTTCTCAACACAAACGTCCGTGTCCTCGTCTGATTCAGAGATTTCGTCCAGGAGAAATTGTCATCGTTGAAATTCTTTGCCGCAGACGGACTCTATCTCTGTGTTCGTAGCGGTTCGTAGCTGCATTGTGAGATCACCGGCGCCACCAGTCCGCCCTAACTCGAGCCAGTCCGGGCTCCTCGTCCGCGGCAGGCAGATCTTCTGCCTCGGCTGCTCTTCGCTATAATGCGGCTTGTAAAGGTAGCCACAAACACCTGATTCAAGCATCAGACTTCCGAAATCCTCTTCTTCTATATCATATTGAGCACTCTCCTCCGCTATTGTCATAACTTTACATCTGTCTCCACAGCGCCTGTTAGCTTAGCTTCAAACAAGATGGAGGATATTGCTTTCAGTTTCAGAGAGTAAAGTCCCACCCACTGATCTGTAATAGGTCTGTAGCGTGAGCGCGCCCCACCCTGGGAAAGATGAGAAACTAGTGCTTGTAGTCTTAACAGAAATCCCCCCCTCTAACACTTCCTCCTACAATGACGCAAAATGACGATTTTTGCGTCATTGTAGGAGGAAGTGTAAGAGGTAAATAACAGATTTCTCCCGTCTCAGGGGAAAATGAGAGAGTGTTGCACGACCATTCAATAGTATGACTGGGTTTCTAACAATGCAAAGCTTAATGCAAATGGGTGAAGTGTCCCTTTAAATAATTAAATTAAGATGACAAAAAGAAAACACTGAATCCGTTTGTACAAAGCTTTAGAAAAAAACGGCAATTTTTTTTCCGTTTTTTTATTTAAAAAAAGCAACATCAACGTGATGTGGGGTCAGTCTGGAGCGCAGCCTGTTGACAGTTAGACCCGCGGCAGAAAACACCCTCTCCGATGGGATGGATGTCCCATCGGACGGGAATACACAGGTAACGTCTCGAGACGTGTGTGGTTGCACTTGTCGACCATAGACTGTAAAAAAGGTGTCGACGCGCTCCGTGAGTTAATAAATATATAAGCTATAAAGTATTTTATTTTTAAACCATGCAGCAAACTAAAAAAAAAAAAGATAAAAAAAAAAACTTTTAAACCGTTTAACTGATAGTATTAATCGGTCAAAATTTTTACATTCGGTTAACGGTTAAACGGTCAATATGAGCATCCCTAGTAGGACCATGACTGACACGTTACATGAGAAAAGACATTCAGCTTCGGTTACAAAAGTGCAAGCCAAAGTTCAACCTTCAAAATTTTAACCTTCAAAAGTTAAATAGGTGATGAATTTGAAATGTGTTTTGTTCTCTTATAGTCTTGCTGACTGTAATCTCACTGATAAATCTTGTGAGATTGTGGCATCAGCTCTACAGTCATCAAACTCCGTACTGAGAGAGCTGGACCTGAGTAACAATGACCTGCAGGATTCAGGAGTGAAGCTTCTCTCTGATGGACTGAAGAGTCCAAACTGTCAACTAGAGAAACTGAGGTTTCTAAGAGTTTTTTACAGTTCAATTATTTTGATAAAATACAATCCTGTGTTAAAGTTAAATGCAAGCTGCCCATATGGTTCCAGACACAGTCACTTTTAATATCTGGTCTAATGCTATGTGTAAATTACCACATGTACAACAGTTCTAAAAAACTGTCTTAAACTGTTCTAAAAACAGTGTGTGTGTGTGTGTGTGTGTGTTTGAAGATTATCTGACTTTTGATATGCATGTTTAGATTATCTGGCTGTATGGTGACAGAGAAAGGCTGTTGTTGTCTGGCCTCAGCTCTGAGTTCAAACCCATCACACCTGAGAGAGTTGGATCTGAGCTACAATTGCCCAGGACACTCCGGAGTCAAGATGCTTTCGGATCGACTGAACCACCCAAACTGCACACTGGAGATACTCAAGTATGTAGACCTGAAATTGTGTTGTGTACATTAGGGGTGTATATCACACTAAATGATGCAATTTTTGCCGATACCATAACACATGCCACGATTGGATTACGATTCAGTGGTATATTGATCAATATATTGATAATATGATATTATGTGCCTATTTTACACCATCAGTTTTTTTTTATTAACTTACAAATGCAACCAAAACACATAACATGAACATTTAACTGAAATGTGCAAATCATTGGGACATCCACAACAAAAAATAAAAACAGAAGGGGGGAAAGCAATAACAACAGTCAACATGCAAACTCTGGACAAGTGATAGAAGGTGATGGTTTGTCATGAAGGTGAAGACCATTTTTACATGCGTTCTTCTGTGTTGTTTAGTTTGGACCATGGAGAGTCCTTCAGGATCACACCAGGACTGCGGAAATGTAGGTTCTCGCTCTGACACACACTTCATGCACATTCAGTTTTTTTTTTCAATTCAATATTATTGTGCTTTTATAATACAGATGATCCAAAAGCAGTCATAGAATAGTGGCAAAGACAAAGATGACAAAATCAAGGATCTTTAGTGATATCACTGATGTTTTAATCTCTCTTCAGATTCCTGTCATCTCACATTCGATCAAAACACAGTGAACACTCATCTCATTCTGTCTGAGAACAACAAAAAGGCAACATATTTAGAAGAGGAGCAGCCATATCCTGATCATCCAGAAAGATTTGAGCACTATGAGCAGGTTCTGTGTGGAGAGAGTCTGACTGGACGCTGTTACTGGGAGGCTGAATGGAGTGGCTGGAGTCATATAGCAGTCACATATCGAGGTATCAATAGGAAAGGAGGGAGTGACTGCAGGTTTGGACTCAATGAAAAGTCCTGGAGTTTGGTCTGCTCCGGTAAAAATTACTATGCCAGGCATAATAATGCAAGAACTGACGTACCCGCGCCCTCTTCATGTTCCCACATTATAGGAGTGTACCTAGATCATCCAGCTGGCTCTTTGTCTTTTTACAGTGTTTCCACTGAAACAGGCAAAATGATCCACATTTACACCTTCCACTGCACATTCACTGAGCCCCTCTATGCAGGATTTGGTGTTGGGGTTGACAGCGGCTCTTCAGTGTGTTTATGTGAAATACAGAAGATGTAAGGCAGGTGTGTCAAACATTCAGACCACGGGCCAAATACAGCCTGTGGAGGAATTTTTCTTTTTTAATTACGCAACATTTGTGCTAAAATATGCTTAAATTATTTATTTATTATATTAGTGTCATATTTAATCTGTGTGCCATGCCATGCACAAAGAAACTCTGGTCAGTGATGTCACATTATTTATATTATTATAAATCGGACAAGTTCAATGTTCAGTGTTTTCTACCAGTGCATAACTTACATTTGACTGTTATATTCTTATTGGGAAATAAGTGTATATAAAAAATAATGTGCTTGTATTTCTATTTTGCATCCTAAGTCTGTTAAACATTATTTTATATATGTCAAACAGACAAAGCATAACAGATAAAAGGCAGTGCAATAATGTTAACTATTTCTTGTTGGAGGTTACATAAAGTTATTATAATATCATTGAATTACAACTGTTAGTTAGAAGTGTCTTAAATTTACAGAGAAAATAAATGTCATAGTAAAGTTTTTTCCCCGATCACCGTTTTGTATATAAACTATAAGAACATGACATTAGACAATGTCTGTCCTTGATCATGTGTTGCACTGTGGATCTAGGTTAAAAACATTTATATAGGCTTGCTACACTGTAAAAAATCCAACTTACGTTTTGTATGACAAATTCAGTTTTAAAAGTTTATTCAACTATTTAACATGAAAAAAGTTGAGAAAAGTTGAGATAACTCAAACACATAAGTTGAGAAAACTCAAAAATGTCCTGCAGCTGGTTGCCTTAAACTTTTAAGTTTTCTCAACTTTTTTTTTTTTTTTTACAGTGTACATGTACAACCCACTTTAATGTCTTTTTCTTTAACAATGTCTAAAGATCTACAAAATCATTAATATATAATGAATAAACTACAACATCAGTAATGGAACTGTTTAGGAGTTTAAGCGTAAAAAAAAAAAAAAAACTTTTCACATAGCCTAATTATTAACAGCAGTCTTGTGGACTAAACTGTGGATAATCAGGGATAATCGGTTTTCATATTTTAAAATACACAAAAAATATTTAAAATAATTACAAACTATTATATGTTGCCTTGTTTAAATACACAAAAAGGAATATCTAGCAATAATATTGTATAAACTTTTTGACATTTATGTACACAAAGCCTGGTTGAAATCTGCAGACATTAGGCTATTGCAGTTTATTTTTATTTATTTTTTCTTCCACCGAGAATCACAATATTGTTTACAAGCTATTGGACTGTTTGAAATTCACAGGCTGCATTTTGGTCTGTTTTTTCAACTGGTCAACTGATTCGGACCAGAGCAATCAGTGTGGTGTAAAAATGAAAAAGGCTGAAAAATGCTACAATTTATAGCAATTTATACAATTTATTGGTCCGGACCAAATTAACTGAGCACCCTAAACCAATGTGAAACACCCTAAATTATCATTACATATAATTTCCCTTTTTTAAAAATAATATTTATCATTAAAATAATCATACAAATAAATTTTTAATAATCAACTTATTGAAAGGTCTATTTTTTCTTTTTTCTTTTTTTTTTTTTACCGAAATTAAGTTGTTAGAGAGAATGTTAGGGATTAGCTGCACACTTTTTAAAGTCAAATTTAAGGCTTTTTAAGACCTTTATTAGACCGTAAAAAAATAATACTGTAGGCTACATTAGGGGTGCGCAATATTGACAAAAATATATCTTGATATTTTAAAAGTTTTGTTGATAATAATTAGATGATATTTGACTGATTGTGTTTTTGTACTGGTACCATGCTGGTTTAGGTCTGTTAGAGAGTGTAGGGTGGCAAGTGTCACTTTTGATTGATCCCATAAAAATTCCATTCCAAATATTCCATAAATTCATAAATAGAGTTCACAATCACATTGATTTAAAACTTTTAAAAAACTCTGTATAAAGTTAAAAGATAAAGGTTTAGTATTCGTAGGCCTACATTTTACAACGTTAGGCCTATTAAAAAAGTTAGAGAAAGTTATTCCTTTACATAGGCTGTCCTACATTATTTAAAACCATTAAAAACAAAAAGTCAATGTACAATCATTTAAAACGTTTTCAGAAAAAAGTATCTTTCTAAGTTCTTTTAAAGATATCAAAAAAAGTTGGTTTCTAAACAGTTCAAGTGTGAGCATTTAAACATATCAAACAGCGGTTAAAAATACATCAAACGAATAAACAAAGTGTTTCCTTCACATAGGCTACAACTTAAAATTATGCCGACCTTTAAAATACAAAAAGGATAACAGAAGTGTAAAAACAATTAAGAGAGTTTTTCCTTCACATAGACCTACATCAGTTAAAAACGTTTAAAACATGTTCTTAAAACAAGTTAGAGAATGTAGCTATTTCGCTTTTAAATATATCAGAAAAAAAACGTAAAGTCCGTTTCAAAAACTTTTCAAGCCTGACCATTAAAACACATCAAACAACAGGTTAAAAATACATCAAACAAATATAGGCTTGAGTTCTCTACAATCTACTGCTAAAATGTAGTTTTTAGGCAGAAAATATCTGTCACTCAGTTCCGTATTACTCATCGATGGCAGAAATATGAATGAGAATAGATCAGTGTGTGAAGCCGAGGGGCTGTGTGTGTATGTGTGTGCTCGTGTATGTGAAAATCCCAAAATAAATTCTTATGGGGGGTCCCTAATGACTTATGGGGGGTCCGGGACCCCCCCAGACCCCCTCATTTCGAACCCTGTCAGAGCCTGAATATAAACCCAGCACATATTTTTCATTACTCAGCTCAACATACATACAGTATATACACTCACCTAAAGGATTATTAGGAACACCTGTTCAATTTCTCATTAATGCAATTATCTAATCAACCAATCACATGGCAGTTGCTTCAATGCATTTAGGGGTGTGGTCCTGGTCAAGACAATCTCCTGAACTCCAAACTGAATGTCAGAATGGGAAAGAAAGGTGATTTAAGCAATTTTGAGCGTGGCATGGTTGTTGGTGCCAGACGGGCCGGTCTGAGTATTTCACAATCTGCTCAGTTACTGGGATTTTCACGCACAACCATTTCTAGGGTTTACAAAGAATGGTGTGAAAAGGGAAAAACATCCAGTATGCGGCAGTCCTGTGGGCGAAAATGCCTTGTTGATGCTAGATAAGAGGTCAGAGGAGAATGGGCCGACTGATTCAAGCAGATAGAAGAGCAACTTTGACTGAAATAACCACTCGTTACAACCGAGGTATGCAGCAAAGCATTTGTGAAGCCACAACACGCACAACCTTGAGGCGGATGGGCTACAACAGCAGAAGACCCCACCGGGTACCTCTCATCTCCACTACAAATAGGAAAAAGAGGCTACAATTTGCACGAGCTCACCAAAATTGGACAGTTGAAGACTGGAAAAATGTTGCCTGGTCTGATGAGCCTCGATTTCTGTTGAGACATTCAGATGGTAGAGTCAGAATTTGGCGTAAACAGAATGAGAACATGGATCCATCATGCCTTGTTACCACTGTGCAGGCTGGTGGTGGTGATGTAATGGTGTGGGGGGGGGTTTTCTTGGCACACTTTAGGCCCCTTAGTGCCAATTGGGCATCGTTTAAATGCCACGGCCTACCTGAGCATTGTTTCTGACCATGTCCATCCCTTTATGACCACCATGTACCCATCCTCTGATGGCTACTTCCAGCAGGATAATGCACCATGTCACAAAGCTCGAATCATTTCAAATTGGTTTCTTGAACATGACAATGAGTTCACTGTACTAAAATGGCCCCCACAGTCACCAGATCTCAACCCAATAGAGCATCTTTGGGATGTGGTGGAACGGGAGCTTCGTGCCCTGGATGTGCATCCCACAAATCTCCATCAACTGCAAGATGCTATCCTATCAATATAGGCCAACATTTCTAAAGAATGCTTTCAGCACCTTGTTGAATCAATGCCTCGTAGAATTAAGGCAGTTCTGAAGGCGAAAGGGGGTCAAACACAGTATTAGTATGGTGTTCCTAATAATCCTTTAGGTGAGTGTACATGTGGGATATACGTGGGCCAAGAGGCCGAGATAAGCGTTATCAGGTTTTTCTGTGACAAACCATATTTGGAAGTTCAACCTCCTAAAAGGAAGGTCATTTTAGACCATTAAATCCAAAATGCACGACTTCCTGTTCTTTTAGGGCATCACATCACAGAACCTTTTTTACATCTGGAAACAGGAATTTCGTACATTTTGGTGAAACGTGCAGTGGGGGCTTTGTGAGTGGAGTTTTGTGAGTTTTTGAGCCCCTTCAGGCTATAAATGTGATTCATTGGGAGGAAAAAAAACAGACACATTTCATGCCCAGGCACTAATAATTGTAAATTTAGATTTAAAGGAAGACAAAGATTATATGTAGTAAAAAGGGAAGGCTGGATGTGCACAGGATCTACATTTTAATGCCACTGGGTCGAAGGGTTTCTGTAAATGGAGGTTGTGAAAGTACTTCTGTTGCAAGCAGAACACCGAGGGGACATTGGCTTTTTCAACAGACTAAAGTACCAAATAAAATGTCTGAGTAAATAAACTGTTTACGTTTTGTGTCTCTATAAACCTGCAGCCAGAAACAGAGTTTGTTTCAGTAAAACAGCTTCTGTTTCCTGCAGCAGCCGCTGAGCACAGGTACTTTTTCTTCTACATAATAATAATAATTATAATAATAATAATGATAATACTGTACTATTATGCAGATATTAATCTGCTTGTGTTAATCTAGGTAACAGTGGTTCTATATAAATGTAAATTTTGTAATAATAATAAAACTCTAATTGTCACATTTCATAGAAAAGGATCCAAGATGTTGGATTCTACTTAAGATCATTATTGTTATTAAACCAAAGAACTACAGAGCCACTGAACTATCCTACTTTACAATGTGCTGAACCGGCTTTATATTATATTATTTATTCATATTATCTTACATTATATAGACATATACAGTATATTAGGGTTGATTATATTTATATAAAATAAACAGAACCACAAACTTTGTTTTAGCAATGCCCTCTCTAAGAAAAAAGCCATGGAAAAAGTTTTTCGTGGTAAAATTACATTTTAACCCCTTAAGCAGCACCCCCCCCTATTTTTAAAATAGACATGAAAATGCACATTCCGAACTTAAATGGTTGTAATTCAAGAATGCTTTGGAATATAGATGTAAGATTGGTCTTGTTTTAAAGAAGACATTTGGCAGATTTTTGTGTTTATGAAAATGTACAATGTTAAAAATTTAATTATTCATATTTTATATAAAAAATATATTTTCAAAACCTGGAGGACTCTAAAAAAATCAAAGCCAAAAATCTGAACAAGTTGTATTTTCATACAATTTATGAAGTAGACATCCTATTCAGAAGTATAGGATGGTTTGGCAAAAGTTTGGCAGATTTTTAAATGAATTCAACCTCTAAGAAACACAAAAAGAACACGTACAGTGCGTGCAGAATTATTAGGCACGTTGATTTTCTGATCTTTTTTTTTTTTTCAGGCACATTTGACCAATTCCAAGCCACATTAATCGTAATAACTACAAATAATTTTGTATTTAATCATTTATAAGTGATATATAATTGTTCATGAAGGCTGGAAATGAAAAATGCCTTATATTCAGGTGTGCATAATTATTAGGCACGTTTTCTTTTAGAGATAAAATAAGCTAAAAAAGAGATTTAACTTATTAAAATTATTAAATGCCCATGAGAAGAATGCAATATTAACTAGGAATTGCAGTTAAGGCATGACCATTGGACAGTGAAATGCTCATTGGGTCAGCAGGGTCAGACAAATACAGGTGGAGAGGAAAATACACGTTAACTGCTAAATAATTAGGAATTAAGGTGAAGAATTAAGTGTGAAACCATCAGGAACCCTTTAGTCTTCAGTGCCACCATTTTCCAGAACTGCAACCTACCTGGAGTCTCCAGAAGAGCAATACCACTATTTGAAGAATTCATCTTCCAGAATACGTTTTAATAGGTTTTGGGAGTTAATTTTTAGTCCATCTCCAACCCTGAAGTCCGTTTTGCAGAGATGGACTAAAAATTCAGAAATTCAAAAATGTCAGATTCTGGAAGATGAATTCTTCAAAAAGTGGTAGAAGAGGATGTGGTGCTGGTCCTTCAAGAGTCACTCTAAATCTGTCTGTCTATAAAGCCTATTAAAAACAGTCTTCATGTATTTCACAACAATTCAGCTTGTGATTCTTATTAAGTGGGGGTTCATTTTTAGGATTCTTTACCTAACCCAAGTCTCTGAGACCCTGACACCTTGCTCTTCTGGAGACTCCAGGTAGGTTGCAGCTCTGGAAAATGGTGGCGCTGGAGATGAAAGGGTTCCTGATGGTTTAGGCATTTTAAGGCATTTTTCATTTCCAGCCTTCATGAACAATTATATATCACTTATAAATGATTAAATACAAAATTAATTGTAGTTATTACGATTAATGTGGCTTGGAATTGGTCAAATGTGCCTGGAAAAAAAATATGATCAGAAAATCAACGTGCCTAATAATTCTGCACGCACATGTGCGCTATAGCTCGCTGCCACATCACAAATGGTGAATCTATTCTTCTTTTCTTTATATTTAAAACATTTTCAGACCTTTTTTTCTAAAAGAATTGAATGGATGCTATCTTTTGAACTCTTGGTATGAAAAGAAACTGAGGTTTCTACCATTCTTTCATGATTTTTCATGTTCATCACTATTTCAAAATAAAGGTCTGAACACGCCTTAGGAGTATAAAAATATTCTTGTTGCAAATTGATAAATTACAGCTCTTCCGTAATTTATTTAGAAAATCAGTCTCCAAATATGTAATCTAGAGATTGTAAGCTTTCAAATTATATATAGTTTGTCAAGATTAGTTTAGGTTTAGTATAGGATATTACTGTTTTAAATATGCAATGGCCAATATAATGGGTTAAAGCAAAATACATTTAAATATCAGAAAAGATAAAAAAAAAATGCTAAATCTTTGGAGAAAACAAAAACAAAAAACAAAAAAAAACCATGTGCTCTTATAATGCTAGTAATATGTTAGCAGACCAACACATGTCTATTTAGTCAAGATAATTTTTACAGAACCTTGAAAACATCTCAGAAATGGTTAAATCATATATTTTCCATCAAATATATAATGGGATAACATTAACTTTATCATATTAACAACAGTGAATGTTTTTAAGTTAATAAAATTATTATCTTTGCATTACTTCTTGTGCCAGTACATTTACATTTACTCATTTGGCAGAAACTTTTATCCAAAGCGACTTACATTTGAGGAACAACATACAAGCATCAACACAGTAAGAGATCTACAAGTGACAATAGATACTATTAAGAGCTGTTAGAACATACTGTAAGGCATCAATGGGATAAATATCTCTCTGTAAAGTGCAAATTGATAGCACACCAGGGAATAAGAAATGAAAATAAAGCAAATATTACCACGCTGCTAACAACAATTATTTTGTAGCAAATAGATTTTATTCCATTATCTTAGCTTCACCTGGACCGAAAAATATGCTTACCTTTAAAACGTTTACCTTCAAATGCCACAAACTGATTTCTCATGTCTGTTGTTTCTAACTACCTGTAAGGAAGTGAACTGATGAGGTGTGCTACGTAAAGACACAGCAACATCTAGTGGATTTTATTTAGCATAACATAACTACACTAGTGGTGGAGGTGGCTTTAACAGGTGAAGTTCAACACATTTTTCAAGAAGATATAGTGATTCAAAATGTGCTCTACCACCCTTTATACCACAGCAACATCTCTCTGTTTATAAAGATATTATGATATGAAAAATAAATTACAATGAAATTTACCTTTAGTTCAGTTGAAGCAATTTTTTATCAGGATGACACACTGAATTCATACACTTTCTTTTCGACTCCACTGACTGTGGCAATCTTTCTTCAGGAACCTTTTGCAATGCTGTTGAACAAACACTGTGACA
Organism: Squalius cephalus; assembly: GCF_949319135.1. Lineage (NCBI taxonomy): Eukaryota > Metazoa > Chordata > Actinopteri > Cypriniformes > Leuciscidae > Squalius > Squalius cephalus. Next base: position 57,260,251 of record NC_137124.1, on the reverse strand, counting down.
GTCCAGGTGGAACCATTGAGGGGTTTGGGCTTTTTAAACAACCCAGAAAAAAAACATGACACAAAACCTTTAAACAAATATTTAAAGGGATAGTTCACCCAAAAATGAAAATGCTGTCATCATTTACTCTTCCTCAAGTTGTTCCAAACCTGTATGACTTTCTTTCTTCTGCTGAACACAAAAGAAGATATTTTGAAGAAAGTCGGTAACCAAACGACTGATGGACCCCATTGACTTCCATAGTAGGAAAAAAAAAAAATACTATCATGGAAGTCAATGGGGACCAGCAACTGTTTAATTACCATCCTTCTTTAAAATATCTTCTTCTGTGTTCAGCAGAAGAAAGAAAGTCATACAGGTTTGGAACAAATTGAGGGAGAGTAAATGATGACAGCATTTTCATTTTTGGGTGAACTATCCCTTTAACAAACAGGCCAAGGTCAGTCCATCTCTGCACAAACTGTGTGTTTCATTGATTGTCCAAGTAAAACAAGTTCAGAAAACTGAATATTTGCATTAAAATCATCATGATGGAATTCTTTTCTGCAAAAATGGATGTCATATAGCACATTACAAAAACAAGGAAATTCAAAGTGCTTTACATAAAACATAAAAGCAACATAGGGAAATTGAAAAAGACATTGAAATACTATTTTTAAAGGGGTAAAATAGAAAATAAAAACAGGGTAAAACAGTTTACAGTGCAGTGTAAGTTACTAATCTACAGCTTTAAATTTTATTAAAGGCAGTGGTAAAAAGAAAAATCTTCTGTCTTGATTTTAAAGTTTCAGCAGACCTGCAGTTTTCTGAGAGTTATAACTCACCCTGGTGCGTGTTGGTATACAGCTGTCCTCACAGAAGCTGATGTGGGACGTCACAGCCTCTGTAAACTCATCCAGACTGTTGGTAGCAGTCCTGAAAACATCCCAGTCAGTGCAGTCCAAACAAGCCTGAAGATCCTCTACAGCTTCACTGGTAAACTGCTTAGCCCGTTTAACCCCAAATTTTTCCTAGCGATATGAGTACATGCATTTTACTCCTTAGACCACCCTTACACACAAACTTTATGCCCTTTTTGATTTTATGTTGGTTAAGTTAGTGAAATATTAGGTTTTATACTCGGCCATAATAGTGACCAGTGGGAAACGGCAAAATTCACACAAATTCTTCAATTAGACCCATTTACACATTTAAAGGGGCATTCCACCCATTTGAACATTGTTTTTTATTTAAAGTGGGTCATATATGTAGTCGAAATGTAAAATAAATTTTGAATTTGGTGCCTTCGTGACCGAGGAAAGACAAAAAATAACTTCAGGACGCATTTGTATGAAAGACAACAACTCCCACAATGCACCACATTGCACAGCTCCGCAAGCCACTCCCACTAATCCAGAAAGCGCATATCTGCCAAGCGGGAAGGAAGTCGACCGGAAGTTGAAGTCGGCCGGGTGCCGCCATCTTGAGCGGAACTTCACTTGCGTTAGCAATCCCATTGACTTCCATTCATTTTGGCGTCACTTTGACAGCGAATAACTTTACATCTGAGGCGTTTGAAGACTCCATTTGTCCATTTTTTATTTCTAAAGAAACACGACAATGCAGGCCAGCTGACAGTTTTGCCTGGGCCCGGGACGAGATAATCTTAGATGGGCCCCCCCCGCGCCCAGATCTCTCCTTTTCCCTTGCTCTTCCTATCCTCTGCATTAACTATGTTAACAAATACAACTTTTGATTTCAATAATGTAGGCTATTAATAGCCTAAATATCAAAATGAAAATTAACAATGCTGTAGAAGTGCAGTTTATTAATAGTAGCCTATGTTAACTAATGTAGTTAACTATAGTTTAAAGGTGCTCTAAGTGATGTTGGGTGACCTCACTTCTAGTTGACGTTTAAAGCATTGTCAAACAAAATGGAGGCTAGCTGGACCCTCCCTCCTCCTCATCCGCGCACTAACCCCCCAAACCCCACCCCAGATCCTTCTTGTCGGTTATTGGCTGGAGCAGTTTGTTATGTTTCGTGGTGCGGATGAGCCCAGTTGGTTTTTCTTGCTGTTTGTGGAGCTTGGGTTGTCTACAGAGACCGCGTTTTTTTTTTATACAGTGTGTTCAGGGGACAGGCAGCTAGCGGATGGTGAGGAGATGTTTGCTGTATGTGACAAAAAAAATGGCCTAAAAAACGCTTAGACATCGCTTAGAGCACCTTTAATAAATGAAACATTATTGTAAAGTGTGACCGATTTTTTTATACACCAATTCAGTGTTGGACAGATCAGTTGTTTTAACCATTCATTAAAGTGAATGGTTCAAAGGAGTCATTCGTTTGCGTATACGGCACGCATTGTGTGATTATCTCGGGTGTTTAGGACATCGCACAAGATTTGTGTCAACACAGAAAACATTTCATCACTGGATAGGTTTTTTCGTTTACTGAAATTGTGAATAATTCAAGAGGAAAAATCTCCCAATGCTCCACGTGCAACTGCGGTCTTCCGACCTTTTACTATCGTGTCAGTTGACTGATTAATATGCGCGAGGGAGAGAGCGCAAGACAGCGCTGGTGTTGTTTGAAGACGTTAGTGCGCGCGCGCGGCCGGGGCTCTCTCTGCTCGTTATCGCCCTGTCAAGCGCAGCAGTCGAATTCATTCTATTCTACATAACTCACCGATCAAATAAGGCTTTGGCAGGACAAAAAAAATTTGCTTAAAAAAAAAAAATTCAATGCAGGAAAACCCCTAACAAGTCTCGTAAACGTTGGCTGCGCTGTTTCTTACCTTGCTCTACGTTGACTTTACTAGTTACAGCTTCACCGTCACCACCTTTTTTTAAATATTTGTTTAGAAAATCTCCCAGGGCTCTATTTTCTTCTTCTCTTCTTCTCCTCTTTTCTTTCCTTTTCTGAGCACCGGACTTGAGCTGATCAGACATTTTGAACTGAACTGAACTGAACTTCAAATCAAATGACAACATCAAATTTTGATCAGTGGCCAAACCATTTTTGTGTTGGGGGGTGGAGGGGTTCTTGACCACTATTTCAAGGACAATAAGGAAGAAAACAAATAAAAAGCTTTTATGTAACTCAAATATTACATATTTATTTCCACAAATAGGCCTATTTAAACAAAATAATTTTCAATTATTCCATAATTGAATGAGGGCCCAGTTCTGGGCCCCCCCTCTAACCTGGGCCCGGGACAACAGACCCGTTTGTCCCCCCTGTCGGCGGGCGTGCGACAATGTATAAAATGCTCCATTACCTTGTAGCTTATGTTATGGCCCCGTAGAAGCAGTTTTTGTAAAAGTAGGCTAACGATTGCGTCATAACCAAGCGCCTCTTTGTCGCACATTAGAGAGATTACCGTATGGACAGGAGGAGAAGCTCGCTGGCAATCGGGGGGACGTAGAGGCAAAATGACAATATAATTAATCAGAATACCTAGCAAAAGTTGATCCTGCTCCTGCTCATGGACAATTCCTACTCACACTCTCCGTCTCTGCAAGATTCGGAAGGGAATGATTCAGATTTCTCTTGGCACAGCTACTAGAAGACAGACGGGTTGCTCACGTGGTCCGTGTAACGCTTTGCTCGGTTCGAGTCTGCGCGTCAGGAAAGGAAGTGCTAAGAAATCGCTAAAAATGGGCTTCACTTGTCTCAATTGAGTTCCAATGGGGTCGCTGTGTCCATTTCTTTTACTGTCTATGATATCTGCCTATAAGAGAAATCACTCTTCCGTCTACAAGGCTAGCTACCACCAGAGCTTGAAATTCATTTCCCATTCACACAAAATGTCTAGTTAGTTGGCGAACTCATTAGTGCATTACTCCTCGTTTGTATTTCTTTCGAAAAGGTGAATTATTGCATGGTACCTGGATGTTCATTCAGAACATATGCGGTGCGAAACTAGGATAGTTCTCAACACAAACGTCCGTGTCCTCGTCTGATTCAGAGATTTCGTCCAGGAGAAATTGTCATCGTTGAAATTCTTTGCCGCAGACGGACTCTATCTCTGTGTTCGTAGTTGCATCTTACAGTCTATGAGTTGCCTAGTGAGATCACCGGCGCCACCAGTCCGCCCTAACTCGAGCCAGTCCGGGCTCCTCGTCCGCGGCAGGCAGGTCTTCTGCCTCGGCTGCTCTTCGCTATAATGCGGCTTGTAAAGGTAGCCACAAACACCTGATTCAAGCATCAAACTTCCGAAATCCTCTTCTTCTATATCATATTGAGCACTCTCCTCCGCTATTGTCATTACTTTACATCTGTCTCCACAGCGCCTGTTAGCTTAGCTTCAAACAAGATGGAGGATATTGCTTTCAGTTTCAGAGAGTAAAGTCCCACCCACTGATCTGTAATAGGTCTGTAGCGTGAGCGGGTCCCGCCCCCTGGGAAAGATGAGGAACTAGTGCTTGTAGTCTCAACAGAAATCCCCCCCTCTTACACTTCCTCCTACAATGACGCAAAATGACGATTTTTGCGTCATTGTAGGAGGAAGTGTAAAAGGTAAATAACGGATTTCTCCCGTCTCAGGGGAAAATGAGAGAGTGTTGCACGACCATTCAATAGTATGACTGGGTTTCTAACAATGCAAAGCTTAATGCAAATGGGTGGAGTGTCCCTTTAAACTTAAACTAACATGTTACTGCAAATTCCCCACCCCATACATTCCAGTGTCAACAGATTGTTAAACAATGTTTTTCTTTTCAAATTAAAAACTGCCTCGTCATTTACAAAAACATAAAATTAGAGAAGTAACTGAGTTAGATTGACTAACATCATTGCCAGAAGATGGTTTGGGTATATCATCCAGCAAGTTAAAGCAATAAAAAACAAGCATTAAAAAACACATTTTCATTTCAAAAACAAACCCCCAGGGGTCCTCAGCAATAAGGGGAATAGTTTTTTTTTTTTCCATAATAATTCCATCCATAATAACACGATTACTATTTCAGTCATGGGTTTCATGCACTTTCTGTAATAAAACATCTACCAATCTAAACCAATCAGACACACCATCCAATCTTTCACCATTCAAAGACCTGTAGGCCTCCAGGACTCTGAGGTGACCCCTCCCACCCCGGACACAAACAGACACTCTCTCAGACCCCCACCCCTTTACACTGTCAGTATTTTGCATATCAAGTCAAGTCAAGCCATCTTCATTTATATAGCGCTTTTAACAATGTAGATTGTTTCAAAGCAGCTTTACAGAGATAAACGTATAATTTAAGGTAACAGAGGTTGTTTTGGCTTTATAGCGGTTCTTTAGTAAAGTTATTTTCCAGCTAAGGTTAGTTATGATTGATTCGCTTCCGTCACAACAATAATTTTTTATTAAATTAGGGGCCGCTAAGACGACCCAATTCTCTCTACATAGACTTTAAACGCGAACCTGTGATAAACGCTGATGGCGTTCACATGCACATTAAGAATTGGTTCTATAGTTATGTGCGTTTGAATATATGTACGCAGGTTTGTAATTCCCTACAAACCAAGCCTAAACAAAGTACTGGTGTTTCCCTATAATTTTTGATACAGAATTTTATTTTATTTTATCAATTTGGGGTAGATACGCGAATTGAGTTTCCCGACAACGCTTTATCTGTAGAGTGGTAAAGGGATCCTCCATAGGGAGAGACTAGTTGGCACTTCAGCACTGCATTGTCATCGGGTCCAGGCGCAGGTCCTTCATCAGATCTGGATACGGCCTGGATCCGGCAGGCTGCGGGAAAACCTCGGGATAAACAAAGACACTAAAATTAGCGTAGATGCCATTCTTCTTATGATGTAACGAGTACATCAGGATTTATGGGAAGTGTTCCCGGTTCCAGCTGACCTAATCTATGCAGCCTAATATTGAATCTAAAGTCTATAATGTATTATGTGAAAGCTAGGTCAAAGAGATGTGTTTTTAGTCTAGCTTTGAACTGACAAAGTGTGTCTGCTTCCCGGACAATGGTAGGAAGGCTGTTCCAAAGTTTTGGTGCTAAATAGGAGAAGGATCTACCGCCAGCAGTCGATTTTGATATTCTAGGTATTATCAACTGGCCAGAATTTTGAGATCGCAATAGACGTGAAGGACTATAATGCGTTAAGAGCTCGCTCAAGTACTGCGGAGCTAAACCATTTAGTGCTTTGTACGTGATCAGCAATATTTTAAAATTGATGCGATGTTTAATAGGGAGCCAGCGCAGTTTTGACAGAACCGGGCTAATATGGTCATACTTCCTGGTTCTGGTAAGAACTCGAGCTGCTGCGTTTTGAACTAGCTGTAGTTTGTTTATTAAGCGTGCAGGGCAACCACCCAGTAGAGCATTACAATAATCTAGCCTTGAGGGTCATGAACACATGAACTAATTGTTCCGCATTTGTCAATGAGAGCATATGACGTAATTTAGATATATTTTTAAGATGGAAAAATGCAGTTTTACAGATACTAGACACGTGACTTTCAAATGAAAGATTGGTATCAAAGAGCACACCCAGGTTCCTAACCGACGACGAAGACTTAACAGAGCAGCCATCAAGTGTTAGACAGTATTCTAGGTTATTACGTGAGGAAGTTTTTTGTCCAATAATTAGAAACTCTGTTTTTTCAGAATTTAGAAGTAGGAAATTACGAGTCATCCAATTTTTTATATCCGCTATGCATTCCGTTAATTTTGTGAATTGGTAAGTTTCGTTAGGTTTTGAGGAAATATAGAGCTGAGTATCGTCGGCATAACAGTGAAAGCTAATTCCATGTTTCCTAATGATATCTCCTAATGGTAGCATGTACAGAGTGAACAGCAGCGGTCCTAGTACTGAGCCTTGTGGTACGCCATACTGAACTTGTGATCGATGAGACATCTCTTCATTTACTGCTACAAACTGATAACGGTCAGGGGTGCGTTCTCCGAAACTACCTTAACGCTACGTCGTTCTTAAGTTGTACCTTAAGAAGTACCTTATCGTTAATACGTGGTTTCCGAAACCTTCTTAGTTAAGTATACCTTCTGTAAGTCATACGTTCGTAAGGTTGGTCTGGAGCACTCTTAGCTATACCTTATCGCTGCTGACGGTTCATACCGCTAGTGGCCACTACGCAAAAAGCTTTTTTACATTGCAGTTTAATTACACATAGAACATTTTATATGAACATTTAATATAAAATCTGATTTAGTATTAAAATTACATTTTTACTTTACTTTAAAATTTTACACATAAAATACTTAAGTTGTTATAGCCTACACCCAGTGTATATGGAAGTGTTTTCATTAATAAAGTTTCCATACACTAATGGTTGTTAGCTTTTTTAATCCTAAGGCACATCAGCTGGCGAACCATTTGACAGAAAAGGCTTAGGAGTCTATATAAAGAAAGATGAATTGCACAAACTTTATAGCTATGGCAGCGAGACAGCAAGTACTTGTTTTAAATCAAAGACGGCGCCGTCCGCGGAGCCAGTTAGTGTAGGCTATGTCAACTACATGGCTGGTGGATAATCAGCATACGTTGTGGAGAACATTAACACACTTATGGCCGTGAGGGTTTGGGATTGCACACTTGCTAAATTATAAACACATACTCATATTTATTTCTGCATGTACATATTTCAATGAGCCCCGATAAATGCAGTTTGTACTATTTCTAAAACGCTTCTTTATAAAGAACATTGTTTTCTCAATACTTTACCTATACCGCTGTGAAGGAAAGAGCGCACAATCGATCATCGAGGCATCGATATCAACCTATTCAGCGCCTCCACCATGGACAGCGCCTGCTAAGGTCGAACTTAAGAAGGTTTACCTTAAGCAACATCCTAAGGTATAGTTCGGAGAACACACGTAGGAAAGGTATACCTGTAGTTAAGGTGTACCTTTTGAGTCTTCGTAGCGCGCTAAGAGACAACGTTATCGGAGAACGCACCCCAGATAAGTATGATTTAAACCATGCTAGTGCAATTCCACTAATGCCAACATAATTTTCGAGTCTATTTAAAAGAATGTTGTGGTCGATAGTATCAAATGCAGCACTAAGATCGAGTAACACTAATAGCGAGACACAACCACGATCGGATGATAAGAGCAAATCATTTGTAACTCTAACGAGAGCCGTCTCGGTACTATGGTACGGTCTAAATCCTGACTGAAAATCCTCACAGATATCATTTATTTCAAGAAAGGAACACAGTTGTGAAGATACTGCTTTTTCTAATATCTTTGACAGAAAAGGTAGATTTGAGATCGGCCTGTAATTGACTAATTCTGTAGGATCAAGTTGCGTTTTTTTAACAAGCGGTTTAATCATAGCCAGCTTAAAGTTTTTTGGTACGTATCCTAGAGACAAAGATGAATTAATGATATTAAGAAGAGGATCTATGACCTCTGGAAGTATTTCTTTCAGTAGCTTAGTCGGTATAGGGTCTAACATACATGTTGTAGATTTAGATGATTTAACGAGTTTAGTAAATTCTTCCTCTTCTATAGCAACGAACGAATCAAATTTTTCCTCCGGGAGACTACAATGCACTGCCTGATGCGATACTGTAGTAGACGGTTGCATAGTTATAATTTTCTCCCTGATATTATCAATCTTATAAGTGAAGAAGTTAATAAAGTCATTACTGCTGTGCTGCTTGGAAACTTCGGTGCTTGAAGCTTTCTTTTTCGTTAGTTTAGCCACCGTTTCAAATAAATACCTAGGATTATGTTTATTTTCTTCTAATAGGGTTGAAAAATAAGCAGATCTAGCAGCTTTTAAGGCCTCTCTGTAAGCAATTGAGCTCTCTCTTTCCATGAAATGCGAAATACCTCTAGTTTTGTTTTCTTCCAGTTGCGCTCCATTTTTCTGGCTGCTCTCTTAAGGGCCCGAGTGTGCTCGTTGTACCACGGCGTTAGACTATTTTCTTTAATCTTCTTTAAGCGCAACGGAGCAACTGTGTCTAAAGTACTGGAAAAGAGAGAGTTAAAAGTTTCTGTTGCAATATCGAGTTCTTCTAAGCTATCTGGGATGCTGAGATGATGAAACTGATCAGGAATATTATTGATAAAGCAATCTTTAGTGGCAGAAGTGATAGGTCTAACATACTTGAAACACGGAGTCGGCTTTGCACCCTTGGCTAAATGAAGTTTACACGAGACTAGATAATGATCTGAGATGTCATCGCTCTGCTGCAGAATTTCAATGGCATCAACATCTATTCCATGTGATAATATTAGATCTAGAGTATGATTACGACGATGAGTAGGTCCTGACACGTGTTGTCTAACTCCAGTTGAGTTTACAATGTCTTTAAATGCCAATCCCAATGCATCTTTTTCATTATCGATATGTATATTAAAATCACCAACAATTAGTACTTTATCTGCAGTCAATATTAATTCTGATAGAAAGTCCGCAAATTCTTTGATAAAATCTTTATGGTGCCCTGGTGGCCTGTATACAGTAGCCAGCACAAATCTCAAACGTGATTTATCATTTATACTATATATTTTTACATTAAGTACTAACACTTCAAAATAATTATATTTAAAACTTGATTTCTTAGTGGTTTTGAAAATATTACTATAGATTACAGCAACTCCTCCCCCTTTGCGTTTCAGACGAGGCTCATGTTTATAACAGTAATTTTGCGGGGGTGGACTCATTTAAAGTAATGTAATCGTTTGGTTTTAGCCAGGTTTCTGTCAAACACAGCACATCTAGGTTATTATCTGAAATCATATCATTAACAATGAGTGCTTTTGAAGTAAGCGATCGAATATTCAGCAACCCAAGCTTTAGCATTTGCTCATATGTATTTTAGCTGTTTTTTATTTGTTGAACATCAATTAAATTTTTAACCTTAGATGGGTTTAAACGTTTTTTTGGATTTCCAAATTCGGGGAACAGACACAGTCTCTATATGATGATAGCTAGGTGAAAGAGGCTCTATGTGATGGGATTTATCTGACCTGGGTGACGCGAGGCCGCTAGCAGACGGTCGGTTTAGCCAGTCTGTCTGCTTCCTGACCTGAGCCCCAGATTGTCATGTTTGAGCTCTAAGACTATGAGCCATATTACTAGAGAGAAGAGCAGCACCATCCCAGGAGGGATGAATACCATCTCTTTTCAACAGGTCAGGTTTGCCCCAAAAACTTTTCCAATTGTCTATAAATTCTATATTATGTTGCGGACACCACTTAGACAGCCAACCGTTAAGCGAACACAATCTACTAACTATCTCATCACTCCTGCGAACAGGAAGGGGGCCAGAGCAAATTACAGTGCTTGACATCGTACTTGCGAGTTCACACACCTCTTTAATATTCATTTTGGTGATCTCCGACTGGCGGAGTCGAACATCATTAGTGCCGAGTCTGCCGACGTGAATAATGATCTTAGAGAATTTACGATTAGCATTAGCCAGCACTTTTAAATTTGCTTTGATGTCAGGCACTCTGGCTCCCGGCAAACATGTGACTATGGTGGTTGGTGTCTCTATTTTCACATTCCGTGTAATAGAATCGCCAATAACTAGGGCACAATCATTCTCAGTGGGTGTTTCACTGAGCGGGGCAAATCGATTTGTTATGGTAATCGGAACGGAAGAGTGGTTTTTTGATCCGCGACTAGAGCGATCCCTCACTGTCACCCATTTGCCTGGCTACGCAGGCACTAATTCAGCTGGAACCGACTCATGTAAAGAGTTCACTATGCTAGGCGCATCCAAAATAGTATCTGAAGCTCTAGCACTCTTACTATCCTCAATTAAAGTTTGGATGCGTGTTTCTAGTTCTGAAATCTTCTCTGTCAGCCTAACTGTCTCCTTGCATTTATCACATATAAATCCTATATTGCCAACAGAGAAGTCTATGCTAAACATGTGACATGAAGTGCAGGTGACAATAACAGAACAAGACATTACTCACCGTGTTTGTTGAGTGATTCTTACTCACCTGAGCTTTTATGAACTCAAAGGCGCGAGCGCGCGAGAGAAAAATAAATAAATAAATAAATAAAAATAGCTGAGCGCACGGGTGGCGCGTTAGCAGGCTAGCGAATTACTAGCGTGTTGTGCTAGTAGTAACGGAAGCTAGCGATGTCAGGTTAATCTGAGATGTTGGGTAAGCTGTATTTAGTAGTAGTATAAACAACTAGAAATTGTAGTAAATGATGGTTCAAAACAAGGAAATACGAGGCTAAGACGGAGCTTACAGCACCGAAGCAAACACACTCACAGCAGGCAGCGAGGCAGACAGGAGCAATCGATCAGACCATGTTTGTGCAGATATCACTGCACAAACATATTCTTACATATCCTTTATGATTCCTTTATATTTTGTCAATTTTTTACTTTATTTTTATATAAATCACCAAAGAAAATTGTTAACTTACTTGGCAATAAAACTGTTTTTGATTCTAAATGCAAAATCTCTATCAGATGGGGGACCCTGGAAAAAAAAATCTTGTCAAACTGGGGCCCGTGGTCTAATATGTGTCAGTTTAGGGGTCCTTAACGTGTAAAAAAGTTTGAGAACCACTGCCTTCGAACATAGTGCAGAACGTACTAGAGGGGGGATACTATGTGTGCATTCCACAATAGGGCTCATAATATACAGTACATGTACCCTGATGGTAGGGCTGGGCGATATGGCAAAAAAAAAAAATCTAGGTTTTTTCATAAAGTTTGACCGATTCACGATTTCGATTTCGATTTTTTTTTTATTGTGTAACTAGTCAGCTTAAAACATTACAACAACATGACTTAAGTAACATTCTCTTTGTAAGTAACTTGAAAAACCATTTGGTTAAGGAACATTGTATTTTTAATGGCCATGCCATACTTGGTCAACAAGGTGTAAATAAATGTAAAACAAATTCACGAGTTAAATATCTTTGCAGAAGATTTGAATGAAATATGAAAGTAAATATTGTGCAATTTGAATGAAACATTAAATACTTCTGAATATATAGTAAGAAAATAACCATTTTAACCAATGTAAACATTACATCATTCAACTCAAAAAGTTATGCAAATTTTCAACAGTAAAAAAAAAAAAAAAAAAACACTTTGTAGACCATCGTGCAAACATAAAGCATGCTAATAAACTGCGCTGCACAAGTGCGCATTTAAAAGTTCACGGCACAAAGCGAAGAAATGTCGAGAGCACAAATCCTAGTGTCTGTCAGTCCAACAGTTTATTGATCATTTGTTTCTTCACAGTTTTAAATTCCAGTTATTGTGCGTTTGATGCCGATTTAGTCCTTGTGATGTGTGTGATCTAACAGGCACACGGTAGCGCGAGTCGTTTAAAAACAGCAACAAACTCCAACAAAATAAAGTCATTTTATGCAAATCCACAACCTTTTCTCTGCAGATCAAGCATTATAATGTGAATATCATATTGGAGAGAGTTTTACCGTGCATGTATGCTGCTGTAACCGGACGAGGCGCGCGCGCTGTTTGAATACCGAATGGAGAATGATTGACAGCCGCAGAGGAGGGAAAACGAGTTTTCGTAAACTTTAATGATTTAAATAGACTTCTGTCCCTCACATTAAGCTATGAAATAGGCTTCAGATGAATTTGTCACCCAAACTGACGTGAAAAAAGCGGGAGGCGCCGAAAAGCGCGCTGTTTGCATCCCTGTTGGAAAGGAAGGAAAAATGCATCTCTTTGCCATCTGTAACCATGGTGACGTGCCGCCCGTTGTGGCCCTGTTGCGCGGGGACGGCGATTGTGGTTCCGTCCCGGGTTAACATGGTGACGGCTGTGATTATTCTGCCATTGGTGCAATTACAATATCTATTTTTTTTTTTTTTTATTAAAAAATCGCGATACCTCGATTTAATGATAAAAAAAATCGTCTTAAAACGTAAATTCGAATTAATCGAAAAAATCGAAAAAATCGCCCAGCCCTACCTGATGGTGATGAAAAGCTCCACAATTCATACCCAAATGGGATTGGTTGACATCAGGAATCAGGTGGATCATGACGTGATCAGAGTGTCCCAGTGGAGCGTGTGTGACGGCGTGATAGGCACTGCTAACTGTAGTGTAGCAGTGATCCAAAGTGGTCTCTTCTCTGTTTGGACACTTTATAAACTGTCTGTATCTGGGGAGTTCTTGGCTGAGGTTTCCTTTGTTAAAGTCACAGAGAACAAGGGAGTCCGGGTTTGTCGTGTGGTCTTGACCTTATATTTAGTAAAGCTATATTTAGTGTGGTAAAAACATTCTCTGCCCCCCTTTTTGCAACAGGCTGTGGCTGATGAGGAATTGATGCTAAACTTGCAGAATGTGTTGAGTGCTTACTGTTTCTTAATTATTGTTTATCTAATACCTATCAAGAAAGGAAATTAAAAAGCTAACAGGACACAGCTTGTCATTTTCCTTGTAGCCTGGACCAAACACATATCAGTTATTTTGTGCTGTGCTTTTAGCAGGCTGGGGAAACAGGGCAATTTTGATGCCGTTGGGTGGGGGGAGGGGCCGGATGCTGTATATGTGACACGTGTCAAAACTGGCTGAGGACTATTGGGTATTGGTGTAAGTGGACGGTGAGGGGTATTTAGGGGAGAGGACATTGGAGTAGGGCGAGGCAAGGGTGAGTTTGGTCCCAGCAATAACCAGCTCTTTTTAATGTGGTCAGTGAACTCCAACAGGGAAGAGGAAGGAGAAAGGTTGTTTGGAGATAAGTGTGACCTGGATGGGGTTTGGGGTGCTGAAGAAGGTGCATCCTCAAATGTGGTTTTTAGTGAAGGGGGTGGAGACTCTTCCTTTTGGTTCTGATTTCTCCCATGATAACAGCTCTTTTCCAGTGGGGGCTGAGGTGGCTTTCCTTCAGCGTTTCTGGAGTGTTGTGTTATGCCTTGTTTTTGTTTTGATTCCTCTTCTCCTGTCCTTGGCAGAGGGAACAGATGACTGACACATGAAGTAAAATAGGGTGGAGCTGAACAATTTTACACCTGACTTTTTAAGGCGAAGTCCATCTGTCTGTGGTCCCAGAAAAGGTTGAAATTATCGATGAAATGCACTGAATGGACAGTACATGCTGTTTAGAACCATGTGTTGAGTGCCAACAATTTACACAACGTCTCCACTCCTCTTTGAACTGGAACTGCAGCAAAGAATCTGCACTGTAAGAAAGCTGGAACCGCATGCATTAGACTTTAATTTAGCAAATAATTTGCAATAGGTGGACGAAATACACAAATAAACCAAATGTCTTTAATTACTGGGTTAGGGTTTCTAAATAAACCAGATTTTTACAGGAATCATTTCAGATGCTTTGAGTCTCTCAGTCCGACCCAAAGTCTTGGCTGTACAACATTTAGAAGGTTATTTCATGTCCTAAATTTCTGTTGTGTGTTTTGCAGTCATGGCGTTCCCTCGGCTGCCTGCCCCGATGCTGTTGGCTTCATTCATCCTTCTTCTCTACTGGACAACCTCCTCAGCAGAGTCACATGACCCCACCTCAGCTGATCTGTCTCCACCCTACAGGGTGAAGAGAGACCTGAAAGGGGACGTGGAAGCATCTTCACAGGTGGTAAAAGACACCCTCACAGTTGTCAAAGAAGTTATTGAAAAGATTGACCCCAATAAGTTGTCAGCGGTGATGAAGGGCCTCGCCAACTTTGCCAGCCTGGCGCCCGGTATCGGATCTCTAGTGTCCTCTGTTATCATCGTGGTCTTGAACTTCACCCCTCAGGAAGACGCTCAAAAGGAGCTGTTTGCTGAGGTCAACAGGAAGCTGGACTCTCTCTCCATCCAGATCTCCAACCTGGCAACAGACGTGGAGTGGTTCAACTACGCAAGCGTTTACTCTCAAGACGAGGTCCGCATCCTCAATGCCTGGAAGAAGTTCAATGAGTTTCTTAAGAACAGTGAGTTGGTAGATAGTGAGGAGACCAAACTCCGTCTGGCAGAGGTATTCACCAGCTACTATGAGAACACAGCCACTGAGGCCAGTGTGGCCAACCTCTACCTTTACCTGACGGTCAGCAGCACGTCTCTCAGTGGAAACCTCAACGAGCTGCTGAAGAAGAAGTTTAAATGTGGCATTCCTGAAATCGGCAAATATAACCTCTATTTCAGCAGCTTGCTGTGGAAGGGGATGGTCCTCAACCAGGTCTACTGGAATCTGATCGGCTTAAAGCCATCAGGCAAAGAAGCCGAACACACAGAGATGTTCAAGATGGTCTACAAAGCTCAGAAATCAGCTGTGGAGTTCTGCTTGGACAACTATAAGCAGTACATGATAAAGGATGTGGAGGAGATCAGCAAAGCAAACAGTCCTGACAACAAAACAGACATCGCTGTTCAGGTGAAGAATAAACTGGATGAGAAGTACAACTGGTACAACTGGGTGGTGCTGGTTTATGACTCAGCCCAGGAAACATATCACATCCTTTATGATCTGACTAAGATCCCTGTGGGCAAGATCACTGTTGCTGTGGGTAACATTCGGAATCCAGAAGAGAAAGGCCGTGCACTAAAAATAATGTTTGATGTGGATGATTGTTATAGAAAAAATACTGGTACAGGAATCGGAGTCCCTGTATATTGTGATACTTATCCACAGGAAATATTGCAGTGTCTTCATGACTTAGTTGGTGTTCCTGTTAAAATGATAAATAACGTTTATAACTATGACGTTGGTCTAGTCCCAGAAACCCTGATTCATTTAGATTGTCTGACGGGTGGAACCTACAGCAGGATCTCTATCTATTTTTCTGGAAGAATCACCCCCTGCAGTGATAATACATGTGACAGAGGAGAGTGCAAGATGCTGCTGGAAGGCACCAACGAACATCTGTGTGAGTGTCCTGAGGGTTGGGGTGGGGATCGATGTGAAAAAAAGATGGACCTCAGGGATGTCCCAGTGACTGATATAGGCCAAGCTGTGCCCGACATCTCTACCATCAGCGCCAGACTGAAACTGATGGAGGCCAGCCAAAAAAGGATGGAGGCCAAACTGGAGGAGATCCTTGGGACACTCAGGAACAGTCCTGCCGAGTAAAAACCGAGACTACAAACACGATGTGTAGTGAAATGCTGCATTACCCTGATTTTTCAAGAGAGATAATTTACTAAATATAAGAGTGCTAACAAGAGCAACATTAAAAGTGAAGAATACAATGAAATGTATGTAAAAAAGCTAAAAGTTTATTGTTACAAGTAAAGACAGTAGTACGGTACTGAAAGCAGAAAGGCGTCCACGGAGCCGCCATCTTGGTTACAAAACAACAACAAAGTAAAGCTTGACCATAAAACAAGAAATTCCCCAAGCACAGCAACAACAATTAGGTGCCGGTGGATGGCAGGATGAATCCAAGAAAAGTAAAAAAAACAAGCTACAGCACACTGATCTGACTTTACAGCCTTTATTGTGAGCAACACGTTTCGCCTATTTCTTCTTCAGGCTCACATAGTGAAAGGTTTGACCATGTTGTTGGAGGAAAACATTCAGGGTTTCTGTCTGGATAATGTTCAGTGTCAACATGTTTCAGTCTAGCAGT
The DNA here is from genome assembly GCF_949319135.1 of Squalius cephalus. Classification (NCBI taxonomy): domain Eukaryota; kingdom Metazoa; phylum Chordata; class Actinopteri; order Cypriniformes; family Leuciscidae; genus Squalius; species Squalius cephalus. Next base: position 57,243,772 of record NC_137124.1, on the reverse strand, counting down.
CCTAGTTCAGAGGCCAGGGTGAATCATGGGTATAATAATATGATTACAATCTAATGTATTAAAAAATGTATCAATACAGGTATTAATGGATTTATTCAAAATGTATTAATAAATGGGACATGGCGCCTCCACTCAGCCTCCCTCTCTTTTTGTTTGGTCGAGTCGTCCTTGCTCTTTTGGTCCAGTTGATTTTGAGGTGAAACAAAGTCTGCAGGGCGACACTAGATCAGATTAGTTACACAACTGGAACCAGTCATCTCTTGTCCATATCTGACATCAGCAGATTTCCTCCTCAGGTTGCACTAACAGACGTTGTTTCCTCTGATCTCTACAGCTGAGGGGCAGAGGACAAAGGTGGACTGGGCACCAGAAGTACTGGGAGTTTTCCCAGTGCAAGTACAGTTAGGTCCAGAATTATTTGGACAGTGACACAATTTTCATAATTTATATCAGAATCAGAATCAGAAGAATCAGAAGGAGCTTTATTACCAAGTAGTGTTTTACACATACAAGGAATTTGCTTTGTTGATAAGGTGCTCCACGTAGACAAACATACAGTTGACATAAATAAATGTAGAAATATATAAATAGGAAATAGACAATGCAAGTTATATAAGAATAATAAAAATAATACATTACAACTATTAGCAGAGAAAGAACAACGTCGCAGATATTTACATGTGCATTATTTTGGGTTTGTGTTGTGCAGCCGTATTGCAACGGAAGAGAGTATTGTGTACATAAATATATAAATTGACAATATAAAAATATACAACAACAACAAAAAACAACAAAGATTAACAATTAACAACAAATATGTGCAATGTGCCAGGTTTGTGCATAATATGAAATTAAATAGTATTTACATGTGCAGAGACATTTGTATCATTAGCAAGGGGGGAGTGTCAGTGGGGGACCTGGGTCTTGTTAATGAGGCTAGCTGCAGACGGGAAGAAACTGTTTTTGAGGTGAGAGGTTTTGGTCTGATGGACCGCAGCCTCCTGCCAGAGGGGAGTGTCTGAAACAGTTTGTGTCCAGGGTGGGAGGGGTCAGCTGCAATCTTTCCTGCTCGCCTCAGGGTCCTGGAGGCGTACAGGTCCTGAAGAGATGGACGATTGCAGCCAATCCCCTTCTCTGCAGAGCGAATGATACACTGCAGTCTGCCCTTGTCCCTGGCGGTGGCAGCAGCATACCAGATGGTGATGGAGGAGGTGAGGATGGACTCAATGATGGAGGTGTAGAAGTGCACCAACATTGTCTTTGGCAGGCTGAACTTCTTCAGCTGCCGCAGGAAGTACATCCTCTGCTGGGCCTTCTTGGTGAGGGAGGTGATGTTGAGGTCCTGGGAAATGATGGTGCCCAGGAAGCGGAAGGAGTCCATAGTGGTGACTGGGGAGTTACACAGGATGATGGGGGAGGGTGGGGCTGGGCTCTTTCTGAAGTCCACGACCATCTCCACTATCTTCAGAGCGTTGAGCTCCAGACTGTTCTGGCTGCACCAGGTCACCAGATGGTCGATCTCCCACCTGTAGGCGGACTCATCCCCACCAGAGATGAGCCCAATGAGGGTGGTGTCATCCGCAAACTTCAGGAGCTTGACGGTCTGGTGACTGGAGGTGCAGCTGTTGCTATACAGCAGGCCTATTCAATTGGTGGTCCGCGGGCCACATCCGGCCCCAAAGCAACCTCCATGTGGCCCAGCACATAATCTAATGACAACAGGTAAACTACATGTATAGTGTATGGAAGTAGCTAAAGAGTGATATCGTTTCCTTCTCATCTTTATTGAGTTTCACATGCGCTGTACCGATCACCACCAATCAAGGTCAACTGTCCGACCTGCAGCCTCTCCGCTCCTCTTTGTCTCTGCAGAGCGCCTCCACTCCACACACACACGCACACGCAAACGCGCGCACACGGAGCAGAGTCAGCCAGCTGATCGGCGGACTTTACGACGTTGACAACAACTATGCTCGTTAAGTACGTGGTGCAATAAAAGCTTTGCGATACTTTACCAACACTCCTGTTTAATAAGCATAAACACGCAAAACGCGATATTTTAATCTGCTCAGTCTCTCATCCACTGCAGCTGTGTTTAGGTTTTACACAGGCACAGCGCTAGCTCAGCTAATAGCTTATTGTTAAAAACAAGCTAAAGTGAAAGCTGTCTGTCTTTAGTAACTGTTAAGCTTAGTTTGCCAGTAGCCTACCTTAAAATATGACACATTATAAACTCAGCTGGTGGCTGAGACAGACCCTCCTCTCTTCCAGCAGCAGCAGAGGGAGGAGGAGGACAGGATCGAGGGACTGAATTGTTGATTCTTTCTAAACTTCACTCAGTATGTTGATGTCAGTAATATGATTTATTGACTTTTCTGATGTAAATCCTGTTGCTGCTCTAGAAACAAAATTTAGTAAAAAAAAAAAAAAAAATCATATTATTGTTTCAAATAACATATGCAATTATTTAGTAATAAATAGGACTGATAAGAGCATTGATAAAGAACTGAACCAATAAAGATTTCCAATACAAGTGACAAAAAAATAAGTAAAAAATACTAACGATACCCATCCCAACTCATGAGAAAATGTCCGGCCCATCTCCGTGTCCCGGTTTTAGAATCCGGCCCAATTGAATTTCTAATTGAATAGCCCTGCCCTACACTGTGAAATGATAGATAATAGAAAAGCGCTGAGGATTTTTTACTGCTCGTGCCACCCCCCATGTGACATGAAAAAATGCCTCCCAGTTCAGTTCAGTTCTTCAAGTGATTAAGGACACACAACCTAATAGCCTACAGGAATAATGAAACTTCTTCAAAATGTCACTACATTTCTTTTCGTGTTGGCTGGCCTCTCAATAACTGGGTGCGTAGTTACTTTGTCATTTGTAGCTGGCTTACTGTTACCTTTTATATATATAGAAAGGTAACAAAGGTAACAGTAAACAGTATAGGCTATATATATATATATATATATATATATATATATATATATATATATATATATATATATATATATATATATGTGTGTGTGTGTGTGTGTGTGTGTGTGTGTGTGTGTGTGTGTGTGTGTGTGTTTCTAATAAAAAAACACACATCATAACACATGCTGGTGGTCTGGCATGTGTTATGATGTGTGTTTTTTTATTAGACTGCATCAGCTATGATATTCTACATTGTATTTTTTAAAGAAACGTTGCCATACTTTTAAGAAACCAAGAATTTATAGCTCATATTGAAAATGAAATTTCAAAACAACATGTAGCTACAATGAAAATCTGACTTTTGTATATTAGTGCCAAAATATAATATATGTAGTATTTCAGGTGTATACTACATGGATTCTTTTCTGACATTTAAATAGGCCTTAAAAAATCTGTAAAATGCTTTCAATTATAATAATACTAATAAAAGTTCTTCAAGAAATTATAAAGAATTGTGATTGGTTCATCCTGTCTAGCGTTGAGAAAAGTAAAAAGCCTCATATGATACGATGTTCATAAATTTAAGAAGCGATCGGGATAGAAAATTACATTTGATGAAAAGCACCGACAAACTTTAATAGCCTAAAAATATAACACTGTAAAATATACAGTAAATAGTTAATATAATTATTGTTTTAACCCATCACACAAGACCTGAAAGAGTGATGGAGACTTTTATTTTGAAACACGTCTCCCGGAAGCCATTGCAGTCTCTGAGAGAAATCCTGACAGCTCTGAGTTTCAGTACAGCAGTGTCTCACAGTTTACTAACTTCATCATGACCGATTCTTTGCTTCGCTGGACTGTTGATAAGTTAAAGCATGGTTTTGGATTAGAGGCAAGCGACGACATTGTACAGTAAGTACATTTTAGTAGATGTTTATGCCTCTGGAGAATGAATTGTGCGCGAGTCTGTCTAATGCCAATTGTATAATTGCTGTAAAATATAAATGACAGAACTGACAATGTGTACAAATTCGTCTATATGTAAGTAATTTAATGTGTAATAACGAGCAGAGATAACTTGGTGGGCCGCACTCTCTTGTGCTAAAATAATAACTTACCATGTTTATTGACATCGTACTTCCAATAATACGATGGCACGACAAAAGTACGGAAACACCTTGGTATATGATTATGTCATTTAGTCCCATACTGCTACATAACTGTTTATAATAACCATATGTGAAAGATATATTAATGCTATGTGAAATGTATGTGGTGACTAAACACACGGCAGACAGTAGATTCTTTATAGTTTGTGATGGGTATGTGTGGGCATCCAGTATCCAAACAGAAAACAGTCTTTGTGGAAATAACAAGTGAGAAGAAACATAGTCTTGTCCCAGATCCGGTGTTACGGATCAACTGGGGATCATGTTAACTGGGGAACGCGCGTGCACGCAGATAGTTTTACCTAGATTTCCAGCAGATGTTAGACGGCTACAGATTCGTCGCAGCCATTTTTCACGGATCCATGATTAAAAAAACGTATGTTTCACCAGTTGTATACACACTGGTATGCATAATAAAGCGATTTGTTTTTGAAGTGTATATTCCTGCGTATTTGACGCAATTTCAAATAAGTTTAACATACTTAAGTGTCAAGCTCAGAAACCACGCCTATGTTAACATGGGGCATTCGGTTTCATTGGATGAACAGACTTGTCAGTGCACTTCAGAAGACGTGTAGAATCTTCTTAACATTAGTGTATCATATTTTCTGTAGTGTGTTGTCATGAGTTCTAATCACAAATAACAACAGACAGTAGATAAATTAAAGTAGCTAGGCTACCTAAAAGAAACATAAATTTCAAAGTCATTTACATTTTTTTTAAAGTTGCATTTATTGATCTGCATATAGCCTAATTTTATAATGGATCTATTTTTTTTTTTATTTTTATTTTATTTTTTTTTTAAAAAAAAAACACTTATCAGCTTATTTTACTCTGCTGATTATATTAAGATCTCTTTTCTGTACAACCAGCTCTGACGCCTCTGTATCCTTTTCCCTGGACATAAAGCAGCAATGCTTACATGTAGGGTCATGAAGTTAATTATCTCAGGAACTTGTAACATTTTCAACAGATTTATAAAACAAAAAATAAAAAAATAAAATTGTTCTTTCAGAACAATTCTATATAGGAAATATATAGTAATATTAAATTAATTAATATTAAATTAAGCTCAAATAGTAGAGCGTTGGTGCTTACAACGCCAAAGTCATGGGTTCGATTCCCAAGAAAAGCAAGAACTGATAAATGTGAAGGTGTACTTTGAAATGCGATGTAAGTCACTTTGGATAGAAGTGTCTGCCAAATGTGTAAATGTACATTATGCTCAGTAGGAGCATGAACTTGAATGTTGTGTATATGTCTTGTATTGGACATGTAGAAAACACTTTGTCTTTAGTGATTAAAGTCCACCTTAAAGGCAACCACAAATTGTATTACTGAAATAAGCAAAATATATGATATAGTGATAATGAATTATTACAAATATATACTGATATTCTCTATGGCTAATATTCTTATAGGCCTACTGTCACCAACCTCTTAATCATTTGTCACCTCACACGCATGACCCTCTCTAAAACAATAGGAAATGCTTTATTGTTTACTTTTTTGCTGACCTCTTTAACAAAAGAATATGACACAATCTTTTTATGTAATATAAATTTAAATTATGCCAGTTCTCTTCATTTGACTGGTACCATGAATCTCATTAACATATTCTCTTTACTTGTTATTCATCACATCATGTGCTTTCATTATTGTTGTCTGCTAACCATTAGGAACAGATTAAAAGGTCTATAAATGAAGTGTCATTGTTGTTAGGCCATATACTGCCACAGCAAATGGATGCAATTAAAGTTAGACAAATCAAAAACTTTGCAGGATAACCAATATCCCGATCGCTGCTCAAGAAAGGAGCGTGATTATATAAAGAGGAGATGTGAAAATTTCACAATGAAGGGTGATGGTGTGTTAAATTGTTCTTAAAAAGATAATACAACTGTGACATTTATTTACTAATATAACATGATTACATTAGATGGAGAGCAGCATAGGTATGAAGGCCAAACTGGCCAATGGGTAAGACAAATGTATACATATACATTGCAAAACAAGTAACTGTTCTTCATTAACATGTAACTTAGTCTATAGTTTGTTCTCCCTTCTTTAGATTGAATGTTCAGAATCTGGAAGGTGGGACTGTGTGGTCAGATCTTCCACTGTTGGCAAATACAGCTGTCCTGCATGCATGCACATTTGCCTATTTTTTTCCTTTTTTTTTTTTTTCTTCTTTTTTTTTTTTTTTACTTTAATACCTGTTAGCTAATGAATATGTTTGTTGAACATTCCCCTGAATAAATGCTGTGGGTAATTCACTGGATCCATAAACTATGGCTTCTCAATTTTCAACACTCTTTAGGCACATTTATGGAGTGTAGCCTATGCTTTATGCTTTAACTCATTCCTCAGTAACATTAAAATAAATAATAAATAAATGCTTGACATCCCTTTTACCACAGCAGTATTGCTGCTCAATTTAAATTAAGCCACAAATTGGCATCATAAAAATAATCTGCGAATATACATGCACTGCAAAGACACAATGTCAATAGCATAATTTATTTAATGTACTAACAGTTGTCATCAGATATTCAATTTCATTGAAACGAGTAACAAAATAATGTGGGCGTGGTCTGTGTCGTGAAATTAAAACACATTAAAACTTCCCTTAAATGCGTCTGAAACATTCAGCAGAGCAGCGACAGAGTAAACAACAGTGTCCTAATATGATACAAACATTTACCAATAACGTGGAAAGCTTTTAAATCTGCTCAGTGAAAGATTCGCTGTGACGAATCTGTCACCGTTCAACATCTGCTGGAAATCCAGGTAAAACTATCTGACTGCGTGCACGCGCGCGTCCCCAGTTAACATGATCCCCAGTTGATCCGTAACACCGGCCCACATCTGGTACACATTGATTCCGACACTATGTTGCTGTCTGGGGTGTAAGTCAGTAAAATGCCTGTTTTTGTTTTGTTTTTCAGGTACATCCTTTCCATTGACAATGCTGATGAAATTGTGGAGTATGTTGGAGATCTCTTACAAGGAACCGAGGGGAAGAAGCAGGAGTTTGTGGATGAGCTGGTGCAGAGATGGCAGAGGTGTCGAAAGCAATCGCCTGATGGTCTGGGAGGCGTCTTCAGGATAGAGCCAGTCATGGGTAAATACACACACACTGATGTTTTCAGTGTCAATACATAATTAAGAATTTAGCTTAAAGGGTTAGTTCACCCAAAAATTAAAATTCTGTCAGTAATTACTAGGGCTGTACCAGAATATTCGAGTATTCGAATATTCGTTCGGTAGGTTGGTATTCGATTTTCAAATTTGACATTCGAATATTCGTTTTAAATTTTTTATTTTTTTTTTCACACCTGGCATCCCCCTAGAAACGGTTCCCATTCGCGTTTGAATGGGGCTGTCATGCGTTTTCTCAGATCAGATAGTTCTCTCTGATTTATCAATATGAACAATGAACACATAAATGTGTTTTTGCAAAACGGATATGAATCCGAACTTCAAATCCCGCACTATAGGCAGATGTAATGGAGTGCACGTCACTAGCAACAGATAAGCTGCATTTTACTGATCGTCAGCTAAAATTTCTAAATCAAAGACCGCAATAAGAGAGCGGCAACAGCCCTGGTAAGATCATTTCGGTTCTTTACTTTTAATGAAGTTGATTGTGTGTTAAAGCATCTGCGACCCACTTTCACTTTGATTTGCGATAGTTTGCACGTTGGCTTGATGAATAGATGCTGATCTGCGGTGACGCGTGCTATAAGCGTCGTCATATCTGGCTATAATATGATATAGCCTAAAACACGCTCTCACACGGTTATTTTTTTAGCATTTTTGGGCGAAATACAATACTCTTATTTTAGAGCGCAGAACAGCGGAGTTTGTATGGGCAGAAGTGCATGCCTGAGCTTGTAGGCTATAACCTGCGTTGCTTTGACATTGTGGAAATAGAATAGAAACAATATATTAGCCTACCCTTTACTGTGTCAGTAATTACTGTGCTGCTGATTTCTGATTTGAGAGTTATTTGTTACTCACAAAAATATTAGGCTGTGTTTTGTATCACTAGTGCAGTGTCCGTTCTCGGAGCCCTGTGCGTGAGGCGTGCGAGCGGGAAGTATTAAAGCTGTTCTGTATTAAAAGTTTATTAATTCTGAACGTGTCACGTCTCGCGTGTCTATATTGCACCAAATGTGACACTGCACTCGTGAAGTCGATTGGATGAACGGTTCTAAATGCAAGATAAATAATCTAAATGCAAACAGACAGACGCATAGAGATTCCTGCCTTTATTAGAGAGAAGAATATGTTCAGCCCCCTCCCTCCGAAGCTTCGAATATTCGATGTTAATTCCTATCGAAGCTTCGAAGCTCAAAAAATGGTATTCGGACCAGCCCTAGTAATTACTCACCCTCATGTTGTTCCAACCCCGTGAGACTTTCGTTCATCTTCAGAACACAAATTAAGATATTTTTGATTAAATCTGAGAGCTGTCTCACTCCTCCATAGGCTTCTATGTTATTGAAAATATGGAAATATATCTGTTCAGTGTCAATAAAGTAATATTGTATGAAATATCTGCCCCAGAGGGTCTAGACACAACTCCCAAAGACAACCAGAAGAAGACCAAGCGAAAGGGAAGAAACAAGCAAGAGGTTGCGACTGTCTGTCAGGCAGAGCCGGAGCCTGTGAAAACTCCCATTGACTTGATGAAGGTATGTCACCTTATTTAAATATCGTAAACTCTTATATATGAAGCTGAACTGGAAAGACTTACGGAGGGATTTACTTGCTGTTATCAGGCTCAGGAGAACAGCGGCTCCGGCTCAGTGAAGAAGAAGAACAAGTTTGTGAATCTGTATGCTAAAGAGGGTGGAGATAAGCTGGCGGTTCTGCTGCCGGGCCGTCAGTCCTGCGAGTGTTTGGCTCAGAAACACAGACTCGTCAACAACTGTCTGAGCTGCGGACGGATAGTGTGTGAGCAAGAGGGATCCGGGCCCTGTTTGTTCTGCGGCAGTCTGGTGAGCTTGGTCCTCTTACTCATCAGTGCGGTGTGTGTTAGTGATTAGCGTTTTTTGTGTTTGTGTGTGTGTGAATTGAGTAAGGGTGAATCTCATGAAAACATGTATGGGTCTCATCTCCACCCATAAAAAAAAAAAAAAAAAAAATTAAATAAGAAATTATATTTTGCACAAAGTAAATGAAAGACTTTTCAACTTTTGACTTTAATTGGATTAGAATGATCATGAAAACATTCTCATTACCATTCAAATCTTTTACTTTTGAGTTCGTGTGTAGTTTTAAACTATTTTCGATCAAGTAAAATGAAGCCTTGGTGAACGTTAGACTCTTCTTTGAAAAACTTTTCAATCATAGTATTGACTATAGATATTTTCACTGGCCATGTCAACTACTATTCTGTATCTTGTCTAATCTTACGGACCTTGCCAATTTGATTATGTTAGTGATGAACAACTGTTTAAGAAGCCTTCATTATCGCCGTTTAACATTTTTCACTCATAATTCAGGTCTGTACAAATGAGGAGCAAGAGATACTGCAGCGAGACTCCAACAAAAGTCAAAAGCTCCGTAAAAAACTCATGGGAGGTGAGACATGAAGTGATTGTACAGTATGTGTTTTCCTTTGACTTGTAGCATTTGTGTGACACTGACAGCCTTTTGTTTTTCTGTGTGGACCCAGAGGGAACTGAACGGGACTATCTGCCCCACCAAGAGGCCAGGATGAAGACTGGACTGGAAAAAGCCGTAAAGCACAAAGACAAACTTCTGGAGTTTGACAAGAACAGGTCTGCCTGTCCAAATACACTGTTGCGGTGCGATTGCCAGGGTTAGATTAATTTCAACCTCGGAATTGCCCACTGATCATCTAAAGTACAATGCACTCACAAAGCTTAAAGGGTACATAACATGCACAGTTTCACCTAATCTCATGTTAATCTTGAGTACCTATAGAGTAGTAGTGCATCCTTAATATATCCAAAAAGTGTTTAGTTTTATTATATTTACAATAGAAAAATACAGCTTTCCGATTCTCTCCGGAAAAAGCCGAAGTCCTGGAGGCGGAGCTATAGAGTCAAGCGGTAGTGCTTGATTTCCAGCAAAAGACAGAAATCTGATCCAGTTGTACTTACATGAATGGGGTCTTTTATCACTGGGACCGCTCCACGTTTTAATAGCAAACGATTTGCAAATCCAGCGTCGACCTGGGCCTTGTTAATAAAACATTCGTCACTGAAATGACCAGAACACACAACCGCACTTGCTACACTCCGTTGCTGCCCCGGAAAAACAAACGGCATCCACTGTTCCTGTAACACTGGGTTCTTTGGAAAGCTGAACACGGTAAGCTTTCCCTCACATCCAAATACACACTTTTTTGGAGACATTCTTGAACAAATCCTATGCAGCGCTGCCGATGATTTCCTGTTGAAGCGCGTTGAGGTGCGCGGTCTCGCTCTCCTCTGGTCGATGTGTGCGCGGGCGCGCTTTTCCGGGAGAAATGCTCATATAAGGAGTTCCACTCTGGTCTACGTCATTAGATCCACGATCGAAAAAAAACCAGCCGAAACTTGTACCAACCCGGAAGTAAGATTTTTGGCACAGAAATTCTCTGTTATTCAAAGTATTTTTTTTAAACTTTGCCCATGTTTAGCATGAGAATCCATCTCTTTAACACTGTAAACAACTCTGAATACATGAAACACCATGGTACCCCCCCTTTAAGCCTGGGACACACCAAGCCGACTAAGTTTTCTCAGTGTGTTCCGCACTGTCGGCAGAAATTGGTCCTTGTCTGCTTTTTTTCAGCCGATTCGACATGTTGAATCTACGTCGGGCCGTCTGTGAGAGAGAACTCTGATTGGCTGTTCAGCTTAGTGAACGAGTTAGTGCACGAGAATAATAGCAAAACAGCAGCAAAGAAGTCAAAACGGTACAGATAGACGCTGTTCTAATGTTACGTCATCTTACCTGAGTGTTCCTTGGCGAATATTTCAATAACATGAGCGGAGTGGAATAAAGAAAGTGTTTAGCAGGATTGATATTCAAAACGGTTAGCATGTACTGCTTTGTTTATGGTTTGTGTATCTGCAGCGTCGGTTTCCCTTTTTGAATGACGAATATAGATGAATATATCTTCAGAAACAGACATTTGTCTCATTTACACGCAGGCGCAGAACACACATTCTAGCTGACAGTCGGCTCTAGTTCTCTCGGTGTGTTCAAGTGCAGCTTGTGTCCTAGCCTGGTTAAAACCAGACCATTCTCAGTAGTAACTGAGTTATGGTCTGGCAAAGCTTCATTAATAACTCATTTCCAAAGGGGCGTCACCAACGGACGTCGCTCAAATGCCTCTGGGCGCAGTTGGATAGACCTAAAACCAATCAGAGCGATCGTCAGCGTGTAAATCCCGCCTCAATGTTTCTGATTGGTGCCCCGATTTGGACGGATTAGAAATCGGCTTGAATGGGCTCTTTACCAGACTACTTGCAGAGCAAATGTAAATTTGCCGGAAGTTTGTCTGGGTTTTCTCAGACTAGGTGTGTCCCGGAAGTGTCATGAAACCCCCCTGTTTTAGCACTGATCGTTCACACCTCAGAGTTCAAAGAGTCTCAAGAAATGGGCATGTAAAGTTGTGGGAAGAGGGGAGACAACAACCAATAAAACACAGACTTGCAACACACTCATTATACAGACACATGAATATTAAAATATGACCACGGAGGGGGGAAAAACAAAAACAAAAAACGGATTTGAGGGCACCTTGATGCATTGTACAAATTTAACCCTATATAACACACTCACACGAAAGAGGAAGGTCTAAATAATAATATATTCATTACATTCACGACCACTAGAATCTGAACAAATGACACGCATCAGTTAAACAGAAAAAATAAAGGCATATTATGTTTTTGTCCATTGTTCTTTGATTTGTCGGTCTACATCATAGTCTTCTGTGTATAGAATAATTCCTCCCGTCATCGCGTTCATGATTAGACGTACGGCTGTATCAGTGTCCTTTATTTGCACATATATTTCATTTTAAGAAGATATGTGCGCATACACTCAGGGTTCCCACAGGTCCAACGAAAATTGATTTTCTACAAGAAGTTTTCTGGAAAAAAAAATCCATATTATTCCCTCCGGTCTGCTAATGTGTTATTTCACGAACACTACGTGGCCTATGCGTACTAGCTTGCTTGATTTACGTTAGTTACACGCATTTGCCCAAATATTTTATTTAATGTAATGTTTAATTGCTTTGCTTTAAGATAATGTAAACCCATGAGGCAAGAGTCCTTGAATTAAGTCCCCACATTAAGTCCTTGAATTTGAGGGTATTGGACCTGGAAAGTCCTTGAGTTTGAAGTTAACCAAGGTGTGGGAACCCTACACTATGCTGGTTCATGTTTAGAGAACTAGAGTTCCCGGAAGAACGAAATTGCTCACTTTTTGATCAAATATATGAGTGCTTTTAGTGTTTTCAGTGATGTGTAGCCTCTATCTCAAAAAAATGTGTTTTGGGGTTTCATGACCCTTTCAACAATTTGACCTCTTCCACTTTCTTTTAGTGTTAAGAGGACACAAGTCTTGGATGATGAATCCGATTATTTTGCAACGGACTCGAACCAGTGGCTTTCTCCAGGTGAGAGGGAGGCCTTACGCAAGCGAGACGAGGAGCTCCGGGAGCTTCGACACGCCTCCCGCAAAGACCGCAAGATCACACTCGACTTTGCAGGTAGACGAGTGCTGAATGAAGGGGAGAATCTGACTCCGTACTACCAGAAGTAAGAAGCCAGATTCATAATAAGTTGTTTCAGTTATTTCATTTTTGATGAATCTTATGCCGGGTTCAGACTACATGATATCAATCTGATTTTGGCGTGATCTGATGCATGGTGGTGATTCGTGGTGATTTGTAAACGACAATGGGCGTCAGGATGCAAGAATCGATCGTTTTATCTCATATAGTGCGTCATCGTGGATGAAACTGATGCCGCATCTGCAACGTTTCACGACGCCCCGACAAAAAGATTTGCATGTTTAATTTTTAACCAAAATGGTTTTCGTCACATGTGTATGGAAGCTTGTTTCCGCCACAGAATTAAAAATAAAAAAGGTAATTGTGACTTTTTATCTCACAATTCTGACTTTTTATCTCAGAATTGCGTGATATAAAGTCGCAATTGCGTGTTATAATTGCAAGAAAAATTGTGAGGGAAAAAAAGTCAAAATTGTGAGTTTATATCTAGCAATTCTGACTTGATAACACGCAATTCTGACTTTATATCTCGCAATTCTGAGATAATCTGAATTATCTTGCAATTCTGAGATAATCTGAATAATCTCGCAATTCTGAGGTAATCTGAATAATCTCGCAATTCTGAGATAATCTGAATTATCTCGCAATTCTGAGATAATCTGAATTATCTCGCAATTCTGAGATAATCTCAATTATCTCGCAATTCTGAGATAATCTCAATTATCTCGCAATTCTGAGATAATCTGAATTATCTTGCAATTCTGAGATAATCTGAATAATCTCGCAATTCTGAGATAATCTCAATTATCTCGCAATCTGAATTGCGAGATTTTAACTCGATATTGCGAGGAAAAAAAGTCGCAATTATCTTTTAAAATGTTTTATTCTGTGGCGGAAACAAGCTTCCATACATCTGTGATGTTGACCAATAGGAGCACAGAAGCCCTTCCGTACACACACCGTTCAAACAAGATGAAACGAAAAAGAGACAATGATATTGGTGCTGATAGGTGTAATTACGCAATAGAGGAAAGGTTCATGGAGCGATGGCCACAATATTCCTGCCTTTATGAGGTTTCCTCGAGGGACGACAACAACAGAGTTAAAAAAGCGAAATGCTGGCGAACATTAGCGGAGGCGTTAGCATTAGGCTAGTGTTACCATTATTAGTTTACGCTCTTGTTTCCGTAAGTCAGTTGCTAGTTAAAGTCTCTATGACATGACACACGTCGTTAAAGACGCCAAGCGATGTGCAACATGCGGTCAGACATGTTTCATGTTTTATAATTCAGGAATCAAAATTATAATCTGACTATTGTAACAGACAAAAATATCATGTAGTCTGAACCTGGCATAAAGCTCTCACAGAGCATGTTAGCATATATTTTAGAAGTATTATGCTGTCTTTAAGTCCTCGTGGCCCTACTTAATAATTCAGAAGTCATTATTATGACGTGAGGTGTGTTCAAGCGATTTTTGGTTGGGATGAAATAGACACATTGGTCAATTTCTTTCTTTTTTTTCAAAACAATAAATAAAATGTTTTCTGCCATGATATTTTAACTGACACGTCTCCAACTCAAGGCTCAGAGTCAAGATTAATTAAATATTTGGATGCTGTTTAACTGGATGCCCCGATATGATTGCAAAGCGCTTTGGGTGTACAGTAGTACATAGTAAAAAAGCGCTATATTCTTTCGTTCATTCATTCATTCAAACTATATTCATTTCATAAATACAATCAATTCGACGTGACTTGAAGGCAGCATTAATTGCGATGCATGATTGGCAAGGTATAATATGAATATAATTTTTTGGTTGCAAAAGGTTTGATGATTCAGTCAAGGACATCCACACTGGTTCTTTTGGTCGGACATCAAAACATTCAGTTTCCACAGATCGACAGCAGCTCAGAGAGCTTGTCAACCCCAATATAGTACAGGCCGCGCCAGAGGTGGGTGCAAACAGTCAGCTTCTGAAGAGCTTATATTAATATCACAAATATATTTATTTCATTTAGTTCACCCAAAAATGAAAATTAGCCCATGATTTACTCACCCTCAAGCCATCCTAGGTGGATATGACATTCTTTTTTCAGACGAATACAATCGGAGTTATATTATAAAATGTCCTGTCTCTTCCAAGCTTTATAATGGCAGTATAATTGGCCAGAAGCTAGTTATTTTATTTTATAAAGTTTTAAATATGAATATTTTTCTTACACAAACACATCGTTTCGCTTCAGAAGGCCTTTATTAACCCGCCAGAGCCGTGTGGAGCACTTAGTGGATAGATGCACTTTTATCATGGACAGATGCTCTTTTATGATGAATAGATGCACTTTTATGATGGATGGATGCTCTTTTATGATGGATAGATGCGCTTTTATGATGGATAGATGCACTTTTATGATGGATAGATGCTCTTTTATGATGGATAGATGCACTTTTATGATGGATAGATGCACTTTTATGATGGATGGATGCTCTTTTATGATGGATAGATGCACTTTTATGATGGATAGATGCTCTTTTATGATGGATAGATGCACTTTTATGATGGATGGATAGATGCACTTCTATGATGGATAGATGCACTTTTATGATGGATAGATGCACTTATGATAGATAGATGCACTTTTATGATGGACAGATGCACTTTTATGATGGATGGATAGATGTGCTTTTATGATGGATGGATTGATGCACTTTTATGATGGATAGATGCACTTTTATGATGGATAGATGTGCTTTTATGATGGATAAGATGCACTTATGATAGATTGATGCACTTTTATAATGGATAGATTCACTTTTATAATGGATAGATTCACTTTTATGATGGATAGATGCACTTTTATGAACTTTAAAACAAAAACAGCAATTCACTGCCATTATAAAGCTTGGAAGAGCCAGAACATTTATTAATTTAACTCTGATCGTATTCGTCTGATAGAAGAATGTCATATACACCTAGGGTGGCTTGAGGGTGAGTAAATCATGGGCTAATTTTCATTTTTGGACTTTATTTTGAACTACCCCTTTAAAGCCAGTTGTATATGAGTTGCATCTGTGTACATGTCTATTTATTCACGTGTGTTTGTGTTGTGTCAGTGGGTTGACGTGGCCTGTAGCGACTCCTCGCGCAAGTCTTCATCAAAGGCTGTGAGCAATACACAGAAAAGTGAGCGCAGCCGACTCAGACTCCAGGACAAAGAGCTTCAGGAGATGTCAGATGGAGGCTGGTGCCTCAGCATGCATCAGCCATGGGCTTCACTGCTTATTAAGGGCATAAAAAGGTACAGTTCACTTGAAGACGCCATTAAATCATAAATTACAGTAGCCACTCCCCAAACCCTCCTAATGCTACAGTAGCCATGCCCCAAACCCTCCTCCTTCTGCTACATAAGCCATGCCCCAAACCCCTTCTCCTGCTACAGAAGCCACGCCCCAAATCCTCCTCCTTATAGTAGCCACGCCCCAAACCCTCCTGCTATAGTAGCCACACCCCAAACCCTCCTCCTGCTACATTAGCCACGCCCCAAACCCGCCTCCTGCTACATTAGCCACGCCCCAAACCCTCCTCCTGCTACATTAGCCACACCCCAAACCCTCCGGCGGTGACGGATCTGTGTGGACCGCTCTCAATGTTTTTATGGTGCCTGGAAGACTCAATCTTTACACTTTTGAGAGAGATGAACCCATGAATGGCATATAACCGGGGTATAAACAGGTTAAGAGAATGTATTTAACATAAAAAAAAAAATCTTACATATTTGATATGGGCCAATAACTGGATGTGGCACCAAATATTGTGCATTTCTAATATGAAATAAAGGATTTAGACTGAAGAAAAACTTAAGCACTTTGAGATGCCCCATTCCCTCTTCCTGTTCATTTATATACATCTCACGGGGAAGAAAATTCCTTGTGTCAAACCACTTAATGTGATCCATCTTTTCATCACTGATATGTAGAGCTCATCTGAACGTTTCTAATTTTCTCTCCATTTGTTGTGTTTGTGTAGGGTTGAAGGCAGAACATGGTACACGTCCCATAGAGGGCGCCTGTGGATCGCTGCTGCTGCTAACCGAGCGACTCCTCAAGAGATCGCAGGGGTGGAGGCCATGTACCGGCAGATTTACACAGATGGTGTGTTTGCAGATTTATGACAGTAATACTAAACCTATATATGCTTTCAGGCATGCCTGTAGAATGTAGTGTCTTTGTAATTTCACCGGTAACTCTTTACAATAAGGTTCATTAGTTAACATTAGTTAATGCATTGAGTAACATGAACTAACAATGAGCAATACATAATCTTTGTTAATGTTAGTTAGTAAAAATCCAGCTGTTCATTGTTTGTTCATGTTAGTTCATGGTGCATTAACTAATGTTAACTAATTTTAATAATGTACAACCCCATTTCCAGAAAAGTTGGGACATTTTGTGAAATGCAATAAAATAAAATGCAAGAATCTGTGATTTTGTTAATTCTCTTGAACCTTTATTTAACTGTCAATGTTTTCACTGACCAACTTAATTTTATTTTGTAAATATAAACAAGTTTTGATTTTGATGGCTGCAACACCCTCCAAAAAAAGTTGGGACAGATGCTTGTTTACCACTGTGTCACAACACCTTTCCTTTTTATTTACACTTTTTAATCATTTGGGAATTGAGGATACTAATTGTTGCAGTTTTGCACTTTTATTTTGCCTCTGTCCCAACTTTTTTGGAGTGTGTTGCAGCCAACAATATCAAAATGTGTTTATATTTACAAAATACAATTATCTTGGTCATTGAAACCATTGTAAAAACTTTTCTTGGTACTTTTGTCAGTTAAAAAAAAAGGTTTGAGAGAATTAACAAATCACAGCTTGTGAATTTTATTGCATTTTTACAAAATGTCCCAACTTTTCTGGAAATGGGGTTGTATTAGTAAATGTTGGAATTAATATTAACTAAGATTAATAAATGCTGTAGAAGTATTCTTAGTTCATGTTAACTAAGGTATTTAACTAATGTTAACTAAAGAACCTTATTGTAAAGTGTTACCATTTCACCTAAGTTAGTTATTTTGCTGTCCAGAGCCCCAGTTCCCTGCGGAGTATCCCACTGGCTGTCTGTTGGGCTGCGTGAACGTCACAGATTGTCTCTCTCAGGAGCAGTTCAGGGAACAGGTCAGTGGCTTTTGGTGTCCCTGTTGGTATTCATCCATACAAAACATTCGGTTTACATTAAAGGGTTAGTTCACCCAAAAATGACAATTCTGTCATTATTACTCACCCTCATGTCGTTCCATAACCCGTAAGAGTTTCGTTCATCTTCAGAACACAAATTATAGTGTTTTTTGATTAAATCAGAGAGCTTTCTGTCCCTCTTTTGACACCTCTATCAATTTTTGTCCCATTGAAAATAATAATTCCTAATATTTGTCATTGTTTTTCAATTATTAATATATTTTTGTTTAATAATATTTTGTATTTTTGTATTTTGAGATAATTTTATGGTACTAATTCATATTTATCCAATAATTATGATCCATTTTTTTCCCATTGTTCTAAAAAAATAATAATTATTTTTCATTTAATGCAGTATTTCAGGTTTAAATAGAGACTAGGCCTTTAAAATCCAATTTTTTAAAGGCGGATTAGTGCAATCTGGTGAGAGTAAAGAAAGAAAGCCTAATAATATGGTGTAACCACTAGATGTCTGTAGAGCTCTCTGTAGAGAGGCTTGTGAATTCCCTAGTTGTTTGCTTTTTTTTTTTTTTAAATAAGGTTGTGGATTTTAATATATATATTTAGACATTCTCAAAGACTGCTTTTTGTCAAGGTTTATATATATATTTTTTTTTATTGTTTTGTTTTAAGGCATTCTACCCTCTTTATACACTTTTCATAGACAACATTTTTCATGCACTTACCCATTTTGCAAATGCTTACAGAGAAATACTGGGCATCATACACTTAAGGACTCTAAAAGGATCACACACTTTCACCTTCCGAACACGACAAACTCACACAGAAACAAATTGGGGGGGAAATCGGTGCAAAAGTAATAGTGTTTTCCTTCCTTTACCCCACAACAACACTGCCTACTTTTGGGCCAAGACTTTATGTTGGGTATCCATCGAGAAATTGAAACCCTGAGAAATATTCACTGGAGTAAAAATCATATAACAAAATATCACACAACCAACCAAAACATTTCACAAAAAGAGGTTATAAAGCAATAGGTATACTGTTAAAATGGGGAAAATGCTGAAATGAAATGTTCGTGGATCATGTTCACAGTTAATGTGTTGAACGGCACATGTGGTTACATGGGTAAGTGTACTTCATGCATTCACTAGTAGGTTTAAAAAGAAAAACTATACAATTGAATTGCTCATAAAAAGTGAAGTATTTCTAAGAATCTGAGAAAAGGTCTTACATCAGTTGATTGCAGTTGGCACTTGGTTTGATATGTATGTTGTATCAGTAGGCGCGTTTCCATTACAGATTTGCGCAAAACTTTTGCGATATTTTTTTATTTTTTTTTAAATGTCGACAAAAAACTATTGCGAAATGACGGCGTTTCCATTAACTGATGTTATGCGACTAAAACTTCATTTTTCCTCTCGCGATAAGTAAAATCATTCCAAAACCATGGTAACGGACGTTGGTAGGTTTATGGACTATATCCACTGCACTAGCCATTATTATTAATCGAAGGAGATGTGTTTTCCAAGCATTAATGGTAAGGAACGACCCTTATTATACTTGTGAGCGGCACATATGTGGAGTTTCTGGGTGTTTCTCCCTCATTTCTGCTTCGAGGTCTTGATTGTAGAATTTCTTTGAGGTTTAGAATCCATTATTCCTGTAATTCTTTTGTCTTATATGAATTTAATAAAGAACTCTGTCTCGTATTCTGTCCAAACACACATCTACGTCAGGTGACCTGTAAATGTGCAAAAACTATTTCCATTGCAGTTTTGCAAAATATTTATTTTTCGAATTGCCTGAAAATCCACCTCATGCGAGCGTGAAAACTTTTTTGGGATAAATGGGAGTTTTTGCGAAATTGACGTGTTTCCATTGGCCGTATTTTCAATTCGCAATTTTAATTTGCGCAATTTGAAGGGTAATGGAAACGCAGCTAATGACATTCAGAAATGTTTAAGTGTGACTTAAATGTCCAAATATAATTTAGGACCACTGTATATATGCATCAGATGGAGGTCTTAATGCATCGTCAAGTTAAAAACAGTTTGAGTCTGTGGATTCTGTTCCATTTCACTGCGCTCTGTCTGGCTCATTCTGAATTTAATAACATCTCCTGTGTGTGTACAACCCCTTAGGCTTTACATGAAGCAACATGATTTAAAAACCATTAAAATCAGTTTAAATTGGATGAGTTGCACTCAAAGCTGTTGAGTAGCCGATATACCCACACCTGCGACCGCACTTCAGTTCAGTTTTATTCTGGTACTTTTTTGGGTCACCGCATGAAATCCAATATAAAATTTGGGTGCCTGAAAAAAACAAAAAAAAAACAGGCTTAAATCAGTTGAGAACACTGATCTATAGAGACAGAGCGCAACGCGTCATAATCTGAAAACCACGCCCACCGGGGGCGGGGGGGGGGGGGACAATCCAACGGCATTGACTTTGCATTGCGAGAGGCTGCCTCCTTGTCACTTATAATAAAAGACAGTGTGACAAGGTGTACAGCAAACAAGCTAAAAAAAAACCAGAAATAAATTTTTATAAGCTTCCAAACCGTAAAAGCCAGCCTTTAAGGAGACAAAAGTGGATACAGGCAATAAGATGTGAAGCATCAGCAGGAAGATGATCCTGACACTCAGTATGTCTACGTGTGCAGTAAACATTTTGTCACTGACAAGTCAAATATCCAAATGTCAGTTTTATATATTATATTTATATAAGCTTAGCTATAGCATTTTTTACAATAACATGTCGCTTTCCAGTGGGCGTAGTTCTCAAAGTAGTTCGAGAACTAGTTGCGCTCTGTCTCAATTGATCCACTTTTATGTCCTGAAACAACCGTTTTTTGGAGTCGACAGCTTATAAAAATTTATTTCTGGGTTATTTAGCTTGTTTGCTGTACACCTTGTCACATAGCAGCTTTTAGACATTGTTTTGTTTTTTGTTAAGTCATAAATGACAAGGAGGCAGCTTCTCGCAATGCAAAGTCAATGGAGACGGTTGGATTGCCCCCCCCCCCCCCCCCCGGTGTGGGCGTGGCCTAAATACGCTCTGTCTCTATATAGAATGACTGGATATCTCTTGACGTCATAAACAGTGAAGCCACCACGCCGCCCATATTGGTATTCCCTAGTGAGCTCACGCGCTCTATTAAATCAATAGGAAATTTGATGATTTGACTGAGAAAACATTGCCTAACGAGACACCGTTTTTAAATCTAAAGTCTCCCTGTACATTCTTACAACGCAAACATCCGAAGTATTTAAATGGGTATTTTTTTTTAAAGTTGGAAATTTTTCCTGCTTATTAAAAAATTGTAATTTCTTTGCAAAAGGAATAAAAAGAGCTATCTTCACAGGTAAGAAAAACCGTTTGCTACTATTAATTAAATAGTGAATGCTAAAGCACAATATTTTTGTGAATTGGTGAATATTCAGGTGAATATTGTTTCATGGCCACAAATTAATAATACCTCAGCACGTTTTACTAATTTGTTCCCTCGTTTTACTATATTGTGGCCACGTTGTAATTCGTTAAATCAAAATGAGGGATGGAATTAGTTAAACGTGTCCACAATTTATTAAAACAAGGGAACAAATAAGTCGTCGTAACAACGAATCATTTAGATCAGTGGTTGAGAACCACTGAGAACTATGTTTTGATGAATTTAAATGCATGTAAATATTGGTGTATTTTATCATTGCTAAAGTCAAATTATTCCCCTGCTCTTTTCAATAGTTACTCTACATTAAATAGGACCTATTATGCTTTTTTACATGTTCATCTTTCTTTAGTGTGTATTGTTGCTGTTTGAGTATGAAAAAGCTCTGCAAAGATTCAAGGTCCCTCCAGCAGGAGTTATTCTCTATATCAGTGTCAGTGTTTCTGAGCTCCCTGAAACGCCTCCATTATAATCTTGAGTTTTCTTCTGGAAACAAACACGTCACAATATTCCTCATTTAAATAATTAATATGCAGAATAAAGGGGCGGGGCCTGGTTGAGTTTGTGAGTAGTGTGTTGAAACTGGTGGTTATGGTGAGGGGCGGGACATTTCACAAACACGCTCGAAGCGCTCGACCAATCACGACACACTGCTCCAGGCGACCAATCAGAGCACAGTGTGCTTTTCAGAAGGAGGGGCTTCATACAGACAGGAACTAAACAGAGCGTTACTGACAGACTGGGAAGTGAGGAGCTGCAACAATGGAGAATATGGGGGAAATAAAGTGTTTTATGAACATTAAAGCATGAAAACCTATTCTAGTAGAGCCTAAAAACAACATCAAGACATTGTAAAAGGGCTTAATCGGTCCTCTTAAATGTATCAAAGGCCCTGATTACACCTTGTATTAAGATGTATTTTGGTCGATCGGATCACAAGTAGACGAGGAAGACACATTTACATTTACATTTACATTTATTAATTTAGCTGACGCTTTTATCCAAAGCGACTTACAATTGCTATATATGTCAGAGGTCGCACGCCTCTGGAGCAACTAGGGGTTAAGTGTCTTGCTCAGGGACACATTGGTGTCTCACAGTGGATTCGAACCCGGGTCTCTCACACCAAAGGCATGTGTCTTATCCATTGCGCCACACCACCACCCACCAGTTTACACCTGGACAAGCTCAAAACAGTTTAGACCCCGTTTACACCTGTATTTAGAGTCGTCCACTTGGGATCCGATCAACAGAAACGCAGTGTATGTGCAGTGCATATATGTGAACACAAATAAACCGGAGAAGATGTGACTGACTGCGTCACAGTGATGACATTCTATTCAAAATAACGAACATTACAGATTCAGTATTTTGCACTCCTGACATAAATTAAGAAATGAATGTCACTGCAACCTAGTTTTATTATAAACAGTGGTCAGATATCGAAGCTTTATCTTTCAAAAGAAGAAGACCACATGAGCGTTTACACTATGAAAGCAATCCGGTCTAATGTGTTTTCCACTATCTCTGGAAATGGTCGAAAGTGGACGAGCTCAGAATGTTTCAGACCCCTTTTACACCTGTATTTAGCATCGTCCACGTGATCCGATCAACCAAATCACGTCTTAATACCAGGTGTAAACAAAACCTCACTCTTCGAACTCTCTCCCTCCCACAAAATCAGTGCTCTCTTCCTGCCTCTCTTCCTGCCTCTCTTCCTGTTCTCACTTTCTGCCTCTCTTCCTGCCTCTCTTCCTGCCTCACTTCCTACCTCTCTTCCTGTTCTCACTTCCTGCCTCTCTTCCTGCCTCTCTTCCTGTTCTCTCTTCCTGTTCTCACTTCCTACCTCTCTTCCTGTTCTCACTTCCTGCCTCTCTTCCTGCCTCTCTTCCTGTTCTCACTTCCTACCTCTCTTCCTGTTCTCACTTCCTGCCTCTCTTCCTGTTCTCACTTCCTGCCTCACTTCCTACCTCTCTCCCTGTTCTCACTTCCTGCCTCTCTTCCTGTTCTCACTTCCTGCCTCTCTTCCTGCCTCTCTTCCTGTTCTCACTTCCTGCCTCTCTTCCTGCCTCACTTCCTACCTCTCTTCCTGTTCTCTCTTCCTGCCTCTCTTCCTGTTCTCACTTCCTGCCTCTCTTCCTACCTCTCTTCCTGTTCTCACTTCCTGCCTCTCTTCCTGCCTCACTTCCTACCTCTCTTCCTGTTCTCACTTCCTGCCTCTCTTCCTGCCTCTCTTCCTGTTCTCTCTTCCTGCCTCTCTTCCCACTTCCTGCCTCTCTTCCTGTTCAAAATCCATGAAGATTTTGTATTGTGTGACATTCTTTAATGACTATTAAAGAAGTAGTTCACTATAAAATGAAAATTACCCCATGATTTACTCACCCTCAACCCATTATAAAGCTTGGAAGAGCCACAACATTTATTAATTGTAACTCCGATTGTGTTTGTCTGAAAGAAGAATGTCATAAACACCTTGGATGGCTTGAGGGTGAGTAAATCATGGGCTAATTTTCATTTTTAAAGTGAACTACTACTTTAAGGACATTTCCCTTCATAACTGGATGCTTACAGGGACGTGAACAATGTGTTGTTTGTTGAACAATGTGTTGTTTGTTAAACAATGTGTTGTCAAAGTTATTTTTGACTACTCAGAAAAAACATGCAAGACGTTTTACAGATTTATGTTTTTTCCTGAAAGAAAATTTGGTGTTAGTTTGAATACAGTGAAAATTTGTAATCACTTGAATCAAATTTTCTCTGCTAATGGACAAGCAGACAGTGCATAAAACTTTAAAATGATCTCTACCTTTCACAGAAACCAACATTAAATACATACACCAAAAAATAAAAAGCAGTTGGAATGGGATCATTGATTAAACAAACAAAAAAAAAAACGTAAAATAAATCTTGCATTTGGAACAAGACATGAATTTCATTTTAATAATCGCAGGGATCAAGTTACTTTCACATGATGCTGGATGGACACTCAAGACTCGCACATAAACCGCTGATGCTTTTGAAAAGGTTTTTAACCAAGTAAATCCAAATTTAGTCTTAGAAAAAGTGAATCTTAAACCTCTTATTTAGTTTTTCCAGGAATATAGCCATAGAAACTGGCATGGTTAAGATGTAACTTTCTTTCTGGTGTAGACATTTTACTCTTTGTCACAGGAAGTTTAGATAGGACATGTCGAATGACGAAGTGCCTTTTAGCTCACTTCACAACCTAGAGAAACGAAGGGGTCAAAGTTCGACTAGTCGGCATATGGTCCATTTTGACCCTATGAATCACCCGTAGTTCAAGCCAGGGTTGCCAGGTCTGCAGTTTTTCCTACACCAAACATTATTCGTATTCCATCGAATAATCGCAAAGTCTCATCTTTCAAATTCTGTCCATTTTATCATGAAATTCAAACAATAAATGGCGTTTTGACGCTCTTGAATGTGACGTGATGGATCGCTCTAGCGCCTCAGCTCAAGAGTCTTTTCTTCCACTTTAATACAAGTTATAGCATTAAAAACATGCATTAACATCAGTACACTCATGTAATCGCTCAATCAGTGTTTCAATAAAGACTTCAATAAAACAGCTTGTGAACAATGACACTTAACGTTGGGTTTATCTCAGGAAAGATATTCAGTGTCCACAGTTCATTAGTTAGCTATACAAACACTAAAGAGGAGCTTATTTACTGTTAATTATATATGTATGTTTGAATACAATTATCAAGAAGACAAAGTGTTTATGAAACTACCTTTTGTTCAACTGAGTTGTATACAAACATTCCAGCTTTTATTTGAGTGTAATTAGTATATCTGAAAATAAATAGCAGTTGAATATGATAATTTGGGCTTTGTTGTTAATTTTAACCTCTAATATTATAGTAATGTTACAAATGAGATGGTTTTCCTGTATAGTTTACAGCATTATTATTGGTATCAGTGTGTGTATATATATATATATATATATATATATATATATATATATATATATATATATATATATATATATATATATATATATATATATATATATATATATATATATATATATATATATATATATATATATATATAGTATCGCTGCATCTCCATATATATGTGTATATGTTTGTGTATGTTTGTGTGTATGTATGTATGTATGTATGTGTGTTCATGTATGTATATACATAATATATATTAGCACAAGGTGTTAGAGGGAGATAATAATTCTTTCTTATTCTAGTGAGCATGAGTGGATGCTAATTGTGCATGTCAATATTAGTCATGCATATGTTATTTTTCCCATTAATGTAAAGATTTTAAATTTAGATTTGTGTAGATAAAATTTTATTTTACTAATTTTTAGCACTGTGCTTGGATACCGAGTGCCTCAAAGCTAACAGACATGGACTAAAAGCCACACAACAATTTTGATGTAGTAGGCTTTAATTGTTTTTGCAGTGTTTTATCCTCAGCTCAGCCTGCAGGGGGCGCAGTGCATCATCAGCTCCTCAAACTCCACATTACTGCCATTTTGACTGAAGCAAAGCCTCAGAATCCTTTCATACTGATTCATGGCATGCATGCAATTACTTTCATATTGCACTCTTCCACTATTCATAGTTGTATGTTTGAAGCGAGCATCTATTCTCCTAGTTTCTGTGATGTCAAGCAGAGGATTTAAAAGGATTATGTCCAGGTGCAATATCGCAAACCCGGCTCTGTCCTTGATTAATTATAAATCAATGAAGTCTGTTGCAGCTCAGAGGGCTCTAATCTTTTCTCTTTCATCCAGTGTAAATGTTGGTGTGCCTCAAACACTCTGTCTGCTTTAACCTGAGCGAGTCTGTCTACCTGAGTGCTTTTCATAAACCTAACACCTCTTGACAAACTATGCACAGAATGATTTTGTTCAGAGAGGAGAAGGCTTCTGTCTGATGCCTCTGGTCAGACTGCAGATGCTTCGGATTAATATTCTGCGTTTAAAATCATTGATACAAGCAGAATTCTGTCGACCAAACATTCAAAATGATTGTAATAGGGGTGTAACAATATATCGCAATATAAAAATGCATAAATATGTTTTGTGGATAGTTCACCCAAAACGAACGTTTCTGTGTGAGAAAAAAAATCACGTTTACAGAGTTTTAGTGCCAATACTACATTAAACTGCTATATGTAATGTTGGATATAAAATATAATAAGGCAATGGGGGGGAATATGTGTGGGTCCTGATAAGGCCAAATGTCTTGTTACCTGTAAAAAGTGTCCTACATTATTCTAAATATATCTAGTCAGTGAAAAAGCATATTCGTCCAAAATAATTCAGTATTTTCAGCTTCAGAATCATGAATATTGTTATTCTGGTGTCTCTATTGTCCTGTGCTTTGGGTTTCCAGCACTAAACCCAAGCCTATTCATTTACACACCAATGTAATATCAAATTTAGCATTTTAATCTACAGTACATTTTTTTGTTAACCATTTACCATATGTCTTGGAGCATCACAATAATATCGTATCGTGAGTTTAATATCATGATATGTATCGAATCGTGACACATCTTATGTTGTTAAATTAAATGTTCTTTGCATTATTGTCTCTTGTCTCTGCATTGTAAGCATGACACTGCATGCACCTTCTATACATTAGTATTTACTTCAGCTTGTGGAAAAGCTGCTTGTTGTGATGAATTATAATTCATAATGTGGCTTCTCTCTTTACCTCCTGTGTTATTATGGTGGTTGTCAGTATATGTTAAAGTTTCAAAACAGATTTTAGTGCCAGTGTGGCTTTGCTAATTCAGCAGAAAATTCATTTTTGTTGTTGTTGTAAATTACAGTGTTGAAACGGTCAAATTTACAGGTTGATCTGTAAATATGTTTACATTTTTACTGTATTTTTACAGAATTATTCTGGTATTCAAACTTCTGTGTTATTATTCAAACACAGCTGCCAGATTTATTTAATAATGGATATTTCCAATTAATCTGGTATGTCTTAATTTAGAAGGATCTTTTGGTGAGTTAATAAAGCAAAATGCTTTAATTTACTGCTGTTGAATTATCAGAAACAATCACAATCTTGCATTGTTATTTTTTCCCCATAATTTATTAGGAGTGGTATGTTTTAATTAAAATCATAATCGGAGCACATTTGTGGTCTCAACTTGGTTATGGGTTTCAATTTTAATTGTGCTTTATTGGCATGAAAAACACATTTGTATCGCCAAAGCAATGTGTGTGCAATGTAAAGTACAATAACATTAGTGCAAATACATAATGTTTACTAAGACATAGTTATGCAAAATTAAAGGGGTGGTTGATTATGATTTGACTTTTCCAACTTTAGTTAGTGTGCAATGTTGCAGTGTGAGCATAAACTACATCTGCAAAGTTACGACGCTCAAAGTTCAAAGCAAAGGAAGATATTTGCTTTTAAAGAAATTGCTTTTTAAGGACTACAACAAACAGCTGGTAGAGACTACACCACATTCCTCCTGGGTTAGTGACATCACTAACCCTAAAATTTACATAAACCCCGCCCCCTGAACATGATTTATAGATTATCATGACAGAATATGCTAATCTATGACTAGAAGATAACTACACATAATGTACTGTTGCTTCTACATGTTGTCTCTTCTTCTTGAGTCTCTCCATCTTTGTCTGTTTGAACATAAAAGGCTAAAAGTTTTTGAAATTTTGAGTGCATGTGTGTGTGAGGTAAAAGGACACAAGCTGTTGTAGCTCCGCCCCCTGTGCTGGGAGCAGCAGCTCATTTGCATTTAAAGGAACAGACACAAAAACGGTGTGTTTTTGCTCACCCTCAAAAAGTGACAATTTTAACACGCTATATACAAATATCTGTGGGGTATTTTGAGCCAAAACTTCTCTCTCTCACACACACACACACACTGGGGACTTCAAAGACTTATTTTACATTTTGTGAATAGGGCATTATACCACCCCTTTAAACAAAGAGAAATTAAAATACAGTTTAAAATATTAACAAAATTAAATAACAGAATAAAGAAGTAATACTATATGTTATGCAGTTTAGCTACACATGAGGGAAACATTAAGTCAGGGCGGATCATTCACTGTCTCTTTAATATTGTGGCAGACAGACACATATTGTGTCCTTGTGTTCTCCTAACAGGAAGGGCATTTTTCCATTGTTTGATAGTGTTTCAAATGTGTGGAGTATGCACTTTATTTTTTTTTTGATAGAGCAGTGTGCAAATATCTTGGTATTTTGTGCATTGTGTTAGAAAGTGCTTCTCTGTCTCGATGTGGTTTAGATTGCAGTGTGGACAGAAACCTCTCTTCCTGTGTTTGCCATGTTTTCCTGTGTTTGCCCGGCTCTATTGTGAGCTTGTGTCCGCCGGGTCTGAATCTGGTCAATGTGTCTCTGTTTTTTTTGTGTGTTTTTTTTTGGTCAGTCTCTGTGTACAGATGGGGTGAACGTAATTTCACCAAGTACCACATGTTCCTGGATCAACATCTTTGTTGATCCTGGAACAGCTTTCCAATCAACCAATCAGATTTGAGGGACAAGTTTACAGTTTATGTCAAGTTTAGGCTTAGAACCAGGGTGAGGTGCTTCAACATCAGTGTTATTCACCCATTATTTCCCTCTGATTTTAGTGATGGGTTGGGTTAGGTTTAGGGGTAGGGATAGAGGGTAAGGACTACATTTTGGGACAGGAATGTTATTCCAGGATCAACAAAATATGAACATGCCTTACTTGGCAAAATCACGGTGACCGTACAGATGGTGACTGGATTTCATCAAGTCTAACATGTCCCTGGATCAACACCTTTGTTGATCCTGGAACAACATTTTAATCAACTAATCAGATTTGAGGGATTTGTATGTTTACAGCTTACAACCAGGAGTTGGTGCTTCTTCATCAGTGTTTTCCGCCTATAATATCCCTCTGGTTTTAGGGATAACTCATGGCTAGTGTTAGGTTTAAGGGTTGGGATAGGGTTAGAACTAAATTTTCAGACACAATATGTTGATCCAGGATCATGTGTGTCTTGGCAAAGTTATGGTGACCGTGTACAGATAGTCTGCCATGGTGCATTCTCTCTTTATGGCCAAATAGCATTGCATTTTACTCTGATGTTGTGTTTGAGTTTCCCAGTGAGTGATGTAATTGTTACATTTTGTGCCGAAATTTGGTTTAATTTAATAAGTTTGGCAATGCTGTTCTGGTTCAGAGCATCAGTGCAATGGGAGTCCCCCTGTGGTGAAAATCAAGGTTTTAATATTGTTTATATGTCTATGTGGGATTTTTAATATGCTTTAAGACAAACCATGTGTAAATTCATAAATCGACACCATTGCTGAGTATTTTCTCCTTAAAACTGCAGTGAACCAAAGACAGTCTCAAAAACACGCTTTGAAATCGCTGGTGTTTCTGACGTCACAAACTACCTTGTAACCAATCAGATCAACGTGTGATCGTCAACCAGTGGATCTCTGAGCTGATGTGAGTGAGTGGAGGCGTGGCTCATTTGCATATTTATAGAACCGTGTATACTAAATGAGGCAAGGGTGTCGAGTTACATTCAAGATATTTTATGTCATGGATATTTATTTTTATTTTTTTTTCAAGGAAATAACGCTTAAATATGTCATTTTGGTGATAAAAGATGAGTTTTAAGGGATAAAATGATTGACTACAGGGGGACTTTAACAACCATTTTAGCTATTCATTTTGCTGACAAGATTAACACTACCTACCCCTATAGCCAAGTGTACAGGAGGACAAAATAAAAAGTGGACCAGACTGTAGGCTAATAGTCCAGCTACTCAAGGCTAGCGAGGTTGTTGGATAAATTCATCCAACATTCGATAGTGCTGCATGGTTACAGTTTCATTGTTTGTAGGTCTTATGGATTGTATGACGGCATTAATCTCCAAGCAGGAACTGGAGAGCCCCTCTTTTGTCTTGCGGTTTTATTTGAAGACGAAATTGACAGTGCAAACATCTGTGACTGCCACCGCCAGCGTTTCCCACACCCTCTTAGTCTCATTAGCTTTAATGAGATATTGACACAGACACTGGTGTCTAAATTATGCACACTCGTTTTCCGCTGATGTATAAATAGCACTGATGAAATGTAATTGCTCTCCTTTAGATCACTCAGAGGGTGATTATGGAGAGAGACTTCTCCCCAGTCGTTGGACAGTTCTTACCGAGTCGCTTCCCGACTGCTTTTCCAGGCCTCGGGCTCATAACTGTGGCAATAACAGCGCAAGAGGAATCTGCCTTTCTTGTGTTTGTCTTATTTGCTCACTGGCTGTTTTCTCTGGCTTTTCAGCGCTGATCATAAAAGCCTGTGTTTGAGGTACAGGCAGTGTGAGCGGCTTTTCATCCTCTGTTTGAGTGCTCACAGCTCGGAGGCCAACCATAAATCCAGTCTGGGAAACAGGAGGGGGTGGATTGGGGGTTGAGCGAGCGAGCGAGAGAGAGAGAGACTGGGCGTAAATAAAGCTGGCCATAAAAGCCTGAACGAGAAGTGTGTATCCCTCCATGCTGTCCTCCTCCACCCCCCTCTGAAAGAGAATTAGCACAGGCTATATGGCTTCTCCTGTTGGAGTTTGTTCCCCCTCCTACTCAAAGAAAAAAAGACTCGCCTGGCTTTTGGAGGGAGGGAGGGAAAAGAGAGAAGGGCATTGGTTTTCACAGACACACACACCATGGCCCATCTGTTTGGAGGCATTATAACAGTCTTGCAGTATTAGTGCATTGAGATATTGATCAACGACCCCCCACTCTCAGAATTACTGGGAAGGCACCGTCATCTGTCATATCGTCCCTCCTGCGTTATTTTGGAGATTAAGACATAAATTATGTCGCAGATTTCATTTAGACACCTTTCTAGGCATTTAATGTAACAGTTCAAATGTCATGCGTCTACAGACAGGTTTCAAAATGTTAAACGTTTTGCCGAACATTTACTGGCCGTAATACACTCTCAGAATAAATAGGTACAAAAGCTGTCACTGGCAGTGTACCCTTTCAAAAGGTTCTAATATGGGCCATTGTGGTACCAATATGTACCTTTGAGGTACTAATATGCACTCTTTTGGTACTAATATGCACATTTGATGTACTAATATGCACTCTTTTGGTACCAATATGTACATTTGAGGTACTAATATGCACTTATTTGGTACCAATATGTACCTTTGAGGTACTAATATGCACTCTTTTGGTACCAATATGTACCTTTGATGTACTAATATGCACTCTTTTGGTACCAATATGTACATTTGATTTACTAATATGCACTTATTTGGTACCAATATGTACAGGGTGGGCCATTTATATGGATACACCGTAATAACATGGGAATGGTTGGTGATATTAAAGTCCTGTTTGTGGACTTCTAAATGGCCACCATGGTCACCACCCATCTTGAGGAGTTTGCCCCCTCACATATACTAATGTGCCACAAACAGGACTTTAATATCACCAACCATTCCTATGTTATTACGGTGTATCCATATAAATGGCCCACCCTGTACATTTGATGTACTAATATACACTCTTTTGGTACCAATATGTTCCTTTGATGTACTAATATGCACTCTTTTGGTACCAATATGTACATTTGATGTACTAATATGCACTCTTTTGGTGCCAATATGTACATTTGAGGTACTAATATGCACTTATTTGGTACCAGTATGTACCTTTGAGGTACTAATATGCACTCTTTTGATACCAATATGTACCTTTGATGTACTAATATGCACTCTTTTGGTACCAATATGTACATTTGATTTACTAATATGCACTTATTTGGTACCAATATGTACATTTGATGTACTAATATACACTCTTTTGGTACCAATATGTTCCTTTGATGTACTAATATGCACTCTTTTGGTACCAATATGTACATTTGAGGTACTAATATGCACTTATTTGGTACCAATATGTACATTTGATTTACTAATATGCACTTATTTGGTACCAATATGTACATTTGATGTACTAATATACACTCTTTTGGTACCAATATGTACATTTGATGTACTAATATGCACTCTTTTGGTACCAATATGTACCTTTGAGGTACTAAAATGCACTCTTTAGGTACAAATATGTACCTTTTAAAAGGGTACCGCCCCAGTGACAGCTTTTGTACCTTTTTTTTCTGAGAGTGTATACAATTGGAAATTTACCAGCCATCGAGATTTCTTTCCAGCCAAAGCAAAGCATTTTGCATGTTTCATAATGTTGTTCCTGGGGCAAATGAATTGTCTAGCTGTTTTTTTTTTCTAAGCATATTTGTGGTGGAGAGCGCAAACCACCGTGCCATTTGTAATCATACATTAGCCAGTCTCAGCGAAACAACACTGGTTGAGACATGCCATTTTTGTTTGTTAGATTTTAGTTTTGTTTGCTTAATGCCAAGAATATCCCACCACAGTTTTGAGCTTTCATTTAGTACATATTTTGTATCTCTTAAAATGGTTTGCTATTCTATTGCGAATCAACCCTTGGTGCAGTTGTCATGTATAGGTATAAAAACAGCCTTTTCAAGCACACAGTATCATTATTTCTGTCTTACAATAATTCAAATCATCACAGAAGTACTGCAATTAAACGTTTATAGTTGGGACATAATCACTGATGTTTACAGTAGCGATCAGAAATAGAATAAATCACCTTTTGTAAGTAACTATGCTTAAACTCCCAATTGCATCAATTACATTGTTACACCAGTAGGTGGCGACAAGTGACTGTTAAAATGTATTTATCATTTAATCATTCATTAAAAAAACGCTGATTCATCCAGTAATGAAACGAGTGTTTATGAGTGAGTCGTTGAATCATTCATTCAACCCAATAAAAAAAAAATCTATTTAATATTTTTCAAATAGATTGCAGCAATTAACATTTTGTCAGAACCTCTAATAAATCACGTTATTTTGTTTAGTTGTCAACTCAGAATCGTGGGAGAATCATGATCTCTATTTTAAACAAAAAAAAATTGTGATTCTCAATTTATCCAGAATCGTGCAGCTCTACTTGGTAGCCATTTTCATTCCTATATCTCATATTTTGATTGTATTGATCTAAACGTTGAACAGAGCCCTTAATATCTCTGTCAGTCCAGTGCTGTTTTGTAGGCTGCCCTGTCAGGGTGATTTCAGACGCCTCCATTTGGCTGTCAACATGGCACTTTTTTAGTCAGCCCGATATGAACAGGGAAAAAAAGAACCAATTTCCCCTCCACAGTAGCCGAGTGCTGTATTGATCTGTATTGACTGAGCATGGCCAGGCTGTCCTGCCATAGAGAAACGGTGCTATTGTTGTAGTACTCCATCATTTGCAGTCTCTGTGTGTATGTAAATGTAAGGGCTTGCTTGGCTATTCATTGATTTAATAGGTTGAATATCAGCTGCATATATATATATATATATATATATATATATATATATATATATATATATATATATATATATATATATATATATATATATATATATATATATATATATATATATATATATGTATAAATATATATATATATGTGTGTGTGTGTATATATATATATATGTATATGTGTGTGTATATGTGTGTGTATATATATATGCAGCTGATATTCAACCTATTAAATCAATGAATAGCCAAGCCCTTACATTTACATACACACAGAGACTTAACACTCACCTAAAGGATTATTAGGAACACCTGTTCAATTTCTCATTAATGCAATTATCTAATCAACCAATCACATGGCAGTTGCTTCAATGCATTTAGGGGTGTGGTCCTGGTCAAGACAATCTCCTGAACTCCAAACTGAATGTCAGAATGGGAAAGAAAGGTGATTTAAGCAATTTTGAGCGTGGCATGGTTGTTGGTGCCAGACGGGCCGGTCTGAGTATTTCACAATCTGCTCAGTTACTGGGATTTTCACGCACAACCATTTCTAGGGTTAACAAAGAATGGTGTGAAAAGGGAAAAACATCCAATATGCGGCAGTCCTGTGGGCGAAAATGCCTTGTTGATGCTAGAGGTCAGAGGAGAATGGGCCGACTGATTCAAGCTGATAGAAGAGCAACTTTGACTGAAATAACCACTCGTTACAACCGAGGTATGCAGCAAAGCATTTGTGAAGCCACAACACGCACAACCTTGAGGCGGATGGGCTACAACAGCAGAAGACCCCACCGGGTACCACTCATCTCCACTACAAATAGGAAAAAGAGGCTACAATTTGCACGAGCTCACCAAAATTGGACAGTTGAAGACTGGAAAAATGTTGCCTGGTCTGATGAGTCTCGATTTCTGTTGAGACATTCAGATGGTAGAGTCAGCATTTGGCGTAAACAGAATGAGAACATGGATCCATCATGCCTTGTTACCACTGTGCAGGCTGGTGGTGGTGGTGTAATGGTGTGGGGGATGTTTTCTTGGCACACTTTAGGCCTCTTAGTGCCAATTGGGCATCGTTTAAATGCCACGGCCTACCTGAGCATTGTTTCTGACCATGTCCATCCCTTTATGACCACCATGTACCCATCCTCTGATGGCTACTTCCAGCAGGATAATGCACCATGTCACAAAGCTCGAATCATTTCAAATTGGTTTCTTGAACATGACAATGAGTTCACTGTACTAAAATGGCCCCCACAGTCACCAGATCTCAACCCAATAGAGCATCTTTGGGATGTGGTGGAACGGGAGCTTCGTGCCCTGGATGTGCATCCCACAAATCTCCATCAACTGCAAGATGCTATCCTATCAATATGGGCCAACATTTCTAAAGAATGCTTTCAGCACCTTGTTGAATCAATGCCACATAGAATTAAGGCAGTTCTGAAGGCGAAAGGGGGTCAAACACAGTATTAGTATGGTGTTCCTAATAATCCTTAAGGTGAGTGTATATATATATATATATGTGTGTGTGTGTGTGTGTGTGTGTGTGTGTGTGTTTGTTTGACATGATGCATAATCTGATTACACCATAAATTAATGTTACAAAGGTTTTTTGGAAACATTTATTTGTAATTATCCATTTTTCTTATTGTCACTGTAGCATTTAAAATAGCATAATATATGTAACGGGGCACTGAAATTTTTTATTTTGTAGAGAGTTTAATAGGGATCTTATGCAAAGGTATAAACATTTCGTATACTTAGCATTTTACTTAGCATTTTATTATATGTGATATGTGATTTATTGTGTAATGATTATTTAGATACAGTTTTACAAAAGAAAACAATAAAAGGATTATCAATTATGCGTTCTCCATATTGTTTATATGACACTTAAAAGCAAAAATAATCCAATTGGTTGTTAAAAAAAAAAAAAACAATTAAAAAAAAAATCATTGTAGATATTTTTCCACTACATAGAGTAAGTAACTATTCATTCTGTTCTGTGGGCTGTTGGAAGAAGCCAGTTGTCAACAAGAAGCCAGTTGTCATTTTGATAGAGGCGTCACCAGTTTTTATTTTTTATTTTGATGCACTAGCTGTGATTTGAGCTAAAGAAGCAAAATTCAGTCGTCAGATTTTATCACGATGCAATCAAACTGAGTGCACTGCATTTCGAGCAAAATTCAAAATGAGAGGTTAATCGTGTTAACTGCAGAAAATCATGAATTGTTTTAAGATCCCAATCAGAAAATTGGGATTATTTTAATCTATTAGCCCTAGTTGTTATTTAGAAAAGGTGCTTTGTCCTAACTGAGTTGCAGAACAAACCCGTTAAGCTGCCTGCTATGAGAAGACAGTGGCGTGTTGGCAGGGGGCAGAAGCCCTTGTTAGTGCAGGTTAGGAGGCCAGCTGAGGCCTGTGTTTCCTTGTGTGGTAATGTGATATTTATATGCTGAAAAGCCCTCTTCCGGTGGGAGAGACTCTGAATCTGAGCCAAACCGAGACAGCCCTTTTTCGCTTTCACGCTATCTTATTCTCTCTCTTCCTATCCTCCCCCCACAGACATTGTTTTTCCCTGTCAGTGTAGTGTGTAAGGATGTGGTTGTTAGGAATTCAATTTCTCCAGTAGCTTCCTTCATTATCTGCTGTGTGGAAAGATGCTTTTAAGCCCCCTCCCTCTCTGTGCCGGGCGTTTTGCCGTTCCGGAGAGATCAGATCGTGTGTGACGGGTCTGGACACACTGAACGACGAGCTCAGACAGACTCATGAAATAAAGAACTTGGTTACACTTTATTTTAAGGTGTTATTGTTACAGTGTAATTGTATATTTAAAGGACAAGTTCGGTATTTTACACTTAAAGCCCTGTTTACAGGTCGTTTCTGATGAAATAGAACGGTTAAGATTAAAATATGGACACATGCTGCTGTCCCGAGAATTTTAGGTTTATTTCGCTTTCCCCCCCACCTACACAATGGCAGCCTATGGGCACTGGAACAATCCTTCATAAAACGCATTAAACTTTCGTTTACAAAGACGTGAAACTCACCGAGTGGTCAGGGGTGTTCAATGATATGCTCACAAAAAAATCGCTGCAAAAGATGCTTTCCAACAGGTGTTTTACCATTCGTTGTAAAACTGTGGACCTATTTTTCCAAACGTCTCACACCCGTAGATTCTTCCGTTGAGAGCTTGAATATTTACACTCCAGCCCAGTTGGTGGCGATAATGCACCTTTGCCAATTACAAGCAAACCACTGGCATTTCACTGAATACACAGAAGAAGCAGAAGAAGAAGCGGCGGAGTAATACCGTACCGCACACAGCCCATCCAATTCAAGTCAATGGAGTTGGACAAAAACTACGATAAAACCTGTTGGAAAGCATCTTTTGCAGCGATTTTTGTGTGAGCATATCAGTGAACACCCCTGACCACTCGGTGAGTTTCACGTCTTTGTAATCGAAAGTTTAATGCGTTTTAGGAAGGATTGTTCCAGTGCCCATAGGCTGCCATTGTGTAGGTGGGGGGGAGAAGCGAAATAAACCTAAAATTCTCGGGACAGCAGCATGTGTCCACATTTTTATCTCAACCGTTCTATTTCATCAGAAACGATCTGTAAACAGGGTTTTAAGTGTAAAATACCGAACTTGTCCTTTAAGTACTGAGTAATATTAAGCAACTGCATGTACTTACTATAGGGATAGGATTAGGGTTTGGTTGAGGGTTAGTTGCGTGTAATTATGCATAATTTACTGTTATTATTTTGGTAAGTACATGTAACATATGTAACAAGGACACTGTAAAATAAAGTGTTGCCCAGAATTGTTGAATTGTAGAGAATTGAGATGAAAACTAATGATCCTCGTTCTGATTTCTCTTAACAATTCTAGTTATCTTCATGGAAGAAACAATTAATGATTTATGTCTTACAATAATTCAAATCTTCACAGAAGTACCGTGAGTAAAAGTTAATTATGTAAAAAATATATAAATATTATAATAATTATAAAAAAATTATATCTGTCTTACAATAATTCGAATCATTCGATTTAAGTTTATAGTTTGTATATAATCACTGATGTTTACAGTAGCAATAGAGTAAATAACCTAACTTGACGCTTCAAATAAAGATAGTATCATTTACATTGTTACACCAGTAGGTGGCGACAAGTGACTGTTAAAAATTAATTGGTCATTAAATCATTCATTCAAGAGATTTGTTCAAAAACGCTGTAATGAAACAAGTGAAGTCTTTGAGTGAGTCATTGAATCATTCACTCAACCCGATTTAAAAAAAAAAAGGAAATTAATTCAAATTAATTTAAGATTTTGGTAACACTCTATTTTACATTGTCATTATTACATATGTTACATGTAGTTACTATAGTAATAAATATAAATTATGCATAATTACATGCAACTAAACTAAAC
Source organism: Squalius cephalus (assembly GCF_949319135.1). Lineage (NCBI taxonomy): Eukaryota > Metazoa > Chordata > Actinopteri > Cypriniformes > Leuciscidae > Squalius > Squalius cephalus. Next base: position 57,205,418 of record NC_137124.1, on the reverse strand, counting down.
CAAACACTAATCCTAACCCTAAGTACATGTAGCTACTTAATATTACTCAGTGCTTAAATGTATAATTACAGTTTAACAATAACAAAGACATCTTAAAATAAAGTGTAACCAATATTTTTTTTTAATAGATTACAGCAATTAGCATTTTGTCAGAACCTTCATTAAAATACGTGTTATTTTGTTTAGTTTGTCTACTCAGAATTTTGGGAGAATTGTGATCTCGATTTTAAACAAAACATTCTCAACAAAAACTGTGCAGCTCTACTTGGTAGTCATTCTTTCCCAAATCCCACACTTTGTTCAGTTTGATTGTATTGATCTAAATAATTGCAAATTAAAAGTTCTCAAAGAAATAGTTTACCCAAAAATGAAAATTGCCATCATTTGCCCCTTTCACACAGCAATCCTGGTAGATTACCGTAAAATTACCAGAATGACTTTTCACCGGTAAGATACCATTCACACATCATTACCAAGTTACCGGTAAACTCTGTGATGTCAGCCATCGGAAAATACCTTTAAAGGCTGAGCTGTTTTCTTCCACCTGAATGAGAAGCGCTTTAGTTTCATTTTAGTGAATTTTTACGGGCGTAAGGGGATGATTACACAAGAGCGTGGTTTTGCTCTTAAAAACACGGGACACATAATAGTTGCTTACTATAGTATTGCAGTTACTATAATACACAATTACTGCAGAGCCGCAGTGCTGATGAATTGAAAAGACGACAGGGTCTTGAGCATGAGAACCGGCGCAACGGTCAGACCTCCGACTAGCGCATGGTTACATAGAAAAACAGTTAAAAGCAGCAGAACTTACTCAAAACATCTCCGACAGAGCTTTATGATTGGTCCAAAACAAACCTCTTAGGTCTGTGTTCACATATGTGACCCTGGACCACAAAACCAGTCTTATGGGTCAATTTTTTTAAATTGAGATTTATACATAATCTGAAAGCTGAATAAATAAGCGTTCCATTGAAGTATGGTTTGTTAGGATAAGACGATATTTGGCCGAGATATAACTATTAAAGTTCAGTTTAAAGTCCATTTCTGTTGCCGATTTTGCTGCATCCACTCACAAAAATACATTTTTGATATATTTAAGGTAGTAAATTTACAAAATATCTTCATGGATCATGATCTTTAATTAATATCCTAATGATTTTTGGCATAAAAGAAAAATTTATAATTTTGACCCATACAGTGTTTTGATGTCTATTGCCACAAATATACCCGTGCGACATGTGACTGGTTTTGTGGTCCAGGGTCACATATTATCTATTTTACCGACAATTTACCAGTTAAAACTGTATGTTTGAGGGGCTTTCAAAGGGCATTTACACTCATGTTATTTACGACTTTTTTTATTTGTCATACAAATCAAGATATTTAGAAATTTGTTCATTTGAAAATCGTTAGTTTGAAAAATTCTTCCAATTCTGTTCGGTTTGTAGGATATTTTGTGCCATTACCATATAAATTATAAATTCACCTTTAAAATTTCATTAAGTTAATACTTAAAAAAATAAATAATAATGCTACAATAATCACTCTACCATTCAAATTTCCATACCATAAAATTTGGGATTGAAGGTTCAGAAAAGTTAAATGAAAAATGGATAATGATGACTGTTGCTAGCACATATTATTGCTCTGCACAACATTATTTACTATAAATATATTTGTAGTTTGTCATAACAGAGTCGGAAAAAAAACATTAGCTTGTCATGACTATATGCGTAAACATTTGATAAGAATGGTGTTTTTAAACGGGTAAATGCTGTAGAATAATGAGTTGAAAAGAGAATTATTGGATATCGAAAGTAGTCAATAATTTTATCCCTTAAAGCTCATCTTTGATCACCAAAATTACATATTTAAATGATTTTTTTCTTAAAAAAAATTATTCATGCCTTAAAATAGCTTGAATGTAACTCGACACCCTTGCCTCATTTAGTATATGCGGGAAATGAGCCCCGCCTCCACTCACTCACTCAGCTCAGAGATCCACTGGTTGACGATCACACGTTGATCTGATTGGTTACAAGGTAGTTTGTGACGTCAGAAACACCAGCGATTTTGATTTCTGTCTTTGGTTCACTGCAGTTTTAAGGAGAAAATACTCAGCAATGGTGTCGACTTATGAATTTACACATGGTTTGTCTTAAAGCATATTAATAACACCACATTGACATACAGTATAAACAAAATCAAAAGCTTTATTTTCACCACAGGGGGATTTTAAGTTAGATCAGTGTTAACCACAATTGATGCCGATTTGTCCTGCGTCAATGTTGTTTCAGTTGACCAAATGATTTGTCCTTAAAGATCATTGTTATGGTCAGTGAGGGGTCGTGTTTCACTTGCCGTCATGAATGGAGTCCAGCAGGTGCTCAGCTGGGTCTGTTAAAGAGCTACGGCCCGATCCCCCACCCAACACTAGTGGCAGGTGTCGTGGTGTTAATGCGTCTGGCATTCTCCTCCCTTATTCCTGGAAGCCAGAAACTGTCAGTCAGAGAAAGACACAGGCAACTCGTCAGCCATACACTCTCCATAGGCATCCGTCTTCATGACAGGCAGAGCTGAGAAACCCGCTGAGGGTGTCGTGGGTCAGAATGGACAAACTCGACTGTGTTATTCTGGGTTCGCATGTCCCTCTAAGCCAACCCCACCCTGATGGATCAAAGACGCGGTGCTGCTTTCATCCTTCATCCTGTTACTCGTCGGGCCTCGCCTTTTACCTGTTAACTATTCTTCAAAAAGCACCTTCCTCTCCTTCCCTAATGAACTTCCCTAATGAACTGGTACTTGTTCTACCATTTCTAGTGGTGCAACGGATCACAACTCACGGCCTTTATCATTTACGTTTTTTGAGCAACGGATCAGATAATTTTTCGGATCAGCAAAATTTTACCTGATCGACCGAAAATGAACTGATCCATGGCTCAAAAAACGTATATGATCTTTATTTATTTATTAATTAATTAATTAATTAATTAATTAATTAATTAATTAATTAATTTGCTTATTTACTTACATACTGATCTGAAAAAATATTTGATCCGTGGCTCAAAAACCGTAAATGATCCGATCTATACGATCTATCTATCTATCTATCTATCTATCTATATATATATATATATATATAATGATCCGATATATACAGACATACAGTACTGTATATATATATATATATGGGGGGAGGGGGGTGTAACTTTGCTTTTCATTTATTACTTAAAGCTCACTTGAAGCTCTTCGATACCCAATCAAAAACTACCAGCCTAACTGATAAAGTTCAAACATTATTAAAAACAAGTGAATAGTCAGTAATAAAACAAGAACAAATACACAAATTACAAGCAGAGATGAATACTAAATAACAAAGTTAACAGTTTAACAGTAGTATTCCAGAAATTAATAGTTATACCTGAATGTAAAATAACACTATTTGTTCAACTATAGAAATTAAATATAGTTTCATCTTTGTTAAAGCTGTGTGTTATTAACATTTAATGACACGGACAACAGCAGGAATATTAGGCTGCTGTCACTTTAAGGCCGAATGCATGGACTGAAAAAACTGACAAACATCCGGTTTCTTTCTCAGTTGTTCACTAATGATATAACCGAGAGAAAACTTGCAGAGACGGGTTTATATATATATATATATATATATATATATATATATATATATATATATATATATATATATATATATATATATATATATATATATATGTATAGACGGGTATTTTGACATAATTTTATATGTATGTGTCCGTTCAAGGGCAAGGAAACCCGAAAGAGGAATCAATTCGTTGTTTGGGTGCTGTCTGAAACGCTCTCTCTCTGCGAGTCCCGATTTTCGCCTCTTCTTCCACGTTTAAAATTGTTTGAATGTGTAAATTGGCAAGACAAAACACATCCAAATTAAACCTTTCACTCTATGACGGTTAAATTTAGCAGTTAATCCGCATGAGTGTCGAAGCGTGGAGCCTGATCCGTACGGATCAACTGCGATCCGTTGCACCCCTAAACATTTCCCTGTTTAGCTGATCATGTTATGGCTGAGTCCTCCCCTCTCTTTCCCTGCCATTTCTCCAGGTCTGTTTAATGAGGTGTCGGTAGATCCACAGGGGATCTGGATGAAAGGCATGCTCTCGTGGCCAGTTAGTCTCCCTCTAATGGGACTTTGTGGGAACAACTGGTATTTCACCTTGGGGCAACGGCTTCCAGCAGACATAGATGGGCTGGTTTCCAAAACCTCAATCAAAGCAAACATTCATGTCTACCTACCGACAAACTCATAAACGTATCTCTTATTTCACGTCAAGACCTCTGGGTGAGGAAACAGTTGCCCAATACTTGTTGACATGGTCTAAGCTGACAGACAAGGTGAGATTTGTGGAGCTGATAAGATTTATTCCTAAAATGCATTGAGTTTAACTGCATGATTTCCTGCTGAGCTTTGATCCAGAAGGAAAGCCTATCCTTTAATAACGCTCTTGAGAAAAACCAAGTTGTGATTTTTATTGGGTTTCGATGTTAAACCCTCTCAAAGGCTTGAGGTTTGCTATGTTTCCGCTTTAGCAGCTATCTTGCCTTGATAGAAAGATAGAGTTCTACTATTTTTACGTGCAATATGATTGTAACTTTAACTATTCTTAACTGTCTACGCCGAAAGTCTAAAATGTCGCTGTATCCACACAGTCCACATGGACCCTGTTCTTGGCACTCAACAAGATGAAGGGTTAAAATGGCAAACTGAAGCCTCTGTACTCAAGAAAGCGATTATAACCATCAAATGTATGTGCCATTAAAACAGATGTTAAAACAGTTTGCTATTGTTGACAGTCTATAGGGAACATAACACAGTTTTCTGCCTACCTGTAGAGTAGTATTGCATCCTTCATATCTCAGAAGAGTCTTTAGTTTGATCAGATTTATAGAAGACAGATACGCTGAACCGAAGCTTTCCGAAAACAGCCGAGCTCCTGGAGGTAAAGAGTCACGCACTATCCATGGATAACTTTTGATTCTCCAAACGTTTGTGTTGTTTACATTATATGCACTTACACGCCGATTGCCAACAAAACACAGACATTTTATGTTACTTTCCGCCTGCAATTCCGACTCATGACCGGGATCTTTTATCACTGGGACCTCTCCATCTTTCAGTTTCACACAATCTGCAAATCCAGCGTTGAACTGGGCCTTGTTTATAAAACATTCGTCAACGAAATGCCAGGAAAACACGTAGGCTCACTATTGGCCGACGCTGGTCATGTGTGTGATGCTGGCCAATAGTGAGCCTACGTTCTGACGTACAACCCAGAAGCGCTGCACGAAGAAAATGAATAGTTGAATAAAGTCGTTATTTTATTTATTTTTTTGCACACGAAAAGTATTCTCGTCGCTTGATAAACTTAAGGTTGAGCCACTGTAGTCACTTGGACTATTTTAACGACGTCTTTACTAACTTTTCTGGGCTGGCAGATATCGATTACCTAGCAGCCTATGGAGGAGTGAGACAGCTCTCAGATAATATCTTAATTTGTGTTTTGAAGATGAACGAAAGTCTTACGGGGTTGGAACAACATGTGATTACTGACAGAATTTTCATTTTTAATATTAATATTAATTTCCTATTTTGAGCTTTATTGAGCTCCACTTTAATATGATTTGTGGAAGAAATCTGCTCAAAAATGTTAACATAGTGTGGTTTTGTTTAACTCGGCGTCTGGTCGATTCTTAGGCGACCTTGTTTTCTCGTTGCTCGTGGTTTGCTCTCAAAGCTGAGGTCATAGGCAAAACTCAGGGACCTGGAACTGAGCAAAACGTTTGGGCTGCAATAAATCTTACCACCAAAATAAGTGACCTCACAAAATCTATCATCATCTTGTGAAACTGCATTTTTCCCCATTCTCTAAGCCATGATTTTCAGTAAGTGGAGGTCTGTCGAAATGCTAATGTAGAACCTGCAATTCAGCCAGTTCTGGCAACATTGGAAGCCCGCTAGTGTTTCATTTTGCTTATGCATTTTCAGCAGGAGCCTGAATCACTGACTCTTTTTAAACGAGGCCAATCAATGCATTACAGCATTGGTTTCCCCCCCTGCGGGCCGTTGCCCAGCTGCTCCTGGAAGTTTTGTGCTTTTGCCTCTGAGAGGTACATTACTTGTTCAGTATGCATTAAGGTGAGCGTTTACCATCAGCTTGATTGACACAGTGGCAGTTTGTGAAGCGGTAATAGCCGGACATGAATTTTCTTGTGGCTGAGACATAAATTATGTACAAACACTAGTGGCAGTGTTGGACAGTGCTGTATAATTAATTTGCGCTCCAACTTGACACCAGTTGTGTTTGTGGATGAAGGAGTGTGTTTAAATATTAATCACTGCAGAACTCTCCTACTGGAGAGGGAACAGCTCTGCCTGCCATAAATATAAATAACTTGTATATTATTGTTTGTCTGGAATTGCTGTGGTTCCAGCATTTATAATTTTGAGCCAAATCATCTGCATTTACAACAAAACATAAAAAAACATCTCTTTTATTAAACCCTGACAACATGAGAAAAACACATTCGCATTTTGATACCAGCAGGGTTTTTCCAATGTTGTGCAAGTGGTAATCCATTTACAAATTATACAAATGACTTACAAATTATGAAAAAAAGAAGAAGAATGGACTGTACAAATTACAGTCACATTTACTATTGCAAATCCAGAAATTTTGATTGAAATCCAAGCAATCTGGAATTTTGTGTGTGAGCGAAAGATTTCCCCATGCAGATTTCAAGTTGGACACTCACATTCACTACCCTTGAAATCCAGAGTTCTCACGAGAGCACAAAGTTGAATTTGCTCAGCGAGTTTACTCTGGCGTCAAGTAATGATGCTCATTAAATATGCCCTTGTATCCGAGCTGCACCAATCACATCGGGTTATCTGATATAGGCGGGCCAGAGGCGAGCTAAACAGATGACGACAGCGCTGTGACGTCAAAGTCATTAGTAAACATTGCAAGATGGCTATGGATGAACACCAGTTGTTTGAAACGGCTTTGGCCGCTACAATGAACGAGTTAGACTTGGCTTTTTATCTAAAAGAGGAACAGAAGACGGCGCTCAAATCGTTCCTTTGCAAGGTAGCTGGTAGCTAAGCGTATGGGGCTTGTTGTGATTGGTCGTAGTGTTGTCCAATTGCGTGCAGTGAGATTTTCAAATGCATGCTTGGTGCCGCCCCTCGAGCTGGCCGATTTTCATTAGTCGATGCCAGACCATTAATCTTTCAGATTTAGATCTGGATTTCCAGGCTACGCATTCGCCGCATTGACCAACAGAAAGGTTTATAAGTCACTTCTGTGTGAGCTGTGCATTATAACTTGCGGTTGGCGATAGACAATGACCCTTTTTTGCATGCAAAAATGTACCGACATTTTGCGAATGCGACTACACTTTGGATCATTCAACTTTAAATAGTGTCTTTTAAATTACATAATCACATATCACATTATAATACCAAAGCTAATACATTTCTAATTTAACATTTTCATTTCATTGTGTTTTCAGTGTGTCTGCTCTTAATGTTTATTGGTTTAGAAAAGCTTATTTGATTAATTCAATTCAATTCAATTCAAATTTATTTGTATAGCGCTTTTCACAATACATATTGTTTCAAAGCAGCTTTACAGAAAGTGCATTTCAGAAATGTACATTGAGAAATACAGTTAGTTAATCATGTATTGATTTAGGGCATAAACATAGCCAGCGTCGAGTCGTCTCTTCACAGGCGCCGAGTCGTCTCTGCACGGGTGTTGGCGAATCTGTAGTTTCCATGAGAGGCTGGATACAAACTGGAGCTGACGATCTGTATTTACCTCGGGACTAGCGTCCCGAGATAACAACAGAAAAGCATATGGGAAATAATTAGCGTAGCTGCTGTTCGCAATATTAATGCATTCAATCTGATTCAACTGTAGTATAAAATGTAAGTATTATGTGAATGCCTGGCTGAAGAGATGCGTCTTTAATCTAGTTTTAAACTGGGACAGCGAGTCTGAGCCTCGAACAATATCAGGAAGGCCATTCCACAGTGTAGGAGCTAAATGTGAAAAAGCTCTCCCTCCTTTAGTGGACTTAGATATCCTAGGAATGACCAGAAGCCTCGAATTTAGTGATCTTAAAGAGCGCGATGGATTGTAGGGCGATAGAAGTTCCGTTAAATACACGGGAGCTAAACCATTTAGGGCTTTATAGGTCAGTAGCAATACTTTGTAATTGATACGGAACTTTATAGGTAACCAATGTAGAGACGACAGAATTGGTGTTATATGATCGTATTTTCTTGATCTAGTAAGAACTCTAGCGGCGGCATTTTGGACTAACTGTAGCTTGTTTATTGAGGATGCAGGACAACCAGCTAATAAAGCATTACAGTAATCTAGTCTCGAGGTCATGAATGCATGAACTAACTTTTCTGCATCAGAAACAGATAGCATGTTACGTAGCTTAGCAATGTTTCTAAGGTGGAAAAAGGCTGTTCTTGTAACATATGAAATATGATTTTCAAAAGACAAGTTGCGGTCTAATATAACACCCAGGTCTTTTACTGTAGAGGATAAAGTAACAGGACACCCTTCTAAATTAAAGTTGTATTGTAAGAGGTTTTGTGGGCAGTTTTTTGGACTAATAAGTAATACCTCCGTTTTATCTGAATTTAATAGCAGAAAATTACATGTCATCCAGTATTTTATATCTTTAACACACTCTGTTAATTTAGATAATTTAGCGTTTTCATCTGGTCGTGATGAAATATATAATTGAGTGTCATCAGCATAACAGTGGAAATTAATTCCATGTTTTCTTATAATATTACCAAGTGGCAGCATATATATTGAGAATAGCAGAGGGCCTAACACAGATCCTTGCGGTACACCGTAGTTTACTGACGTTATCTTCGATTTTTCCCCATTTACGCAGACAAAATGGTAACGGTCTGATAAGTATGATCTGAACCAGCTTAATGCCTGTCCCTGAACACCAGTGTAGTTTTGTAGTCGGTCTAAGAGTATTGTGTGATCTATAGTATCGAACGCAGCACTAAGATCAAGTAAAACTAGTATTGAGATACAGCCTTGGTCAGAAGCTAAAAGTAAATCATTTGTGATTTTAACGAGTGCAGTTTCAGTGCTATGGTGCGGCCTGAATCCAGACTGAAACTTTTCATAGATATCATTTTCTTGCAAGAAAGAGCACAGTTGAGCGGACACCACTTTTTCTAGTATTTTAGACATAAATGGAAGATTTGAAATGGGTCTGTAATTTGCTAGGTTATTATGATCTAATTGTGGTTTCTTAATAAGAGGTTTTATAACTGCCAACTTGAATATTCTTGGAACATGACCTAAGGATAAAGACGAGTTAATAATATTGAGAAGAGGCTCTTCCACTACAGGTAACACTTGTTTCAGCTAGAACAAAGGTATCACGACAACATTCGGCATTTTTGAAAAGGCATTGAGGAAAGAGGGAATATGATTTTTCATAACACTGGTCTTGATGTCAAAATGCAAAAAAATTGCACAGAACTCAGAGATTTTATATGACCTTACACATCGTCGGCCTAGTGAAGGAGTAGTTTAGCCAAAAATTAAAAATTACTCAACCTAATTTTATTCCAAACCTGAAGACTGTTAGTTTTTTTTTCCAAACATTTTTTATTTCTTTTCTAAAAAAATCACTTTAGTATTGTATTTTCCATATAAATAAAGTGAGAATGCTCCAAAAAAAGGACAAAAATCTTTGACTTGTCTGGCAAATTCCAAATTTAGATTCACTAATAATGATGATTCATTAATAACCAAGGGTCATTTGTTCGGAACGTCTCATAACCAAACATCATAAGGTCAAACTATTAATAATTGTAAAAAAAAAAATAAAAAAGAAAAAAAAGAACAGTTGTGAATAATGACTTAAATGTTGGTCTTTTTTAAATTTTAAGTGTGGTCATTTTTCCTCTTCTTTTTGGAGCTTGACAGCTTGTGGTTATGAACAGTCATGAAAACCTCATTCATTAATCAAAACGTATTTTAAACAATATTTGCTCAAAATTCACTTCAAACATCTGAAAAGAAAAGAAAATGTTGAGAAGCTGTCACTAACACTTCCATTAATTGGCCAAATTAGTCTGTTAATCAGTATTATTGATGTATAATAGCAGCAAGAGCTCAGAAAACTGCTCATTCTTCTCATCTATTCATGGTTTATTCACTGTTACCCGTCATGAAGCTGGAATGCTGCTCAGGCATTTCACACTACAGCTCCCAGATGGTCTTTGACTTGCAGGGGTTTACAGGCTTTGTTTTTTTTTCTTCCTTGTTTTGTTTTTTGAAAAGGCTGCTGAGCTTTTTATTTTCCATTTGAGGGTTGGTCTTATGCTAGTGACATACAGCTGAAAATGCATGAAAGCAGTGATCCTGACAGCATGCATTTTTCTCCTATTCCCTTTCTCTTTGAAAGACCTCTTCCTTAGTGCTTCTCCTGTGTCAGGGCGTCGGTGCCAATGAAGCCTTTTTATTTGTCCGAGATTGAGTGCAGCCAAGCGGGCCGGCCCTATTACCACTGCGCCACAGTGCAGGAGATTGCCTGCCTCTGTCATCTAATTGCGTACATCAGCTGAAAGCCTGTTTCTCTGCAGTGGTGAGCAGACAGCCAGTCTCAGATTCATTGCTCCATTGGCTAGTTAAAGCACCAGGCTGTCTTTGTTTGGCGACATGGGGAGGCTTATAAGCTATGGTGTGCTCTGTCTGTTCACTAATCTTATAATGTTCCCTGGCAAGGTCTGCTCACCCTTTGCTGCCCTCCTCTGCTCTGGACAATATGAATCTCTCATCACAGTGCTTATAGCTGGGACACACTGGCAGAGTCTCAGCCTAGAGAGAAAAGAAAATACTTTCCACTTATCTGGCACCCTGTCAGCAGATATTTGTGGCTGCGCACACATTTTGCACTGCGCTAGCGTAGTTGTTTTGGAATACATGCGTACATGGCGTGAGCTGTCTGAAATTAAATTGGCTTTTGCATCATGCGTTCTGGTTTGAAGAAATTTGGCCGGTTAAATACAATTTGAGCTCAGTCGACAGCATTGTGGCATTCTGTCAGTTACCGCATTAAGGTAATATTGACTCAGTCCTCAATATTTAAAGTCCCCCTGTAGTCAATCATTTTATCCCTTAAAACTCATCTTTGATCACCAAAATGACATATTTTAATGCTTTTTCCTTGATTTTTTTTTCATGCCTTAAAATGGCTTGAATGTATCTCTACACCCTTGCCTCATTTAGTATGCGCGGTTCTATGAATATGCACATTAGCCCCGCCTCCACTCACTCACTCAGCTCAGAGATCCACTCGTTGATGATCACACGTTGATCTGATTGGTTACAAGGTAGTTTGTGATGTCAGAAACGCCAGCGATTTCAATACGTGTTTTTGAGACTGTCTTTGGTTCACTGCAGTTTTAAGGAGGAAATACTCAGCAATGGTGTCGACTTATGAATTTACACATGGTTTGTAGGGGTGTGAACCTACACTGGTCTCTCGGTTCGGCTCGATTGCGATTATCATGTCATCGATTCAGTTCAATTCGATATCACGATGCACTGCATCCTCATTTTTCAGTTTTACTTCACATGTATACAATTTTGTCAATAAATACAAGCAGTCAGAAATATGAACTGAACCTTTAATTTTACCTGCTCAAAGAAAACATGCTTTATGAATGTATCAAACAAAACTCAAGTCTGGGCACAGAAGACAACAGGAGCATTTAGAACTCGACTTTAGTGGTCGACCGATATATCGCCCAATATATTTATATTATTTGTAACAGAAAAGGCAAACAGTCAGGCTAAAATACTTAAATCCTTCATTTTAAAATATGCTGTGCTATATCCAGTTGCCCACTGTGTCATATTCATATCGTTTTCACTGTGTGCTGTATGTAAAATTAGCCTTTCCATGTCTTTATTTGAAAAAATATGATTACCAGTGCGCACGAAATTACCAGATTACTGAGTGCAATGTTACAGTGTTTACTTCCTTTTTATTCACATATTCATGTATTTTTAAACAATTACTTTATTTGTGAAAAATACTGTAATAGGTTTGCAGATTCAAGAAGTTGCCATCTAAAGTATAAGCATGTTTATTTTAAGGACTTGTTTTCTAATTTATTTATAACTGATTAAATATTGATTAAAATAAATCTAAAGTATATATATAAAAATATCGGCTTTATATCGGCCACAGCATCGGCCATCAAAAAACAATATCGGTCGACCACTACACACAAAAGTAAATACTAAAAGTGATCGCTGCCATTCATCCACGACATGAGACCGTATCTCTGCCAGGCGCTAAAACCTCGGGGTGACAACGGTTTCTCAAGTTAGTGGTGTTACCCCCTGCATATTTTATTTGTGCGTGACATGATTTACACACAGTGTGTGTCGCACTCGCGTCTCTCCACTCAGCAAGCAATAGCCGTCATTTCGCCGTCTAGGTTAACTATAGACCCGATATAGTCCAGCTATGAGTAACCCACTTCTAACCAAAATAACCTTGAATTTGGTTACATGTCGTTTTTGCCAAAATAACTTGCGAGATGTTTGATATTCCATCATGTAAGCAAAATAAACAGTGATTACAAGCTGTTTGGTTTCATTTCTACACTCATTTCATTTCTTTGTTATCTAATTGATGACTAGTCTATTCTTGGGCTATGGTTTAGACTTTATGGTTTAGACTAAATATAAAATTTTCACTGACAGTCCAAATTTTTCCTAGTTTTAGCCTAGACATCTGGGCTGTGTTTGGACGGCTATTAGACGTCTTTTAAACGCAAAATTGCTTGCTGGGCTCCCTCTGCCATTGCATGCGACCGCGACAAAGCACGTACGTAACAAATGGCGTCAGAAAAGCGTCAGTACATTATAATCGGTTATGGTCTATTACTGAACAGATACCGAATCGTCCTCGTCTGCATCGCGATGCATCGTAGACATGATTCATTTCGACACACCTAATGGTTTGTCTCAAAGCACATTAAAAACACCACATAAACATTTAGAAGCTTGTTTTTCCCCACAGGGGGACGTTAAAAACAGAGAAAATGTGTGTCCAGTAATACTTACAGTGGAAGCTAAGCAGCCAATCATCCTGAACCAAAAAGCATAAAATTAGCTACTATCACACTGTTTTGAATACATAACCATAACACTTTAATCAATAGGTCGTCAAAATGAAAATTGTTATTGTTTATTCACCTTTGTGTCGCTCCAAACCTGTGTGACTTTCTTTCTTTTGTGAAGCACGAAAGACTCCACTAGTCACTCTTTTATGTAATGATAATGATTGGAGCTTCCTTTATTAAAAAGCATTATTAAAGTATCATGATTGTAGCCAACATGACTTGTGCACTATGCTCCAGATCTTCTGAAGCTACATTATCTTTGTGTGATGACCAGACCATAATTTAAGTAATTTTTCTCAAAAAAATGGTCCAATCCAGTGCGCTGGTTATCACTGCATCCGGATAATCTAGTCAGTGAGTTGAGAAACCAGAGAAATAGATCTGTCAGATTTGTGAATGAATCATTCATGCTGGTTTCATGAACCAGATTAACCTTTTAAATTATGATTCCTTAATCGATACGGACGCTACGAAGGTCAAGAACGCTCCAAAGAACACAGGTTTGGATGTAGAGATTTTCAATGAATAATAACTTTAAATTTCGGTCTGTTCCTGACACAAAGCTGTCGTATAGCACCAGAAGGCTAATATTGACTCGTGATTACAGCATAGGCGTAATTTGCGGGTGGGACGGGTGGGACATGTCCCCACCACTTTTTGCTAAGGTCGATATTGTCCCCACCACTTTTGAAACATCTTGCGGCACGAATGTACCAATACAAATAAATAAAACATCTCCAGTTAACTAGCAGAGCATTAATTTCGTTTGTTTGTTAAATAAGAGGCGATCTAGCGCTGAAATGGGTTGTTTTTGAAATCAAGTGATCAAAGTGCTCGTTGCCGCTGCGATGTTGCTCACGCACAGTCTTCACTCGGACGCGCGCTTCAATCGGCTGTGGAGACTTTCTATTCGTTCCGGTGAAATTACAAAACAAAATGCACACAAACGTGTCCCTGCCTGATATACAACCACTGATAAACATAATCGGTTTTGATGAGAAAAAAAAAAAAAAACCTATACGAGTGCGCTTAATGTTGTCGGATCTGTTTATTTATTCACATGGAAATTCTCACCACTAACGACATATATTAGACCTCATTAAATGACAAATTACACCCAATGTACTATTTAAATCGATTGCTGGACATCGTAATGTTATTGTACATACATCTGATTTATGATTTAGCATTGTGTTAGCAACGCTTTTTTACTAAACATTTTTATTTATTTACATTAGTAAGCTACAGGACATCGTCTTTCAAAACATGACCTGAGCGAAAGAGGAAAAAAATGAATGTGTCATTGTACCCAGCACATTTCGGGGTTGTTTACACCTGGCCACTTCATGCGTTTTCTCTGATCGGATAGCTATCCGATCGTGAAAAGACCAGGTGTAAATGCCCTCCGAAACGCATTCGAGACGGATTTGAATCCGATCGCTCAAACCACTTCAGGAGGAGGTCTGGGCCGCATTCCAGATGAAACTGGACAAGTGTAAATGCATCTGGTTGTTGAAACCACATGTAAATTGTACTCCTCCCAAAAATGCTAAAAAAAAATAAACGTGTGAGAGCGTTATAGGCTAAATGACATGTTATAGACAGATATGACGACGCTACTGGAACACGCATTACCGCAAATGAGAAGCTGAGCATATATTCATTAAACCAACGTGCAAACTATCGCAAATCAAAGTGAAAGTAAGTCGCAGACACTTAATACACAATCATCATCATTAAAAGTAAAGAAACGAAATGATCTTACCAGGGCTGTTGCCGCTCTCTCTTATTGCGGTCTTTGATTTTGAAATTTTAGCTGATGATCAATAAAATGCAGCTCATATCTGTTGCTTTCGGTGACGTGCACTCCTTTAAATCTGCATATAGCACGGGAATTGAAGATCGGATTTAAATCCGTTTCGCAAAATCACATTTATGTGACACATTTATTGTATTCACAAAGCATTTTATCTTACCACTAGGAGTACTCCTAAATCGCACTAAAAGATTTTAGCTAGGAGTTTTCTCTTAAAAGTTATTCACAACGCCTTTCAGACCTACTCTTAGTAAAGAAAAATGACAACTCCTAAACTAAGAGTGAGTCTTCGTTGCTATGGATGACGTCATTACTCATGCACGAGCTTGACTGAAGTGACCACCTTGATTGGCTGATGATTGTAACGCGGGAATGATTCCAAACATCTCCCCTACGATGATGAGTGACAGGTCTGAGAATGCGTGCGCTACACAAGTAGTGCGAAGGACGGAAGATGATGAATAACTGAATAAATAGCCTAAATGAATAAAGAGTAAGGCAAAACAAATAGCCTAGTAGCCTAATGAAACATATGGATTGATGCAATATCTTTGCAACATTATTGAATTAATCTGTCACTATATGCCTCTGCCTACGTTTGCAAAGAGAAGAACATTTTAATTTGATTCACAATGAAACGTTACAATTAGTTTACATGCAATGAGTAGTTTTGGTTGTTGTTGGTGGCGTATTGCATCCCTAGTTATGCCTACAATGCAAAATTGTTCCCTCGCGATTGGAAGCTCCTGTAGCCGCCGCATATGCATTTCAAAACATCGCAGCGTGAAATGCCACAAAAAGCGGTTTGTGAAGGTCTTAGTAAGTTAGGAGTCCTCTCGGCTTCTTTTAAGCTGTCCCAGGCTTAGGTGCTACTTTTAGGGCTAAAATGCTTCGTGAATTACTCTTAGTCAAAAAAATTAGGAGTCCTAAAGTTACAAGTGACACGCCCATTATTTTTAGGAGTTGCTCCTAAATTCGCCAGTTAGGAGCTACTTTTAGCCTTAAAATTCTTTGTGAATACGGCCCCTGGTGTAAATGGAATCGTTTTGATAAATCAGATAGCTCTCCGATCTGAGAAAACGCATGAAGTGGCCAGGTGTAAACATCCCCTTCAAACCAAACTGACGCCCATGGATTACAGACTCACAATGGTTGGTGAATGTTGTCCGAATTGTCATTTTTGGGTTAATAACTGTTGAGTTATGTTGTAATTGCAAATATAATGACTGTTTCCAACCCAAACAAGTTTAGTCACCATTTGTCATATTTCATCAGCCACAAACGTATGCAATTGGCTCAGCCGGAAGTTGACATTAGGTTCATCTCCTAAAACAGTGGACACATTTTTTCAACATTGTACTATACAATAAAAATAAATGCTTCACATTTCTGCTTTGAAACCTATAGACATCCAAAATGGAAATGTGCATTTTCTGATCTTCATTACAAACTGATGAACAGAACAATCCAACATTATTTTTCTGTAGCAATGGGAAGCACATGGCTTCAATATAGCTTAAGTTATATTTTAATCCACCGTATTCCTTTAATGGCTGATGTTCAGATTGTATCTCATCTCAGCGATACGACTGAAGCTCGTGAATGTAAGCCCTTTTTCTGTAGATGGATATGAATTTGACATGCCTTTTCAATTAGTCAGGTATTGAAACTGTCACGCGGGGGAAGGGAGAACTGGCCGGTGCAGTTCACCAGCATTAAATCCTAATTAGCCATGGAAGGATGAAAGGGAAACGTTTTTGAGTTCATTCTTTGATCAAGATTATATTCTGAACATTATCCATATATATCCGCTCCATTGTGTGTGTGTATAGGCTTCTTTTTGTTAAGGCCATTGGCTTGAATTTGAGATTAGTTCCTGTATATCAAACACATTCCCTCTTCTCTTGCTTTTATTCACTGTTTTTAATTCGAGATTCATATATGGCTTTATGAAGGTTGTCTAACACATAAGAAGACATAGGCAGCGCATTCAAGGAAGCTATTAAGGAATAGTACGCTTAGTCTTTTGTTCGGTAGTCCTCCCACCGGCCCATCATGCAATTTGTCATCCTTTTTAATGAGTCTTAGCCCACACGCTTAATCTTTGAACTCTGCAGTTCTGTCTTCCATTAAAATTCTTTTTTAAAAACATGTTTTTGTGAGACTTTTCAACATGAAATCAAAATTGAAGCTATTTACTTTCTTAATAAATGTTCCAGGTCTTATTGTGCAGTATTTATCAGTGCACATTTTCCCCAAAGAAAACAAGAAAAAAACTGTGAAGAAAATGTTAAAAACATTTTTAATATCAAGTGTAATAACTTCTGAAACAACTTTCTGTGGGGTGAGCGATATGACCAAAATCATATTTCACAATAAGATGTTTTATTTCACGATAATGATATATATGACAATGTTTTTTTTTTTTTTCTGGTTTTAAAAATAAGAACAAATAACCAAAGAAACAATAGGACAAAAAAGAGATATAAATGAAATAATGCCATAAGGTTTTAAGGTAGAAAAAGCTTCTTTTTTTGTACTTTCTTAGTAAAGCTACAAAAGTTATTCAGTCAAGGGCAGTGATTGATTTCCTCTTTTTCTTTTCTTGTTTGATTAACATTAAAGATATAGACAGCAGTTGTTATATTAGGCTCCTGTCACTTTAAGACTGAATGCACAGATCCAATATATTTACACACATCTGATTTCTTTCCCAATTGTTACGTTCACTATTGGTTGAGCAATGTGTAATTTTTTTTTTTTTTTTTTTGATGGTGGATACCCATGTACAACAGGGGTCGCCCATATATATATATATATATATATATATATATATATATATATATATATATGATATCACACTATCTAGAGGTAGTAAATGACACATGCATAACAATTTTCTTATTTATTTACTGTGCATTTATGCATGTTTCTTTATCACTCGAACGTGTCAATAACTTTATGTAGTGTTGAGCTATGTGGATTTATTAACATTCCTCCATTACATTACATTATAACAAAGTCTCAGTCAATTTACACTACTTTCTGTTTCTGCTAATGTCATTTAGGCCATGCAGGCTATTGGATGATGTTGACTTATAGCCAAACAGACACTTAATTCGGCCCTGCTTTATTCTGGTATGGAGAACCCTGTTTTCACAATTCAGTTTCTTCCACATAGATCAAATCAAGTCAAATTTGCTTTCCTTCATTGAATAATGAGTCAGCTGGCTCTGTGCATGCTAATTAGTTTTAATACGTTATTTAGCAAACAAAGAAATCTCCAAAAGAGGCACATCATTAAATTATAATGTGAGATCAATGTGAGCGCTAATCAATAAAATAGCTTTGCTACTGAGAAGTTTCAAAAATAGCAACTCTATGAGATCGCTAATGAGAAATGCAGTTAAACAAACAGCTTTTGCTACTTGAGACACTAGTTACCCACAATGATCAGTGAATCCACATTTATTGTTTTGTAAAAGAAGACTTTTGTTTCTTGACCTTTGAGTCTAGATGAGAATTTTGGACACCTATTTATGATCGCTGTCATTATTTTTTTATATTTTCCACACCATCTACTGCTGCTTCTTAAGTTGCCACTGTACAGTTTTATGTGTTCAGTTATTCCAAGTATTATGTTTCTATAATGTATATAATGGTTTTGCTTAAGGGCCCAGATTTTACACAGATATTTTTGAACACCCATATGGAATCCCAAGTATCCTAAAATATAAAAATAGTTTTTTATACAGTATGTATATATATTTTTTTCTGGTGTAGTTTTTGTTCATGGGTTTTTGATGATGATGTGAGCTTGTTGCACAACCATCTAGAGAATTTGCCAGCTTCTGTTTTGTTGACCGATGCATTGTAGAGTTTTATTGGACGCATATCCTTTTGACATGAACTACAAAATATATATTTGTCCTTTCATTGGTCTAGAATGCAAAACTGTTTTAAAGGTTATTAAAATGCTAAAAATATTTAATGTAAGGTATGCACTCTAAATTTGAGCAAGTTGACCGGTCCCACTTTATATTAAGTGGCGTTAAGTACTATGTACTTACATCAAAAAATAAGTACAATGTACTTATTGTGTTCATGTTGTATTGTAAAACACTTTTGTGCTATTGAGGTGCTATTGAGGTGTGATACGGGTAAGGTTAGGGACAGGTGTGGTGGATTGGGTAGGTTTAAGGGTGAGTTAAGGTGTAAGGGAAGGGTCAACTGTGTAATTACAAATGTAATTACATAAATTAATTACAGCTGTAATTACATGCAGGAATTTTTAAAAACATGTAGTTACACAATAAGTACATTGTATCAAATTATTAATTTCAATGTAAGTACATAGTACTTAAAGCCACTTAATATAAAGAGGGACCAGTTGGCCTTATATACTTTAATGTTAGTGTTATCTGTCAAACTTATAATCTGCTGATATTGACGTAACATTTCGTTTTTTATATGTATATAATTTTTTTCTTGTTCATGGGCTTTTGATGATGATGTGAGCATGTTACACAAACCGTCCATGATGGCATCTAGAGAATTTGCCAGCTTCTGTTATGTTGACAGATGCGTTGTAGAGTTTTATTGGACGCATATCCTTTGACATGAACTACAAAAGGGTACATTTGTCCTTTCATTGGTCTAGAATGCAAAATTGGTTATTAAAATGGTACAAATATTCAATGTAAGGTATGCACTCTAAATTTGAGCAAGTTGACCTTATATACTTTAATGTTAGTGTTATTTCTCCATGTTATTTGTCAACCTTTCATCTTCTGATCTCGACGCAACATTTCCCCACAAACATTTCAATCAGATATGTGACCGTATCACCACACAAGTGTTGGTAAATCTGGCAGTGTCTGAATTGATCCACATCTCCTGCGAGACGACTCAAGTATGCAGAGGGACCTCATATCTGCAGCACTTCTAAAAGCCCTGATTGTGTCAAGCTCTCTTTGCCGCTTTTAGTGTGGGGGTGGGGGGGGGGGGGGGAATAGTGTCGTGAAAAGCTTGCGCTTCTTAAATGCCGTGATGCAATCATACGACTCTCTGATGGTCTGGAGGAAATAAGATGACCTGTGCCTTCCCTCGACAGATTAGATAGATGTCACCTTTCTTATGAAAGTGCCAGTCAATTTCGCCTCTCCTGTGTGTTGCCTATCAATTACGGGGGAAGAGAAGCCTTTCAAAGCAGCCCTGCTTTCTGTGCGTGGTAACCAAGTGGCTGAACACAGCTCATTGTTTCCTCTCTCTCTTTTCAGTATCCCAAGATCAGCGAGGAGTCGACTTCTCCATTTGTCTTCATTTGCTCCAACCCCCAGGAGTTGGTGGTGAAATTTCCCATGAAAGGGAAACACAAGATTTGTAAGTCCCGCCTGCCTCTTTTCATGTGCCGGCTCTAGTCGTTCAGCCTTTCTACACTCTCTCATTTAAACACATGCATGTCTAATGAGCAGTCTATGGAGACAGTGGTTTTAAGCATCATATAGGCCACTTTACACATGAATGCAGGCAAATTCATTATGCTGCCCCAATAAAATACTTTTTAACCAAGACATCGCATTCTGTACTGTGCAGAAGTCTTTAGATGTTTCACAAAAACATATATTCTAAGATGTTTATTTATATCCAATTATCTATAGTAGGGGTGTAACGGTACACAAACTTGACGGTTCGGTACGTACCTCGGTATTGAAGTCACGGTTCGGTACAGCAGGAGTGAGAAAACTAAACACCTTTTAACAAATGTGTAAATGTGTTTAAATAAATTCTATTATAATTAGAATTTTCTTAAGGATAAAAAAATCTATCTTGGCTAATGCTGTAAACTATATGGGGAGCCCTTACTTACATATTACTATAATATTAAAGGTTACAATTAACAACAGAGCCCAAATTATTAAATTCAGTTGCTATTTATTTTTAGATATAATAGTCAACACTCAAATAAAAAAAAAAACACATAATACAGGTTTTGCATTAACTTCTAAATCTAATTGTAAAGAGTATTATTAAGAGTAAAAATTATACGTTTTTGAAATATCATTTACACAGTGGCTGTCATAACTTGTTTTCATGACAAATTTATTTAAACATACATTAAATAATCAAGACATTACTAATAGGTTAAGTAAATATAATGAATATGCTAATATAGTGCATATACGAAATGCTTCTCTCTCTAGCGAACTAACCTGCTGTCGACACTAAATGCTCGAGGTTAATGTAATGCTTTGTGAGATATTATTCTCAAGCTGTTTTATTGATAACACTGGTTGAAGATACCGTTCATTGCATCTTCCTCTCCTTCTTCGCTTTTTACTGGTAGCAAACAGCGTTGCATTGCCGCGCGCGCCCCCTTCTGGATAGGAGTGTGGGTCGCCTGTGACTGACTGTATTCGTTGCATGCGAATACATGTATTGTTACACCTCTATATAGTATACAATATTTGCAAAAGTAATGTTTGGAGATATAAAATGGCACACTTAAGCAAAAAATATAAATAAAAATCTTAAAGCAAATGTTTTTGAGAAGCATCATATGCACTGCACTGTATATCCTTCACAGAGAAGGCAATCACATGGAAAATTGCACCAAGCTTGGTAAAAAAAATAAAATAGTAAAGTTCTTGTTAGATGAAGCAAAGGCAGTGTTGATTTATAAATAATCTTCTATTATGTTTTGTGATTTGAGTATCATATAATTAGCTTAAGTTGCTAATGGCAAAGCCCGATATCATTTTTGAGCTATTTCAGCCCATTTACACAGTAGACATTGAGGCAGTTTTACACACCATCTTCTACTTTAACTGGTGTTGCGTGGTATTCAAAATATTACATTTTCATAATTACTTCACCACTTTTCACCACACTTTTCATGCAATATGTCATATGGTGAAATTTTCCTTGAAAACACAAGCTGCTTCTTTTCATATATTGGACTGGTATATCTTATCAGTTAATGCTTATTGTTGTCTTCACTATCATCTAGCTTTGGTTCCCTTTGGTTATGATCAAGGTGTTAGTTCATTTGTACATCCAAATAATCACATCTTCAGGCATTTCCAATATTAATGGTTGCATATTTGATTTGCATGAGTTTAAAAACCATTCAATTATCATAAAATATCCATTGGAAAACCCATGGTGATATTGTGGAGATTGTACCAGAGTATATGTCAGTGGCCTACTATTTGATTAGTCAATCGTTTGAAAAAAAAAATTTGTAGCGGCTATGGAGATCAAAGACGGTGATTAATGTAAAAATATTCAAACAAAGTGAAACAAACAATTGTCGGTCTGAACAAAAGACAAATGCACTCCAGCTGTTCCTTTCCCCTTGGCGTTTCCTGGGTTTTCCACAGCTCAGGATAGTCACTAATGAAGGGTTTGGGTCTGTGCATGTTCTTGTGGTCCCATCAGCCAGAGTGATAGGTCACATGGCATTTACGGCTCTGGTGATCGGGCAAAAACACCTCATGGCAGTGTACTTCTGGGAGGTCCTACGCCAGCTGAGAAGCTGCCATTGAGATGAATGGGAATGATAACTGATGAATGTTAAGCTTTTTTTTTCTGGGAATGATAGAACCTCTTGTTCCAGCCACATGACCCACGTTTTGTCACCAGACATGAAAAAAAAAAATATGTGTGACCCTGGACCACAAAACCAGTCACAAGTCATACGGGTATATTTGTATAGCCAACAATACATTGTATGGGTCAAAATTATCGATTTTTATTTTATGCCAAAAATCATTAGGATATTAAGTAAAGATCATGTTCCATGAAGATATTTTGTAAATTTCCTACCGTAAATATATAAAAAATATATTTTTTGCATCATCAAGGACTTCATTTGGACAACTTTAAAGGCGATTTTCTCAATATTTCGATTTTTTTTTGCACCTTCAGATTCCAGATTTTCAAATAGTATCTCGGCCAAATGTCGTCCTATCCTAACAAACCATACATCAATGGAAAGATTATTTATTCAGCTTTTGGTAACCTTGTTACATATGTTACATGTACTTACCATAGTAATAACAGTTAATTATTCATAATTACATGCAACTAACCCTCAACCAAATCCTAATCCTACCCTAACCCTAGAGTAAGTACATGTTGTTAATTAATATTACTCAGTACTTAAATGTATAATTACACTGTAACAAAGACACCTTAAAATAAAGTGTAACCCAGCTCTCATATGATATATAAATCTCAATTTAAAAAAAATTACCCTTGTGACTGGTTTTGTTGTCCAGGCAGGGTCACTTATGATGACAGAAACGGAGAAGTACAAATAGTTCTATAGGAATGCATTGTTTCTATCTACAGTCTTGTTTGTAGAAAATCTCCACTCTTAATGGAGGTTGTTTGGTGTCATTTTTCCCAGTCATTCTTCACAGCAGCTCAACTGTCAACAATGGTGTTATTTCACAGTACAGACTGGAAGCATTTCACACTTGGATAGTATCTGCGTGCAGTTCCTCCTTAATCACATGTGCACATTCTTCTGTTCAACCTGCTTAGCTTTCTCAGATAAAAATGGTCAATTAATTATATAACTGAATTTGTGAATTCTCGGGGTGGAAAGCGTCTCTGACAAGCATGGGGGATTGCTTTTACAAGAGCACTGGCGACTCAGTGTTTGGATTCTTTTGTTTTCACATAAAGGCAGCACAAAGCCAGGCCCTCAAAAGCGATCCTTCCTTCTGACATTCAATGCGCTCTTCTTTCTCCACCAGCTTTTCATATCGTAATGGAGAATTTTATATCCGTTTTGACCTTGTGTCTATCCACCATTTCCCATTCATTTTCATTCTCTCCTAAGCTGCCAGAGCTCTCAAGAGAGTCGACCTCCATGAACTCCTCATTGGGTGAATGGGGGAGGCGATATGGACTGATAAGCTGGGAGGGCAGTTAAGAGTAAGAAGTCACCACAGAGATGGCCTGCCCTTTACTTCTTCCGTGTCTTTCGAGGTTTATCCAACATTAGGGTCAATGTGTCACCCTTCTTGTCCTGCACATGAAGACCAAACAACTTTGTCTTTTTCACATTGTTCCAAAAACCGGATGGTATATGGATTAGCAATCAAAAAAGATTGCCATTACAAAAAGCTATTACAGAAAACTGACTTGCATAATAGAAAACCATCCATCCACCACTCATTGTTGCTGGAATTGCTGACATTTAGATGTGGCAAATTTGGACTCTCTTTGGACAAAATGTCCGTTCGCTGATTAAAACAACTGTATTAAAAGCTGTGTGGGTGCTGAGGTTTCTGAATCTTTTATCCTGTCATTTCATCTCCTCACTGAAGGTCACCCTCGCTGCACTGAGCTAACAGAGATATCCTGATGAGTGGCATCAGCCATGTGTGAATATTGCAAGTTCACATCAGTGATTCTGTTACATGCCAGCCTTTTAAAGGCTAAAGGTTGTCTCTCTCTTCTTGCTTTATTCGAATCAATATGGCTTCAATATCCAAACAAGTGTGCCTTGAAAGCTGCATGCATTAATAATATGCAGCCCAGCTTCTAGAATGCTGTGTTGAACTGCTTTGCTGAAGGATGGATTTACAGTCGATGATCTATTTATTTTTTGAAAGGAAACCAATTTTGTTTGTTTTAACCAACTGGTAATAAACAGGCTTCTGAATGTCTGCTTCACTTGGCAACTTATTCTGGCCAAGAACGAACCACATAGACCAGGAAGAGATTTTCCGACCAGAATGTACAGCGACTAACCACAGTTTGTTTAATTTTTCCATATTGTTTAAGGGCAAACTAAAAACTTTGGGTACGTTTACACGATGACGATATCCTTAAAATGGAGAAGTTTTTCCTTTTAGTTTTCCGCGTACAGACAACACCATTGTCAAAACAATCCCCATTCATTCGTATCCGCGAAAACGACTAAAAACATTCTGTATTCATTAGATGGCGATGAAACACTGTAGACTAAACACGTAATACACATGTGCATGACGTCATTGTCTTCAAAGATTCGCGTTTTTATTGTTTACACGGAGACCATTTTCAAAAAACGTGCACTTTGAAACCCATTTTCAAAACTTTGCGTTTTTAGGCACCCAAAACGCCATTGTCGTGTAAACGAATGGCCAAAACGCACAAAAAGTTTTACGTTTTTAGTTGAAATTGTTGTCGTTTCAACGGCCCCTTAGTTCTCAAATTCAATTAATAAGTTTGTTAGTAGGTGTGCAATACAGTGCAACCAGTGTAGTATAATTGACAAGCAAATTACTTTAGCGTGTTAGTGTTTTCAATTAATCGTTTAAAAATACTGGTTTAACCAATTTGGGAACTCGTGGACTATTTCACAGACTCGAAAAACAAAGTGAGATATACTGTGCTGCACATGGACTCAATGACACACGCTCAGCTCCTTTAACACTTTTTTTTTTTACCATATTTAAATCCATTCGCAGAATTCTGCCAGATTGTCCCACACAATCGTTGCAAAAAAGTGTGTAAAATCACCCACCAGTTACCTCACACCCACCAGCTACCTTACCAAGGGGTTATAGTAGCCTGAGGCCATGAGATTATCGACTTCAACTTCTACTGTTAACGCCTTTTCTTTTTCTCCCTGCAATGTCCTTGTTTCTACACCTTTTTTTTTTCCCTTTCATTTCACCACAACCTTTTTTCATTCTCTTCCATAGGGTAAGTAAAAAGAGAGGTTTTGATTTATTCATGGACTCCTTTTTTATATTCATGTATTTTCCAGGGCTATCTGGGTGCGGTGGAATTTCTTGCTTCAGCGGCTGCTGGGATGCTCGACAGAAATCGGGTTTCATGTCTATTGAGCCTTGCGGTGGGGGAAGGGTATGTGTATTGGGGGTGGTTATATATTACCCAGGAAATGTGCAGCAGGCTTCAGAGGTGACAGGCTGTGTTTATTACAGATCTGTCACACAGCTAATGGGCAGCCGGGAACTGGCTGCTTCACTAATGTGAAGGAGAAGCGTGCAATGAACAAGAGGACTTTAGTGCTCGGAGAAGGGCTTCCTCCCCCTATTTGCCCTTTAAACTCAAAGCATTGATTGTGATATCAAACAAACAGGCAAAAGGTGAACGAGTGTTACCGGAAATCACAGTTTTCAAACATTGCACAGGTGTTATAACACTGGATAGTGGGTGAGTAGTGAGCAGGGATGAGTTTATCCAAAACAAGTTACAGCAGACATTACTGGCAGGCTCAGAGGGATTTTTTTGGCATTTACTTTGCTGATTTTGGGTGGAATTTTCAGACATTGCACAGAAGTTATAAAACTGCATGCTAGTAGGCAAGTGAGCACTTACAGCAGACCTTTTTTAAATTGTGTTAAAGTCCCCCTGTAGTCAATCATTTTATGCCTTAACTCATCTTTGATCACCAAAATGACATATTTCAATGTTTTTTCTTTGAAAAAACAAAACTCTAAACCCTTGCCTCATTTAGTATATGCGACTCTATGAATATGCACATTAGCCCCCGCCTCCACTCACTCACAGCAGCTCAGAGATCCACTCGTTGAGGATCTCTTTGGTTTTTGGAACTGTCTTTGGTTTTAATGAGAAAAAAACAATGGTGTTGACTTATGAATTTGCTCATGGTTTGTCTTAAAGCATATTAAAGACACCACATAGACATATAAACAACATTAAAAACTTGATTTTCATCACAGGGGGACTTTAATGGAGCTGAAAAACAAAATATGTATACCGCAAACATGCAAAGGGCAGATCTGCAGAGTTGTGAGGGTGCAGATTTCATGTTGGCCCTGTACTAGTCATTGTAATTTTGCCAAGTAAGATGTGTTCCTCAACAACTTTTGCAAGTCCTGAAAGAATATTCCTTTCAAAGTATATAGACCTAACATTGACGTAAACTAATCCTATAAACAAGTATCTAGCATAGGCCTTGTTTTCTGCTCTTAAATGACAAATCCATAACTTGGAAAAGAACAGGAAAATGACACAGCCTAAATATATATAGGTCAGCGTGTCAAATTCTTAGGAAGTGGAGGAGGGATGGAGAAGCTTGTTGAATTTCCACTCCCCAACCTAATGTTTTTCCAGGAATTTGTCCTACTTGGCACAATCATGGTGTCCGTACATTATTACAGGGTCAGTTCCCCTGGATAAACCTTGGGTTAAGTGCCTTGCACATTGATGCCGGTTTAAAGCTCGTTCCTTACAAGGCTCGAGCCGGCAACCTTCCCGTACTCACTGCTCCACACCACCACCCCCTTTTACAGGTGGGTGAGCATAAGAGATTATGTAGCATTTTCATTTCCAGTGTTTTTGAGAAACTATTGGGTTGAGTTTTTACTTTAGAAATTAAATTGAGGCTCTGATATTTGCAAAACCATTGCAGTTACAGCTTTGGATATTTTTGTAATTTTCTAATTTAAACAACGGCCATGTTTTTCAAGGTAGACCAATTTCATAATGGACTATGATAGCAACTGAGACAAAGACATGGTATGTTAATTCTGAAGTCAATCAGACCAATGGTACTGTAGTTAGAGCCAATTCCATGTTTTGTTCAATTACAGCGCCACCAAGTGGCGCAGTTCCACCGGTTTTGTATGTGTCCTTAGAGTGCCACCATACATAAGCGTGTCAAATTTGGTGAAATTATCTCATTTTGTTTTGGAGTTATAGGCATTTATATTTATGAGCCCACACTGGACTTTAATTGTATTTTTTTTTTGCCACTTATTAACAATAGGTTGTGCTGTTCAGTTCCCTAGTGCAAATTGTTTAAATTATGTGAAATAAATTATGTGTTGATTTATTTCCTATTGAACTAGGAAGTTTCTGTGGGATATATTGAAAGAATAGTCGCAGTCCTGAACCATGATTTACTGCTTGCTGATTGGACGTAGGAAAAGGAACATTTCAAGAGAAAGACTGTAAATTATCACTTAATGACAAGTTTAAAACAGTAAAACTCATTGATTGGGCTCTACTTCTATCCCTCGCAGCCTTGTTTTCATCCGTATAACTTTTAAATGTGGTGTTTATCCTGAAAACGATCAGTTAATGTTTCTTAGTAACTGAAAACAAATTTAGTCTACTTTGAGAGGTGTCCTGGAGGCCATGTGGAATAGCGTTTAAGAGTGTAATTGCTGGCTACTTTTCCAAGCTCCCACACAGAGTTGTTCACTCGTATCGTGGTGTGTGATCAAAATATCAACAAGCGGTTTTGACACGCTTGTATATCTGTCTCCTTGATACAACCCTTCAGTGCTAAGAAGACTTGCT
Source organism: Squalius cephalus (assembly GCF_949319135.1). Taxonomy (NCBI): domain Eukaryota; kingdom Metazoa; phylum Chordata; class Actinopteri; order Cypriniformes; family Leuciscidae; genus Squalius; species Squalius cephalus. The sequence continues at coordinate 57,177,051 of NC_137124.1, read as the reverse complement.
AGCTTTTAAACTGAGTGCTACATAAACACATAAAAGATATGTGTACATGAAAAGAGAATTGGAGGGAGACTGTTCGACACTGCCAGAAAAGAAAACAAGCAAGCCTTTGAAGGTCCTGTGCATTCAAGCAACTCTCAAAGAATGCGGTTGGTATTTTGCTATGAGTCGAAATAGACATAATTGTCATTTTAAGCACAGGTCAGCCTAGCATGAAATGTAAATAAATAACACAGTTAGACCTTTCTTCCTGTTCTTTAAGACCATGACAGACAAGTCAATGTTTGTGAGCATCTGCTGGACTGTAGTCTTTTCGTGGGTGTTCAAGCGCAGGCTTTTGTCCGAGACATAGCCGACTTGACTTGGTGTGACATGGCCTTTAAACTTAGGCTGTGTCTGAAATCGCCCCCCTATACCTTTAAATAAGGCACTATTTGAGGGGACAGTCATTTGTAGATGTGTCCGAAACCATAGTGGATGTTATTGAGTGCACTCATTCAATCCCACAATGCACCGCAATAACGAGTGTACAACTGATGTACGCTCATGGCTAAAGAATACCCATAATTTTCTGTGAGAGTCACGCACTGAATGAATTCCAGCATCCCACCAGAAGATGGTGCCCGCAACTGAATCAAATCATCCATCCATTTTCCAAACCGCGCTGGTCCAGTGTAATATCATACACATATAAATTCCTTTTTAATTGATTATTAAATTGTTTAATTTATGAATGATAGTTTCCACATTTTCATTATGATTGAAGCTGCCAGTTTTCTACATTTCAATTAAAGCGTAACTCTCGCCAAAATGCAACCTAGGGTCTTTTTGTGAATCGACACGAGGCAAACTTTCATTTAAAAGCATAATTAGAATGGAAACGCCACTTTGAAATTTGACCTAAAAACTTAAGGTTTTAAGTATTTAAAAACTTAAAACCTTAAGTTTTAAAGTATTTGCGTTTTCGGTCAAATTGCCTTTTGAATGGGAGTGAATGGGGCACAACTATGATAGCATCAAAATCGCTATTTTTAAAACACTAAGAAGGCTCGACACAACATGAAACTTTGCTCGAAGTATCACCACGAGCTCTACACATGAACTCCAGCATTGAGAACATTGTTTGTGTACACAGAGTTTACTAAAAATAAATGTTTTGAACAACACACTGTAGGCTAGCTGTTGTTGTTTCTTCCGCCAGCATTTTGACAGTCAAAAATAGTCTATCTCCGAATGCGAATGAACTGACTCTGAATTTTAGTATTGTTTCTTATATGAGGATCCTTTTTCAAATACAAGGTCAATATTGATTTTCACTAACAACAAACCAACAAATGATCCGTGAATTTATATGGAACTAAGCTTTAGGAGCTTTCCATCTTTACTCTCCTCCCTGTTACGTTCCATTCGACAATAGATTTGTTATTACTACATAAATATATGCATACTACAAGCAGTGTTTCCTTGGAATGTATGGCACAGATTTTTTTAATAGGACAAAAGACAATTAAACCAAAAAATGATTGAACAAATATATAAGCTAAAAATAGGATGAAAGGCTCTAATATAGAAAAAGCACTGGCATTCCTTGTACATGATGATGTTCTTTTAAAGCTTCGAAAGCAACGAAAAGAAGGCAAAAAGAGAAGAGAGTATGTGTATGAATCACCTAGTATATTTTATCCATTCAACAGTTTACTGAGCCTGTTTCATCATGGTTTTTAATTCTAGGTACTGTGCGTTTGAATGACGAGTTTCATTCAGTCCTGCACTCCAGTGCTCTTATCTAACAGACACCCAATATCAAGTACAACACCATTCACATTCACCAATAAACTCTAGTAAAATACAGTCGTTTTAAACGACCTTTATGATCATATTATGCATAATAATTGGAAATATTGTAACATCGTGGAAAGAGTTTTACCCTGTTGACTGTCTTAACCAATGCTAATGCTAAATGAAGAATTAGGGATGCATCGGCACATCCCTAATAAAGAGTAAATTAAACTCCTGGTGGCACCAAGTGGTATTGCACAAATAATGTTTTTCAAACACTCATATTGCCTTTTCAGCCTATCCCCCATCTTCCATTGTTCATAGAAACTGGTTGTCAAACTCACGCCTTGACGTGTCGGACCCCTCAAAAACAACCAGGAAAGCACCACAGTCTACAAATGGCTTACTTATAGTTGTCTCCCATCATTGCGCTGGGAAAGTGTTTCAACATTGGGGAAACTTGAATGTGTCCCTCCACAAAATGGCCGTAGTTCTGTGGTCCTGAGTTGCATAAATGTGGTGATCTGGCATGATGTTGCCCTCCATTTGTTTTCAGTAATGACCGCTCTGCTTAAAGAGCCCAAGTCCTCAGAGTAGAGCGATGGAGATTGCATCTATGTGTGGGCTGCCAGCTGCTCCCATGTTTCTCATGCTGTCTGAGGTTTAATTTGCCCACTGCAGCACGTATGAATAATGATACGAGGCAACGAGCCCTCTTCTTTATCTTAATTTAATCCTAATTTACACAACAGCCAACTGCAATAGAGCACTAGCAACAGTGTGGGAGTACTGGAGTCCCACACCATATGATGACAAAGATTACAAGGTCTCGGTTTGGTGTTGTCAAGCGTGTTTTTACAGGCTCATCTGTCGACAAATACATCTACCACTTTGTTGCTGGAAGTAGGAACCCTTGACTTCTGCCAAGATGGCCATTTAAGCTCTTGAAAAATTAATGCATGAGCGAGAGAGAGGAAGATGGTGGGAGTAAATGGAAAGACTGTGTGCATGGATGAAAGTCGAGTTGCTGGTCTCTGGTTACAGTTGTTGCTCATTTGCACCTTGCATCTTCATCTATTTTGAGTTTGACAGACGCCTTTCTCTTTAAAATAAATAATCAAATAGTTAAAACATGCATTATATATTATATGTGTATCTATGTGACAAGGTCTTGCAATGGGACTTTATCCCAAAAAACTTACAATGTGACTATTGTTTATTTCTCACAATTACCTTTTTATTTTTTCTTTGATGCAGAAACATTCTTTCCTTGTTTTTCCTTCAGTTGCCATATACATTTTTTTAAAATGTTTGTTGACTTGAAAATTGGACTCTTGGATATCTATTCAAACTATGATCTATATTCTACCACAATTGTTCTTAAATATTTATGTTCTTAAAAAGTGTTTTTAATACTAATAATACAAGTAACTGCATCAGTTGAATAGGAAAATTGACACTTTTGGTTTCTAAATGTCTCTTGAGTTTCAAATAAGTGCAGATGTAGTAGGCTTAAATTAGATTTTTTCCGTGTAGCAGGTAAAGTGTAGGTCATATTTCCCTTTTAAATTAAGTAATTTTATGAATGGCTTTTAAGGTTGAGTGCATGATTTGCAATTTGTCCTTTCTGACATTGTCCTAATTTCTTTTGCTATATTATATACAACTGTTTTGTATAGTTTTTATAAATACTGTATACTGCTAGTATACCGTTTTTCCTTTCTCTCCGCAGCTCTATCACAACATCAGACTCTCACATTCTAGGTTGCCAAGCAAAACACCTTAAATCAAAGCTTTGTTGTAACCACTTCAAATGAGTAGGTGTTTCCCTCTTCATGCTGCATTACTCCTTAAGTGGCTTAAAAACAAAGACAGGGTTATCCTGTGACTATTTACGCTTTGTGCAAATCTAACCGGAGAGGTACAATACTATACATCAACACAGCTTGACGTACACGGTTGTAGACGGTGAAGAAAAAATAATTGACGTGTCTATGGCAGATTTGTGTAAAACTAACAGGATTGCTTTGAATCTTTAATGGTATGTGTATATTTATGCTTCCTGTTGGTATGACTTAGCTGTCAATTAACTGCGGTTCTTATCTTAATACCAAAAGTCTACATGAAATTCAGTGTCAAATAGTTACATATTCGCTTAGCGGTCAGAGGTCACAACTGTAATAAAGCTTGCTTGTGTTTTGTGTGAAAGGCCAGAGCATTGGTGCATCACACATGGCTTTCCTTCACGCTATGTTTCTGTTCTGTTGAGTGTGAAGGGACTTCAGAGAGTCCTCAAAGCTGTGTTGTGCTCCGCTCTCATGCACACCATGAATATTGCATTAACACATTCCCCACCATATGTAGCCGAGACGCCCTGGCTACTGCTGCAAGTGTGCTTTAGTATGCAGTGAGAGTCGCTGGCTTGCATTGACCTGCCAACAGCAGCAGCTCTGTATTGTGTACAGTAAACATACTCTTAGTTTTGTCGACTAGCTCCAACATAGAAATCAGTAGAATATTTAGATTTGCCTTTGGGTCGGCACCTAGTGTACAGTCAAACACTCTTTGAAACCTGATATAAATAAAAATGCTTGTCTGCTTCCTTCTGAATAATATGATAAAGTTTGACTTTTTGTGCCAAATATTCCAGTAAAGAATCCTCATACCTTTTCTGAATGGGATTTCCAAAGAGTCCAGTTGGGCTGATTGATGATCTCAATGACGTTACCATGTTGGGATCGATTTTCGTGTCTTATATGTGCTCATGAATCTCAAAGCAGGTCTAGCCAGGGCTTTGACCCCAGGGATGTGGCCGTCCAGGGTAGGGGACTGTAAATGAGGGGAGTGGATTTCACTACATTATGTTGACATTCATTTTGCATCTGCAGAGTCTGTTTTTGTTGGAAGTGTTTTGCTCCTTTTCTGCTGATGATTGAAGTTGTTGTCTGTAGAGATGCATTTTTACGATGCACCATGATGCTGATGTGATCAATTCTGCATCGATGCATTAAAACAATGTTATAAAATGTAATTAAACAGGCCCATCATACACATTAATCAACTGTTTTGTTGTGAAATTAAGTTTCCGCATAGATTATACACAGCATACATAGATTCCTCATTAGCGGGCGTTTCAACGAGCCGCTATACGTAAGCAGCTAACGAGGCATCTATGTATATACATCTATGATACAGTATCTAGCATGCCATTGTGTCGTTCAGTCATCATGGATCACGATTATTGATTTGGCGAGTACAGAAAATCCCAAAAAACTTTAACGTAGATCAACTAAGACAAGCAGGCTTTGGGACAAACGGAGAAATAAAACAAGGATCAATATCGGCGTGGCGTTTATGAGATTGAGAGACACCGCTCTTGCATGTGTTTTAACAGGTAAGCAAATATATATTATTTATTGCACAAATACAGTTATATTGCACTTTGTTTGTGCTTCAGTAATGCTTTTTATCAAGTCTGGTGACCAAGTCTATGGCAGTGAAATAAAATCCAGTATGTGTTGCACAAAAATATTTAGCCATTATTTGCAAATACTGTGGGTTCGTTCATATTTACTTTTAGAACGATTGTTTTAAACGTGTAAAACTGCGCAGCATTAACCCACCAAATCATTTGACATATAGTCACATATCAGTAACAGGCTAATATAGCATTACATTTCACGTTCCTTGCAGCTAATTCATTACAATGACATAAAATAGTGTGATCAAACGTACAAGTAATACAATAACTAATTTATTACCTCATCCGTGAACATGATTAGTGAATTCCACACATCTCTGGATGGTGAAAACGACATCTCTCATCGTTCCACTTTCCTTCATAGCGTCATCAAGCTTCACCTTTGTTATTGTTTTGAAAATGCATCCACGTGCTTGAATAAGAACATTTGCTCTTTTAAAGAGTTAATTTGCGTCTTTGTAAAGACTTGTTTATTCCGGATATGTTTGTTCCGAGCATTTGACTGCAGATTGTTTTGTAAATGAGGCAGTGTAATGGAGAGTATAATCATTTCTCTTCGTTTTTTTTGCACAAATTTTTTTAAAAACAAACCTTTAGGAACATTAAAATAATAAAATAAAATCATCCATTTCATGACTCTTTTAAATGTATCCTTTTGTGTACATTTGTACAAGAAAAATATGACAATGTGCTAGTTTTTTTCATGTTACTGTAATGGTAAGGTTCAGTTTTGGATCATACATGTTTGTTAGTTTCTTAGGATGTCCCCATATTGTACAAATTTTGACAAGAACTGATTGGAAAAGCAATTTCTCTGCATGTTTTTTTGTTTATTTATTTTTTTGCCCAAAAAACGTTATTAACATAAGTAAACCTCCAGGAACATATTAAAATAGTAAAATAAAATCATCCATTTCATGATTCCAAATTTCTCCTTTTTGTACATTAGTACAAGAAAAATGACTTAATGTGCTCTTTATTCATATTACTGTAATGGATCTTACATTTTTGTTTTCTTACGATTTCCCAATATTGTACAAATTATGATGATAACTGATTGGAAAAGCAATTAAATCTTTCATGTAAAAAAATAAATAAATAGTTTTAGTTATAACCTACCAATGCAATCCACGGCATTTTGATTTCTATGTCTGTCGCATACTGGGTCTCATTGGTCTCTCACATAGCTATATATTAAACCTCAGACATTTTCTGCATGGCTGTGAATTCGATGCTTCATACAGTTTTCCTCTCTAAGTGTAAATGGAAAAATGAGTTTTTCACTAAAAACTGTCACATCATGCCTGGTTAGGACATAATTGTCCCCTTTTCTGGCTGCATAGCCGATTTCTAAACCTCACTGAATGTCACGGTTGTCACTGTTGAAACCATTTCGGCATCATTTGGGGAGCTTGAAAAAGAGTCAGCACTGGTGTTAGTCATATTTAATGTTTACTATCTCTCTTTTACCTGGACAGCAGCCACTGCACGACCTGAAAGAGGAATGTGTTGCTTTGAAAGCCTTGAGATATGGCTGGAATTTCCCCAAAAGGCTGGCACAAACAAGACCGGCATGGCAGGCATTCCCTTCCTCTAATTGGTCTTTCGCAATCAAAGAGAAATCCTTTTTTTTTTTTTTAACTGTCTGGTAGAATCTCTCCAGTACTTGAAAGCAACTGGACATGGTTTTCCATTTGAATCAGACTCATAATTGAAGCGTGGCAAAGAAGAAGACAGAAAAGATGCCCTTGTTAACCAATCAAACAGTGTTTTGAATGGAAGATTCAGCCCTAGATCGTGACTGCAGTAATTAGAGAGCTTTTTTGGTTATATTTGGAAGCACACTCATGCTTGTCTCTGGAGGGAAAAGCCACTGTTTCTCTACTGCAGTGCATCAGCTGTTCACCTTCAAGCTGGATTTTCTGTTTTAAACGCATTAAGACCTATAACATCAGAGCAAAACGACAAAAGGAAGCGGATCATTGCCCAAAATCATCCAACGACTGTCACCCGTAAACTATTAAGCCGTTCAGGCAGTGACACAAATTTTTCCTGGCCTCAAACACATTCTCATTTCGCTTCGGTTGTTTGTTACCACTGTGGCTTTCAAAGTCAAGCGTCTTATATCGTTGGAATGCTTGTCTCGAGACGAACACAACACGCGTCTCGGATTCTTGGATTTTTCGAACTAGTCCTAGTTTTTTTTCCGCCCGATCGGATCCAAACCAGTGCAGAAAGATTCTCTCAAGTCTGATTGTCAATAATTATCAGCAAAAAGTCAGTTTCGATTGACTTCTGCGACGGGACGCCAAAACGTTCAAAGGGGTCATGGCCACTTTTACTAAAATGGCTATTCCTCTTGGACGGAATGAGATAATTTCACCAAACTTGGTACACATGTGTATGGGCTCGGTCTGTAGTCGCGTGAAAAATAATGTGGCGAGTGGCCACTTGGTGGCGCTATGAGATAAAAAAACACAAAAAAAAATGGAAAAAACAACACGAAAACTGCTATAGCTAGGCAACATTTTTTTTACCCCGACTGACTTGAAAACGGGCATGCGGTGTCTTTGTCCAAGGTGCCGTGATTGTCTACGAGGACATTGGTGGATCTCAAAAAACCGTCAGCCAATGAAGTTCCAGCGGCTGTCAGACAAGGTTAACGGAGACCAATCGAAACAAAACTCACTGGGCCTGTTTGACTCGCGGCCCTAGAGGCCTGTGAGAAATTAAACAGATATCGACCACCGGGGGGCGCCTTCACGTTTTTCACGTTCGTAAAGGATTGGATATTACTAGATTTTTCGCACACACCCACGACATTCATACTATAGGGTAGAACTCCTCATTCTGAGCAACTCTGCCTCTAGCACCACTGTCAATCGAACTGTTCGTTAAATATTGGAGTTTAGTGATACAAATTTTTCCTGGCCTCAAACACATTCTCATTTCCCTTCGGTTGTTTGTTACCACTGTGGTTTTCAAAGTCAAGTGTCTTATATCGTTGGAATGCTTGTCTCGAGACGAACACAACACGCGTCTCGGATACTTGGATTTTTCGGAAAACTTTACTTTTGCAAACTAGTCCTAGTATTTTTCGCCCGATCGGATCCAAACCAGTGCAGAAAGATTCTCTCAAGTCTGATTGTCAATAATTATCAGCAAAAAGTCAGTTTCGATTGACGTCTGCGACGGGACGCCAAAACGTTCAAAGGGGTCATGGCCACTTTTACTAAAATGGCTTTTCCTCTTGAACGGAATGAGATAATTTCACCAAACTTGGTACACATGTGTATGGGCTCGGTCTGTGGTCGTGTGAAATATAATGTGGCGAGTGGTCACTTGGTGGCGCTATGAGATAAAAAAACACACAAAAAAATGGATAAAAAACAACAATACGAAAACTGCTATAGCTAGGCAACATTTTTTTTTTACCCCAACTGACTTGAAAACGGGCATGCGGTGTCTTTGTCCAAGCTGCCGTGATTTTCTACGAGGACATTGGCGTATCTCAAAAAACCGTCAGCCAATGAAGTTCCTGCGGCTGTCAGACAAGGTTAACAGAGGCCAATCGATACAAAACTCGCTGGGCCTGTTTGACTCACAGCCCTAGAGGCCTGTGAGAAATTAAACAGATATCGACCACCGGGGGGCGCCTTCACGTTTTTCACGTTCGTAAAGGATTGGATATTACTAGATTTTTCGCACACACCCACAACATTCATACTATACGGTAGAACTCCTCATTCTGAGCAACTTTGCCTCTAGCACCACTGTCAATCGAACTGTTCGTTAAACATTGGAGATTATTTAAAAAAAAAAACTCTTTCGTGAACTCACCCTAGGTTTTTGGCTCAACCTCGATAACTGTAAAAATTGTTATAGGAACACTTACCAGCCTCATCAACTCAAGCAATTACATCAGCAACGCATAATGAGCAATGAATCCTGCTATAACCGTAGTTCTGTAGTAGAATAAAAAAAACAACAACTGGTAACACTTTACAATAAGGTTCATTAGTTAATGTATTAACCAACATGAACTAACAATGAGCAAAACATTTGTTACAGTATTTATTCATCTTTGTTCATGTTAATCGTGCTGTTCATTGTTTGTTCATGTTAGTTCACAATGCATTAACTAATGTTAACAAATGCAACCTTTGATTTTAATAACGTATTAGTAAATTCTGAAATTAATATTAACTAAGATTAATAAATGCTGAAGAAATATTTTTCATTCTTAGGTCATGTGTTAACTAATGAACCTTATTGTAAAGTGCTACCAAAAAACCGTAACGCCGTTTTATGGACAAAATAACTAGCAACAATGCTTGCAAATTTACATTTGATTGTGGACTTCAATTTAACTGTATTACTGGAATGTCATTTTTTTGTTTTGTTTTTACAAACATCAAAGTATTTTTTGTGGTTTTTCAGTGAAAATTTGCACTTTTTTTCCACACGATTGGTCATTTACAACTTGCTACCTACTTTTTCCTCACGATGGTTTCACAATTAGAGAAAGATTTGATTTGATAATTAGAGTCATTTCCTATTGATGTTCCCCAGTACGCTCTACAGGGACAAGGCTACACACAAACACACGCTTCCCCATGGTAATTATCAGATCTTTATCTTATCTGCAATATTTAGTACCAGTGCCCTTGAAAGTGTGCTGATAAAAACCATGGCAAAATCACACAGCGCTTAGAATGACTCTTTGTTTTACATTTCAGTGCTTCCCACAGCTAGCCCCGGCTTTGTGCTGAGCTTGTTTTAATCTCCATAGCTCTTGTTGAGCTTATTGTTGTGCTTTTGAAAGAAGTGTATTTACACTCAGAGAGCTGTCTGTAGCCACCTCGGCTGAGCCAGACCTCTCTCAGCAGGATAATCTCAGTCTGATCTGCTCACCCCCTACATAGCAGCCAGTTCTGCCGTCTTTGTGGCGTTCAGCGAGTGGGGGAGGAATCCTCGCTCTCGTCTCCCCATGTATGGACTAGTTCTCTGAGAGCTGAAGAGGCCCTGAGTGCTTGTGTTTATACTACAGAGTCCCTACAGGCTTTGTGTTCGCCGGCTATAAGATTCACACTTTGAAAACGTCACTCGTGGAATTTTTCATTTTTTGAAGATTGAAGAGGTAGCATCTCTATTGCCTTTGTGTTGCTTCCCATAATGTGTCGGAAAGAAAAAAATGCGGTATTTTTACATTTCTAAGCCCATTTTACCTTTATGAATGATCTAAGTCGATGTGAAATGGCATTCACTGCCCATTTTATTTCCCTAATGTCTCTAATATATCTTTGTGAAAGGGTATGAGTGGCAAGGAAGTGATGGAAAAAGTGTTTAGAAAAACCTTCTTTGAATCTTCATTTTTTCTAGTTCGGCTTGGTTGCAAAATTTCACATTTACACCCGTATCTGTGTATATCGTGAATGAGCCATTTCACAAAACGGATGTTTGCATATAGACAAAGACTAAGTAATAAAAATGACCCTTTTCAAAAGTTTACTTGTGCTTGATTCCCCCTGTGGGGAAAATCCAGCTTTTAATGTTGTTTATATGTCTATATGGTGTTTTTAATATGCTTTAAGACAAACCATGTGAAAATTCATAAGTCAACACCATTGCTAAGTATTTTATATCCCTTAAAACTCATCTTTGATCACCAAAATGACATATTTAAAAATAAATTTTCCTAATGTCTTAAAATAGCTTGAATGTAACTCGACACCCTTGCCTCATTTAGTGTACGCGGTTCTATGAATATGCAAATGAGCCCCCGTCTCCGCTCATTAGCTACGTTTACATGGACACAATCGGAATGAAATCAATCCGATTGATGAATCCGAACAAGGTGTTTACATGAATGATAAATAAAGTAATCGGGTTGATGTGCGCGTTTATATGTCACAAGTTTCAAATCGGATCTGATGTTTTGACATGCGCACACTGCACAAATATACAGTTTCCCGCTGTTCGCGCATAAATATTCTCCTCTGTTGGTTCTTTATTTGTTTTAAACAGCAGACGTAATATTAATTCGTCTCTGGTCATAATTTAGAGCATATTAACCGTTTTGCCGTGCTGCTTATTGATCGCGCAGTAAAAATGCCCCTCCCGTCGTCTGTGGATGAGAATCCAAAACAAGGACTGGTGGGACGTTGTCCTGCTTCACTTCACAGACGCGCGAGTGAAATGAGAATTTTAGAATGACGGGAAACTTATTAATATGACACCAGAGAATGTCTAATATGGCGAGAAGTTTCACTCTCACTACACTTCCGGCTTCTGAACTGTTGCAGTTCCACTCTGATTCCATATGAGGGCGCTCACAGGACGAGTGCAGAATGAATGGAGGTCAATGGCGGTATACCCCTCAAAATCCACTTTTCTCAGGATATAATTTTTTGTCTAGTAATTTGAATGTTGTATTCGAAAGGAGATGCAAAGAAATTACACATTGCTGGGTGTTAGATTTTTTAGAGTCACTTATTTGCTTTAAAAAGTCTTTCAAAATGTCAATGACGTCAGAATGCTGACGTCATTAGCAGAATGCTAGCGTGTTATGGGCAACAACAACTCAACCTGTAAGAAATCAAAACGACATAAGTACTCGTTCATTCAACTTTCGACCTAAAATCCATGCTGAACTTGCAAAATCTACAATCAAACCTGAGATTTCTCAACGGCGATCGGGTGAAAGAGACAAATTTAGCCGTCTAGCCCCATTGACTCCCATTCATTTTGCACTCATGGCGATCGCCCCCAGTGGAACTCTGGTGGTACTACAACCAAAATTCGGTACAATAGGACTTAAGGCCTCGTTATACTTCTGCGTCGGACCTACGCCGGAGCCTATACGCCGTAGGCAACGTGTTGGTTTTAATTTATACTTCTGTGTTGTTGTCCGCGTTGACGTGCACCTAGGGAGCATGTGAAACCCCGAGGGAGGGGTTCTGGCAGACCAATCACCGCGCTTGTGTCCGCGTAGAATTGACGCGTTGTTACATTTTTGGAGAGGTGCACGTCAGGGTACGCCATAGGGTACGCGCGCTACACACAGCCTACGACGTAGCTACGGCGGCAGTTCGACGCAGAAGTATAAAACAGGCTTTAATAGGGAGTGGGCAGGCTCTCCGTAGACGGGCTCTGATGACACTTTATTCAACAGGAAGAACAGCTCGTTCCGCGCGTCATACGTCATTACGCTAGTTAACGTCATGGCACATGCGCAGTCCTTTCAGTTTAGGTTTTCAATCCGATCAAGTGTTTACATGTTCTCTCGATCGGATTACAAAAGTGATAAACCACCCCTTTCAATCCGATCGAAATTTTATTCGGATCGAGCGCAATCGGATCGAATAAGGTGTTTACATGAAGGTTTTTTAGTCCGATTGATTGAGCCGTCAATCCGATTATAAGTGTCCATGTAAACGCAGCTATTGACAATCACGTGTTGATCTGATTGGTTACAAGGTAGTTTGTGACGTCAGAAACACCAGCGATTTCAAAGCGTGTTTGTGAGACTGTCTTTGGTTCACTGCAGTTTTAAGCAGAAAATACTCAGTAATGGTGTCGACTTATGAATTTACACATGGTTTGTCTTAAAGCATATTAAAAACACCACATAGACATATAAACAACATTAAAAGCTTGATTTTCCCCACAGGGGGACTTTAAGAAAAATAAATTTAATTTAGATTCAATGTATGTTTTCTAATAACAACTCTCATTATCTCTTGCTTCTTGATTAAGTGCATATTGTTTTAAGGCTATTTAGATATTTTTTTACTGGAAAACAAGTCAAAATACTGCTTAAGGAGTTGATGTTTTGCAGTGCTTCCATGGCTCTGTGTGTCTAAAAAGAAACCATATGTCACAGAGTGCACTCATAAGTGCTCCTGACACGTTTACTTGTAAAAGCAGTGGCCGTGTGGAGGTGTGCGATACACTCCTCTGACGGACTCTGCGTGTATTAATGCTTTGTGGCGTTGGACTGGCAGGTTTCCAGGGCTGCTCAATGAGGCAGCACTCAGTCTGCTGAGCTCTTTCTGCCTCACGTCACTCTGTTTATTCTTCCCTGCACTCCAGCAAACCAGCTGAGCTTCGGGAATAAACTCCATCAGCTTTTTAACTCCGTACCGATACCGTGCCAGTCTAGTCCTCAACACCCAACGCATAACCTTCCCACCCGAGAACCCATTTTGATGATTACCAAGAGCGTTTAATTCCACTGACTGTGCGCACAAGCCTTTGGGGAGGCAAACTGACCCAGTTTCTGTGTGAATCTACATTTAGACTGGCTCCGTGGGCTAAAATCATCTATCCTTGATCTCGCCCTCATAAACAAAACTGCCGATATAAATCATCCATTGCTGCTTTCCTGTCCCTTGAGTGAACAGTGCTTTTTAAAGCACAAACATGACTATTGTGCTTTGTGTGTGTGTGTGTGTGTGTGTGTGTCCTATACTGATTACTCATTATCTTATAGCCATTAATTGATATGCTTTGTACATTGTAGTTATGTCCATTAATTGAAATGCTAATATAGTGATTCTCACCTGGTGGAACGAGACCCAACAGTGGATTGCCGGTCTGTTTCTATAGGGTCACACATTGCAGGTAAGCTAAATGCAAATAATTGTATAGTCATGCATAGTTAGGGTAGCAAAAAAATGCTTATCTTTTAAAAGGGCAGAGAGAATGCTTCCAATATCTTTATTGACTTAAACTGATTATTGACTTAAAAGACCATTTCGACGCTAATTCATCTGTCCCTTGACAGATCCCAAGATAAACAGCTTTGCATCTTCTCATCCTTGAAAACCGTTTACAAAACTGTGCAATGTTTAAAAACGCTTACTAGATCTGCCCATTGTTTTTTTAATTGATTCATTCATTGGCATATAACATAATTAATTAAAAATAATTGAATATATTTGCTGAGAAAAGCCCCCATTTGAAGATAGTTCAAAGACATTATTGTGGCAGACAAGTAAAACACTTACTAGACAGTTTGTATGTGTACACAAGCAAACAGACATCTTTAGGAGTTTGTATTGTATTTGTGTGTCTGTTTTTCACGTGCCATCTGTGCATTAAACTGAAATTTAGAAGACTGAGGGTTTAGAAACTAGAAGATTTTAGAGACATTAGAAACCAAAAGTTCAATGTTGCTGTTTGGGCTGTGCAATAATACATTTCAATGTTAGTTGTCGAAACGATTAACCTTTTAATATGGTTGATATCTCTCTTCACAAAATCTTTTTACTGATCATGTAAAAAAAAAAAAAAAAAAAAGTACATACCAATAATGTCAGGAATAGTGTGCATCCCTAATCATTGTATTCTTTTTTTTTTGCACAAATCACTATTTACTGCAAAATTATCATACTTTATATCTATGTATAAAATCATCCATCACTGTCAGTTTTGCACTGTTTGGTTTGGTCTGTCTATCTTATTAAAAAGTGCCAAATTACTGCCTTCTCAAACACACACCTGAAAGACAGGCATTCACATGCAAAAATGTTGCTTAACAAGATTTTGTGAAGCTGAAGCTTTTAAGCCCATTACTTTCTACTTTCTACCAAACCATACATAGATAAATGGCAGAACAGAAGCAGTGTCACCAGTGGTTTTGTATTTTGGACCCAGCGTTTATCGGCACTACACTAATCATTTCATCATAGGCTTTAAAAAAAAAAGAGAAAAAAACCTTATCTGTCGACTAATTTTAACTCTAAATGTCTCGGTGGTAGTAAAACCTAACCGCATTGTGTGAGTCATTTCCTACTGGATTGAATTGTTCACCTTAAATGTTTTGATATATGTCGTGACAACCAACCGTTTATCAGTTTTCCTCCCCCACAGCCAGGTAGTGTGTGTGCGTGTGTGTGTGTGTGTGTGTGTGTGTGTGTGTGTTCATGCTTAAATAGAAGCACAACCATGGCTGCAAGTGCAACCAGTGCTTAGCCTCTGCAGGGAGATGTCAAGCAAAGCCAGCCAGCTGAATGCGAGCCCTGGATACGGTCAGTGTGTGTGTGTGTGTGTGTGTGTGAGGGGGTAGTGCAGCTCAATTTCCATTTTTATTAACAATCCTGTTACCTCTGTCAGGGAGACGGATGGACGGGAGCTGGTGGATCAATGTCACTCTCCCTCCAGCATGCCAAAGAGCCACAGCACAAGCAAACCATTAACTGCTTCCTATCCAACCCCTGTCCTGTGCTCAGCCCACAAGGAACAGCTATAAATACTGATTATGTTACCTTTCTCAAGGTCTTATTAAAGGAGCAATACTCCTTAACAGGCACTACAATGCAATTTCTTGCCATTACACTGCAGGTAATTGATTGTTCAAGTGCTTGCTGTTAACTTAATTAATGGGTTTTTTTTAATTTTTTTTTAAGACAAGCAACACTATTGCTATTGCTCAGGATTAGGGGTTTGTTCAAATCCCTAAATATGAGTATTAAACTTTGTTGCATAAACTAATTGTGTTTGTGGTACGGACATGAATGATTTTTGCTGAGAAAAGCTCCCAAATTGAAGATAGTTCAAAGACGTTATTGTGGCAGACAAGTAAAGCATTGACTAGACGGTATAAAAAGTGAAAACGCAGTATAAACTTCCCAGGATAGTCAAGGAACCAAATAGCAGTGTGCTAAAAACCACCCTATCAAATGCATTTAAACACATTAAAGTCGCAAAGAAATAGAAGAAGCTAAAGATCTTTGCTTCCCTGTTGCGATGCACATCCAAGTGAAACAAAATGAAGGAGGGGACTTGGTTCAGTACATCGTCGTTGATTGGGCGGAGGCAGATCTGAATACAAGATTGCAGTCGATTGTAAAAAAAAAAAAGGGGCAGGGTTTAAGTGCACTAAATTATTGGAGAAGTCCAGTATACGTCACCGGAAGATTGAGTTATGACAATTTGATTAAAAATTACGAGGTCAAAACTAATTTAACATGCTGCTATGCAACTGCTAAAAACCTCCCACAACACCGTAATGCTGTGTGTTTCATGATCGAACACGACTCGTGTTAATATAAGAATCTAGTTTAGTAACTTCACATGCAAAATCTGGGAAGTTATTCTGCTTTCTTTTACTGTCGTTTTTCATTCTTAACAGAAATTACTGCAGGAAGATGAACAGTTGGAGAAGAGTTCGGAAAACCTCTCCTGCTGGTTTTTGATTTGTGACTCACTTACGCCAACAAGAAGAGGACCCCTGGTAGTTAGTGGGGATGATTTCTCCCAGAGAGCCATTCATTCTGAAATCTCAAACTGTAACAGAACAATTTGCATGCACAACGATGGATTTAGATCCATTTGTTTTTCAGAAGGGGTTTGTGTGTGTGTGTGTGTGTCTACTTAACTATAATTTTTGGGAACAAATTTGTGCCCAGCAGTGACCAAAACCTTTAGGGCCACCCTCATTTGTAAATCTGGTATAAAAATAAAGTAATTGAAGTTTTTTTTTTTAAATGCAGAAAGCGTTGTGTGATGGATAGGTTTGGGGGTAGGGTTAGTGTAAGGGGAGAGAATAAGTTTGCACTGTATAAAAACCATTACGTCTATGGAATCACCCCATTTAGATAGCTAAGTAAAGTGTGTGTGTGTGTGTGTGTGCGTTGAGCTTGACTACTCTAACGATGATGGTGGGGAAAGGTTTGTATCCCTTCCCTGCTGAAAAGACCAGCATAGCTGATCACCAGCCCCCAACAACTGCATGACCCATCCTAAAGAGCCCTTACATATATTAGCTGTAGACATGGTTGGTGTCCCAGTTTCTTAACTTGCTTAACCCTCTAAATATCCTTAGTTAACCAGCTTCTATGCTATCTGTTCTGGTTGAACAGCTTTATCAGCAAAGTTTTGGAGGTCAATAGCATGGCTATGTTGGTTCATCACCACCAAACCAGAATAAACCAACCAGGACCAGCATGGAAATTAATACTTGTCTAAGCTTGTCTTTTCAACAGGGTGAACCCTTGCTTCATTTCCTGCACACTATCGACCTTATTCTGGCCATATTTGATTTTAAGCACCAAAGCTGTAAGGCATAGTACAGTTCAGTCGTTCAAGTCATACTGGTGTGTACCTTGATGTCAATCAGTATGTTTTTCCAAAAGAGGAAAACAATCTCAGGATAACAAAGACCAACTTATTGAACGTCTATCTCAGAACCTAGCCTGGCTAACGTCAGACCTCTTCTCATTGAGACGTGGTCTGGGAACCACATGTTCATTTTCTCGTATTTGAGGCGTGGTTTACGAATGCCCAGAGCCATTTATTGGGCGCTACGAATGTCTATCAAATGCGCCTGTACTGTGCTCATAGCCAATCGTTTCAATCATACCAGATGACGTATGTAGAGCGACAGAAATTCGACGAGGAAGAAGACGAAATAAACTTGCGTTCTAAACTACTGAGAACACTATCTAAGGCTGCATCGAAAGGTAACTTCGTGTCTGATGCCATGTTGGATCCATAGATATAAACAAACTGCTTCGGTGTGTCGCATTGACGTCGGCATCGTCTTGCTGCTCCCTCCCCGTTCTGTGATTGGTTCCCTTTTTGAGGGGAAAATCTGGTCCATGGTGTCCAGGCTGCCTAGCAGCGTGAATAAAATCGTGCTGCGCGCAAGGCAGCATGGGGAAACCCAGGCTACTCAGAACCTCAAATTAAATATTAATCTATCCTCGCTAAGGTACGTCGGAAAGTATGTACAGTGTATGTTTTTGTATGTGTCTTATAATATTAATTTGTCCTCTTTTAGTCTAGCTCTGTACCAGCCCACACACACATACACACATCTCCATTTGCCCTTGCAGCAGGGAAGGTTCAACTCGCCCTCCCCCCAGAGAGCAGATTTGCACTTGAGCTGACCGTTAAACATGCTTTGCTGGGTTGCCATAGGAGGGCTGAGCACAAAGGCACTGGTCCTGACCCCCGAGCGGCTGTTAGCAGGGCTCCTGCGGTCTCAGGGATAGAAAGAGAGGCGCCAACATCGAGCTTAAAAATTCTCAGGGAGCTGTCAGTACTGACACATTTCTCCCTCTGCACTGCTGCACATATATGCAAATCTCAGTGCCTCAAAAACAGAGCACCAGATCAGCCTCAATTTATTCCCCCCTTCTGTTTCTCTCTCCTCCTTTCTCTCATCCGCTTTCTTTTGCCGCTGCTCTACTAATGAAGATTTTCTTGCCCTGCCTCCCCCTCGCAGGAGAGAAGTGGAACAGAGAGCTCAGCAGTGTTTGAGTGTGGGGGAGCGGTCATGTACTCAAGTGTTTCTCATTAATGAATGATAATGGAGCCATCATATCTCATGTAAAGAGCTCTGTGACTAATTGTGCTACACTGTTTGTTGGGAGGATCTGCTTGATCTCTCTTCCAAAGGCTTTAGTGAGTCACCATCAACATATATGTGAGGATTTTCTCACCTGGATTTAGTTCTGACTCGCTGTTTTGTTTGATTGTTGTATACAGAGACCAGCTGGCTTTATTTCAGTGGTAGCTGTAGCTTGTTCAAAAACCAGTCTGCTATGGTACTTTCATGGTTTTGGACGTGTTTGGTCATTGTGGACATTGTTAATACCTTCTTCTTTTTTTTTTTTTTTAACAAGCTACTGCTACCATTGTGTGCTACATTGTAAGGCTGAATAATTACATATGCCTAATTATAATCTTTCTGATAATGGTACCATGGTGATATCATATATATTGTAGGGCTGTCAAACGATTAATCGCGATTAATCGCATCCAAAATAAAAGTTTGTGTTTACATAATATATGTGTGTGTATGGAGTATAATTATTTTCTCTATATAAATACACACACATGCATATATATTTAAGATAATATAAATTATATATAATATAAATATATATACACAGTATATACATGCAAATATTTCTTAAATATATACATGCATGTGTGTGTATTTATATATAGAAAATAATTATACACCGTAAACACACATATATTATGTAAAAACAAACTTTTATTTTGGATGCGATTAATCGCGATTAATCGTTTGACAGCCCTAATATATTGTAGATGTGGTATCATGGCAATAGCATGGTATTCTTTAATACGTTGATAAGTCCCATTCAAAAAACACCAATATGTTTCTTGATTCTATCACTTTAAAAGTGAAGCATGTACAAGAACAACATAGGGCCTAAGACAGAACCTTGTTGAACTCCATACTTCACTTGCATGTTTTTCTGTGATGTCAACATAAAATAAGGCTGAAACACTACTTGTGCTTAATTATTTAATCGGTTAGCATGACACGGAGTAAAACGTAATGTGATGGTTAACATGGTACCATGGTCTTATGGACATGTACGATTTCTTTTGACTTGGTGTTGCAGTAATTGTATGAGATTTATGGACATGGTAATATGTTTTTTTAAATATGGTATTGTGTTACCATGTGGTACCATGGTAATATCATATATAGTGTGGACATGCTGTCATAATACCATACCTATACCATCCAAAAAACACAAATATGTTTCTTAATATCATGTATATTAATAATAAGGATGGATGTTTTGTATATTATCTGGGTAGATTCTTCTAATGATCTCTACATTGCTCTAAGGAGCGGAGTGAGCATGGTTGTGATTTAGAATGAGTTCAGTCGTGGCTCCAGCAGAAGCCCTGGATCTGTGCTTAGCCCCAGGCTCTTGTGCTGACAGAGAGGGGAGGTGATTAATTGCCTTGGAGGGAACAGTTGCAGGAATTATTAATGGCTGCAGGATTAATCTGTTTTCTCTGGTTGGCCCATTAGTATGGGCGACCCTGGTGGCTGGAAGATTTTTCTCTTGGTCTGGAGCTCCCTGGCAGCTAGTAGGACTGAGTTGTGTCTTTCTTTTCATCAGTCTTTTTTTCTTTGTCTTTCTCTTCATGTGTCTGAAAAATTCCCATCCTCGGCTGGCTGTTTCGGCAAACTCCAAACTCTGTGAGGCAGGTGGAATTGATTAATGTCACAGCATATTAGGGAAAGGGCTGTAAACACAGTGTGTCCCTGTTTTAACGGTCCAAGCACTGCGATTTCTCAGCATACCTGTCCTGGTCTGTGTGTGGGTTTGCATCTAAAGTGGGAAAATGCATTGGTTTTTTATGGAACATGTTCAACTCTTGGCTACAAGCCTCTTACCCAGGCCTCCATTAGCAGAGGTTGGGGTACTCGAGCTACATGACTTGTCTCGAGTCTGATTTGAGTTGCAAATTCAAGGAGTTGTGACATGCTTGACTAAATGAAGAAAATTATTAGACTTGAGAACCAATGACTCGAGACTCGACTTGGGCTTGAACTGCATGACTTGACAATTACCTTTTAACAACTGTAATTAAATTTATGTTTTTTAAATGATGCAACATCTACTAACAAATGCAAGCCACAGAACCACCGACACAACAGAGTCAGAAAAAAATCGCAGGGCACCAAATAGAGAAGGTAGAAGACAATCTACCAAGATCATTGCTTTTGGATATAAACACTTCAAAATGGACCATATTCATTAAAAGAGATTTGCTGTATGCACAATTTGCAATGCCAGGATATCAGACACGACCAACACAACCTTGAACTTTCTCTACTTCAAAAAGGAAAGATATGTAAGCTAACCTGTTCATTATAGTTAAATTGACTAATATCGAGAGAGAATAATGTGCAAAACAACATGCTTCTGTATGCAATATTATGTTTTTAAATGTAGCTGAAGGCTGCCAATAGACTAAAATGATTATAAACAATGAATCTCTTGTTTTGTAGTCAATTGATTCAATGACCCATTCATGAACAGTCTATTTAAGGGGGCAATTGTGGGGCCTTAAGGCTCCAGTATACTTTGAAGAACAAACTTGCGTGACATAATTTCGAACAAAATTTGGCCAAAATAAGTTCATTTCTGGAGTTGGAAACAGCTTGCCAAAGTGATCTTATCAGAAAAGTTTGCTCCGGCTGGTAAACACCTTCAAACTTCCATTGGTCGGTAGCAATTACGAAATAGTTGGGTGTGGTTCTGTGGCTCTACCTTCTTTGTGAACATCTTCAGGTTATTTCTTCTGTTCAGTCCGTCAAGGTCAGATGCAAGTAAAACAGGAACAAACTGGAGAGACGTTTTATAGTAGAAACTGAAGTTGTAACTCTAATTGATAGAGATTGAATGATTTTTTTTTAATCATGTTTAATACTGTAAAGCTGCTTGCTTTTAAACAATCTATTGTATAGCGTGCTATATAAATACCTGTGAAGTGACTTTATTGGAGTGCCAAAATGCAGATCTTGTGCAAACATATCCACATCGCTATTATCAGATGCTTTCTGACCTGCTGTTTTCTCACCGCTGTTATTTTTTTGTTTATTTTGATATCGAAAGGAAAACTTTTTAAATTTTTATTTATTTTTTTTAAGTATATTCAGCAGAAAGCTGTTTAGATTTCCACAGAATTCTGGCTGCCTTCATTCATAAAGTGCTGCTTTTTCCTCGCCTCTTGCTTGTTTGTTTAGATAATTTGGGTAATGTGTTTATACCTTTTTTCTGATAATAAAAGTGTTGCACTCTCAGCTCTCTTTTAACATGCTAGATGAAATAAGTGCACAGATTCCATGAGGACCTATTCAAAATTTTCATTTTACTCCAATTCTGCAGCAAGATAAGTAGTTGAGTAAATTCCATACGATTAAACCAGCTGAGAGTCTCTTCCTTCTGGAGACTTGTGTGCATTGAATTCACTGCAGTGAGGGAGCTGTAAGTGTCTGTGAGCATTCATGACATGCTCTAATCATTAAGGTACTTAGAGTTAGATTGGAAAAACGAGCTGGATCTCCCCAGACTGTGATGTGATTCTCCCTTGGCACTTCTGGTGCGTTATCCTTGATTGAGACCCTCAGAGTTAGTCAGATCCTGCAGTGAACAGTGATTTGTTTTATAGGCTTTGACTTGACTCACTATCATATATGAAACATCAAAGCAAAGACTGTCTATCTTTATTACATTATTATTTCTAGTCATATATCCAAGCTCATCTTAACTCATTAACATGGACAATACCTCTAGAGCTAGATCACAACGCTCCCAGCTGTCTGTGTTTATTACCCTTACTGAGTGCATGTGTTGATGTCCCTCCTCCCACCCTTCACTGCCCATGGCTACAAGACAAACAGCCTTTTCAGGAACCGATATGATTGAACACGACAAAAACAAGGGAATACTTTCTACTGTAGGGTTCCTTTGGTGATCTCAAATTCAATTAATTTCAAAAAAACTTTATTGTCTATCCCCACAGGGGTAGAAAATTATCAATACAAGAGACAACCACACAACAACAATTTAAGATACACCCCCATTTCCTATTTAAAATATCAATGGCAGTTGGAATAAAAGTCGTCTTATGCTTGGCCTTTTTCACCAAAGGTACTTTATATCGTCTACCAGACGGAAGTCCGTGAAATGAACTATATAGGGGATGGGAAGAATCTGTCACAACAACGGAGGCTTTCCTTTTTACTGCCACAGTGTAAAGATCAGACAGAGTTACTTGTTTCTCACCAATAATTTTACCAGCCATGTTTGTAATCCTTAAAAGTCTGTTTTTGCATTTAACAGAAAGAGAATTGTACCAGGATTCAATGTTGAAAGTGAGCACAGATTCAGGGAGTGATTTATACAGAACTATCAGAATGTCCTTTTCAATATTAAAACTCGTCAGTAAGCCTAGACGTTGATAAGGCTTTATCATTATTACAGGTTATCTCATTTGTATAAATAGAGAAAAGAATTGGGTGTAAAACACATCCCTGTGGGAGACCAGATTTTAAAACCACATTCTCTGACTTTTTGCCATTTACCAGCACATGTTGTGGGCGGTTCTGTAAAAAACTATCAATCCATCAAATCAAGGACTGATGCACCTGTAGCTCCTCCAGACGCCTCAGAAGTGTGTTTATATTCACAGTATTAAAGGCAGAAGAATAGTCCATAATTAAAATCCTAACGCATGAATTTGCGAAATGAAGTCCAAATGCTTTACAGCCCTGTCCAGCATAGTGAGGGTGGTATCTTCAATTACCTGCCCAGTTCTATAAGCAAATTGCAAAGGGTCAAGTCATTGCCTGGGAGAGTTGCTGACAAACCACTCTCTCCATACACTTACAGAGCACAGATGTTAAAGCCACTGGTCTATAGTCCTCAAGCACCTTAGCATGAGCCTTTTTTGGTAATGGGATGATGGTACTTTCCTTCCAGGCTTGTGGTACAACATTAAAGTCAAGAGACAGCTGAAAAAAGTTGTCTCAACACACCCTTCAGCTGAGATGCACGTTCCCTCAATACCTTGCCCTTTATTCCATCCGGCCCCGATGTCTTTTGGGGTTTGACTTGCATTAAAACCTTTTCCACAATCTGTTCCTCAATTAGTATGGGGTAAAGGTCAGGATGCTCTGTAGGAGTCCAGTGCTCATCTGAATAGCTATTATTAAAACGAGCATAAAATTGATTCAGTTCGGTAGCAAAGCAGACATTATCAAGGCACTGGATATTGTGTTGCTTCTGGTATCAAGTCAAAGTAAATGCATCAAGGTGAAAATCCGCTGTTTCCTGGGAGAGCCATGTCTCAGTAAAACAGAAAAGGCTTGTGCGACGATAATCCCCATCATATTTGATCAACGTAGACAGCTCATCAATTTTATTTCCCTAACATTTGACATTATATCTAACATTTGACAAGGTGATATCAGGTATGGGCAGTCTACTACCTCTTTTCCGTAGCCTTTTGAGTATTCCTCCTCTCGAACCCCTTTTCCTTTGTTTCACTTTAGACTTTTTCCAACTGATGCCAACCAAAAGACATTTTGGGACGTTTTTAAAAAGTTTTGAATCCGTTGTCGGCAGAACAGCAAGCGGGCGCAAATCCAGCAATAGTCCACGTGAATAAACCAGACTTGTCACGGTTGATATACATGCTCCAGTCTGCGTTGGCGGCGTTGTCCACAGAGCCAATATTGGTTGAGAAATGAACACCAGAAGGCCCAGAATTGCCCAGAAGTTAACCATCTCGTATATAAATAATAAATAAATGAAAACTACAAAACACTTGATATAAAACAATCAAAACAAACATCAAACACAGAGCCTGTGTCACGAGTCGCATGAGCAGCGTTGCGCCCCGGAAATACTCTAACAATGAAATCCACCTGAACATTTAGGGCCCTATCTTGCACCCAGCGCAATTGACTTTGTACACCGACACATGTATCATTCCTATTTTGCACCCGCGCAAAGCGCGTTTTTCCCTCCACAGAAGCACGTCGCTAAACTAGGGAATGAACTTGCGCTCCCTGGGCGGTTCAGCGCAAAAAAGGAGGCGTGTTCCAGCGCAAACGTTCCTTCATGCTATTTTGCAGGTTTAGAAAACAGTTGCGCCACTAACCAGGAAAAAATGGTTTAAAGTCAGTGGCGCGTTGCGCATGTTATTCATATGCTATTTTAAGGGCGCATGCTTGGCCATAATCAATGTAGCGTGTGCACAACGCGCATACACTTTGATTCTCTCATCTACACAGAAGCAGCAGTTTTCATTTTTGCAAATCATACATTATTACGATAGATAGATAGATAGATAGATAGATAGATAGATAATTTATTATAAAAGCATACATCTAGCTTACACATTTACCCAAATTATCATACGCCTTTTTAACCGAAGTTAATTTGGGAGGGTTTCTCCATCCCCAACGTCCCTGACGAGAGCGTTGCTCTCCTCGGCTGTGAACTGCTCCTCGCGTGCGTCTGGCAAACCCGCCGTTATAATAGGAATCCGCTTTAGAACAAGCGCGCCTGCTCTTAAAGGGAATGTGAGATGACGCTCTGATTGGTTTATTTCACGTTACGCCCAAACCACACCTATGAATAATGAAGCTCTTCAGACCAACCCATTTTAGATTTGCGCCTGGCGCAAGAGTCATTTATCCCGCCGGGAAAATAGCAACAGCGTCGAGACCCGCCCACAAAGTTACTTGCGCTTTGCGCGTTGACACTTGCGTTTCAGATCGTTAAAATAGGGCCCTTAGAATACTATTGGATTTCTGGCATTTGTAGTCTTCTATGGAGAAATGTGAAACATTATAAATGTGACTAAAGACTTTAATGAGATTAAAGAGATAGTCTACCAGAAAATGAAAATCCTGTCTACTAGAAAGTAATTATCGGTCGTCTAGGAATTACATTTATTAATGCACTCAGCTAACTGATATTTCATGTGGCTGGAGAAGTTATAAAACGTTTAGTTTTTAAGTTAGTTTTATCAGCATCAAAGTAAAAGCTAATGCCATGTTTTCTCATAATATCATCTAAAGGGAGTGTGTACAAGGAGAATAACAAAGGGCCAGTGACGGATCCTTGTGGCACTCCATACCTAACTTACAGTATATTTGATTATCAGTGAATAACAAGTTTCTCACACAAAACTATTATGACTTTAAATAGAAATTAGAATATAGTGCACAATATAAGTTGTACAGACTTTTATGGCATTGTTTTGTCCTTTTTTAAGTTTCTGTTAAATGGAAAAGAACAATCAGATTGGATATTCTACTAAATGACTCGGGCTGAGAATATTATTTTTATTTTTAGGTCTATTGTTTTAAGTTCCAGTAAAGTTCCCTGTTACATTTTACTTAAAAAAAAAATAAAAAAATAAAATAAAATCTACCCTTAAGTTTCCAACAAACAGTTACAGTTCTTCGAATGAGCCCAGGGTAGTTCTACGTGTTTTGTTTTGTTTTGTTTTAGACTCTATGCAGTCCTGTTAGATGGGAAGATTACATAAGTTCTGGAGTTCAGTACTTGATCTGAGCGTAGGTAGTTGGAGAAAAGCCAGATGTGCTAGATGATGGAGTTCCAGCAATGCTCTGCATCTATTGTTGGGCTGGCTCCCTTGCTGCAGTATGGGTAATAAACTGCTTCACAACAGCCCCTAAACAATCAATGAGAAATTATCTTGCCAGATCAATGTCTGAGCTCTCAGAAGTTGCCTCACCAGCCAATGCAGAAAACTGGGACTCAGCAGCTCTACGCAACCATTGGCTGGAGAAATGCATCTCCATTAGATTGTGTTTGTGCTTTGATGTTTCTTTGTAGTTATGTAGGGTATGTTATGTTTAGATCTCTCTTAAATTAAGGTTTTGATTTAAAATTGATTCTGGAATAGTCTTAGCTGATTTCAGATGTGCATCCATTGCTCAGTTTGTTTTGAAAAAGTATTTTATATCAAAGAAAAAAAATCTCTTTCTCTGTTGACCTAACTGATCTGTTCATTCATGTACTGGTAGCGTGAAATTCTCTTCAGCTTTGTGACAGTGTGCTTTGAAATAGCATTCAGATGCATGCTCTGAACAATTGTTTACAGGTTTTTGCCTTCCCGGAGCCGCAGGTTTAATAGGGCGAGACAAACAAAAAGACAGCATCTGATAAGCTGGCTTTAGCGTATGTCGTGTTCCGTGACTCAAATTTTGGTCAGGTAACAGATTTCATCAGCATGAGCTGTTTGAAGAGAGCCAGACTTTGCAGGCGTTGCAGGTTGACAGATGCTAGCGCTGTACATCTTGTGCCGAATGCTGCCAACTGATCTGAAAAAGCGGCCAGCGAAGATCAAGGGGTGGAATTGAGAGTCTTTGCTTTCCCACAGAATAGAGATGCTGATGCCAGCCAGATCAGCATCATCTCATTTGCCATCGATCGAGTGGCTCCAGTTTCAGAACTGAAGACTGCTGAGAGCCTCGTACTGGCGGCTCTTAACTACAGTAATGCAGCATTAGGAATCACAGAATCTCACCTCTGAAGAATCTGACAGAACAACTGACACTAGCCTAAAATATTAGCCTGAAAATGAGATTCCTTGGGCATTTGCAGTTCTTGAAGATTAATTCTGACACTGGAATACTTGATATGTTAAAAAACTACTGTTATTCTGTAAAATTGAGAACAATTAAATGTTTAATATTATTTGTTTTTTAGATGCAGGGAACACTTCGACTTAAAGGAGAACTCCGGTCAATTTTAACATTGAGCTCATTTTTTTGTAAATTTGGAGTGCTGTCAGTACAGAGAACAACGACAAAAATCGGTGTTGCCTACACCGTGTTATCCTCTTTTTAAAATGTGCACCCTTTTGACTTCAATGGGGCAAGTTTTAAACCTGCTTTTAACCTCTTAATATCCTTGATGTGTCATTACAAGTGCATAGGTCATGTGAGTGATTCCTTCAGAGTGAACGCGGGTCAATCTGACTGCAGTAGATGTGCAAGATATGAATAAAAGTGATGTTAATTTAGCCAGCGCACATACCTGTATTTACATCCTGTTTTCGGTCAAAGTCCACAGTAGTCGATTGTCGAGTTCACGCGCATAGGTTTAGTACGTACGATCACGCGCGTGAACTCGACAATCGACTACTGTGGACTTCAACCGAAAACAGGAAGAAAATACAGGTATGAGCGCTGGCTAAATTAACATCATTTTTATTCATATCTTGCACATCTACTGCAGTCAGATTCACCCGTGTTCACTCTGAAGGAATCACTCAAATTTTAAAAAGAGGATAACACGGTGTAGGCAACACCGATTTTTGTCGTTGTTCTCTGTATTGACAGCACTCCAAATTTACAAAAAAATGAGCTCAATGTTAAAATTGACCGGAGTTCTCCTTTAATTTGACAAAATCGCTTCATTCTGTTTTCCTCTACAAAGCAAGGATGGCCTTCCTAATGACAAAACCCAATCCAAGTTGGACTTTTAACAAAAGTAGTCATTTGCAGTCTTTATGGTCAAATGTATTTACAGAAGCTCAACAAATATGCAATACCACCTAAGAGTGAAACACTGTTATGAAGAAGATACCAGAAGATCACTTCATCTTCAACACTTTTATTTAAGAAAGGCATTTGGAAAGAAAAAGAATACATTTAGACTTCATAGAGATTTTTAGCCAATTTAAAGTTATTAATCATTCTAAGAGCTAAATAATAAAAATACATTAGATTAGTCATCAATGCAATACTTTAATCTATTGACATCTTTTATTCTGTGTCTTTTTAATAACAAATCACATGCAATGGAAAGTTGTACATCATTCTAGGAAGAACATTTAATCTCTCTGAATGCTAGTTGGTTGTGAATCCGTATTCTCAGAATTGTTTTCCCGATTTACACTAAACAAATGAGCTATTCTGTGAATGCAACATCTAGATTTAAACCTGTCCCTGAGTAATGATGTATCAGTGTGACTTTTACAGCACTGCAATCCCTATGTGTGCGATGAGAAAGTGTGAAAAAGGTGTTGTAAGTGTGAATGTGTGTGTAAACGGATTCATAAATTCCCTCTTCCTGATCCCAGCCCTCGGCTCAGCAGGGCAGCTTTTGGTTGTTTGACAGGGAGCTTTGAAAAGGTCACCGGGACTTGAATCACCATTAACCTCACCCCTCCCCATTCTCTCACACAGGGAAACTGGAGAGCCAGAGCCATCAAAGTGCCAAGAAGTGTTTAATGCAGCCGGCGTGACCCGAAACAAAGCCGTGGTGGTCAAGAGACGAGGAACAGAGAGTCGTCGGCCGTGTCAGACAGTGGGAATCACCGTGTCACATGGATGCATATGGTGACCGTCAATAGATAACCAAACCAGAATCATTCCCTAATTGCTTTCTCTGCAATAAAAGGCTGAAGACTACTTGTGTATCTGGTCTTTAATACTAATAATATATTTGTTATAATCCAGTCTTTTTTTGCCATATAATTAACCAGCTCCCTTTTAATCTCAATTGGATTTCCAGCTCATAAAGCCGACGGTCTGAACCAGAACCGCTTGGCTGAGCAAGGAATTTTCTGCTTACTAAAGAGGCAATTGTGCTGGAGAGCTCGTATTGGAGCTGCTCTTGTTATTTGGGCCACAAAGCCTCTCAGGTTTTTGGGCCTGCTGCTCTCAGAGTGATTGAGTGGCCTCTTTGTGACACAGGCATCTCTGCAGCAGAAAGAGCAAATGACTGGCTCCATTAACAGGAGATTGCATGATGGGAACTGCATTAAAGTGGCCATGGAGCATATATTTCCCTCTTCTTGTGCAAAACGGGACGTTCAACATGGGGAAATACATCAGCATGATAAGTGGTTAGCTAGCATCTGCGGTCTGGTGAATAGAGAGTCTGTTCTGGGATTGCTTCACTTTTTTTGGAATATCATGTGTGAATCATTTCTAGTAATTCTCTCAAATTAATAATAATTTTTTAAAAAAAAGTCAATTTCATACCAAATTCCTGTCATGCGAAAAAAGATGTGATTGACCATGAGTTTCTTCTACTTAAAATAATACAATTATTTGAAATAAATTGGTTATATTTTGTATTACAAAAATGCAAATTGTACTTATTTTATATTTTATATTTACAGCACACTACTAACAATTGGCAAAGGAGGAAATGCGCTTAATTGTCATAAAAGATAATGTTTAAATAAATATATGATACATTTAAGAAAACTCTGTAGCAGTATAATTGATCTGTGAGTCACGTCTTAAAGTGACAGCAGCCTAAAATACCTGCTGCCAAATTATGATATAATATTAAAAAATATCTGGTAACACTTTATTTTACGGTGCCCTTGATACAGAATAATTACTTAATTAATTACTTAGTAATAGATGTTGTAATAACATGTAACAAAATGTACTTAACATGTAACTAAGTTATGGAACAGCCTATACTTACAGATTGTAATTACGCACATAATAGGCAGCTACTGTTACACATGTGTAACAAGCCGAGTCTGTTACATACGTGTTACGACTTGGTACACTGTAATTATGTAAGAAAGTACTTAGTATAACACAATGTAACAACAAGTACTTAAATATGTTAGGCTATTAAGGTCTGCAGTTACACATGGTAAATGTGTATGTTCTGTAGCATTACTTGTATGTAACATAAAATAAAGTGTATCAAGATTGTACTTAAGTGCACTTCCTGTGTATCTACAAATGTTATCCATCTGAATTAACCCACTAGTTCACAGCTTAAATACATGCATTAGCTTCCTAATTACATTGCAATTACAAAATATTACACAGGTATAAGCTACATAAAATATAGTGTATCAAGAATGTACTTAAGTGTACATTGTGTATACCTTATCCATCTCTGCCTTAGTTTGATTTAACTTACTAGTTCACAGCTTAAATGCATGCAGTAGTTTCCTATTTACATTGTAATTACACAGGTATAAGCTACGTAAAATAAAGTGTATCAAGAATGTACTTAAGTGTACTTTGTGTATACATACCTTATTCATCTCTGCCTTAGTTTGATTTAACTCACTAGTTCACAGCTTAAATGCATGCAGTAGTTTCCTATTTACATTGTAATTACTTAATATTACACAGGTATAAGCTATGTAAAATAAAGTGTATCAAGAATGTACTTAAGTGTACTTTGTGTATACATACCTTATCTTTCTCTGCCTTAGTTTGATTTAACTCACTAGTTCACAGCTTAAATGCATGCAGTAGTTTCCAAATTACATTGTAATTACATAATATTACACAGGTATAAGCTACGTAAAATAAAGTGTATCAAGAATGTACTTAAGTGTACTTCATGTGTATCTATAAACCTTTTCCAACTCGGCTTGTTACACATGTGTAACAGTAGCTGCCTATTACATGTGTGTAATTACAATCTGTAAGTACAGGCTGTTCCATAACTTAGTTACATGTTAAGTACATTTTGTTACATGTTATTACAACGTCTATTACTAAGTACCTAATTAAGTAATTACTCTGTATCAAGGGCACCGTAAAATATCTATATGGCAGTTTTTCCCCATGGTATCGATGTCAGGAATTGAGTAGTAACTTTGGAAAACCACTATAGCCACAGTGACTGGGGAGCAAAGAAGTTAGTCGATATTTATTCAAGCTGAAATGTGACCGTGAAAGTGTTCATAATGATCCACCCTTTTACAGCATGTCAGTCACTTTGCTTCTTTTTTTTTTTTCTGTCATATAGTAATGTGCGACTAATTGTCCAAAATACTAATAGCGTTTGAGTGTCAGATTGAACCTTTTGGAAACCCTGCGTCGCCTCAAGCCAGAGAGCCGCTAATCAAACGCACATCTCCTCCAGCTATGGGTGCTGGGACGCTCCTTTGTGCCCAAGTACAAAAGAGGTTTTCTCGGGAAGTGCGGAAGACCTTCCTAAATTCATTTTTTTCACAGAGATTTGATCTTGGGTGGGATTCGATGCGTGGGATTTATAAATCAAAATGTTTCTCAATAAAACAACATTATTATGGAGCATTCAAACAAGTTTCCTGCGTTTGTTTAAACACACAGTATGAGCTATTAAAAGCACGACTCGAGTGTGAAGGAGCTAATTATCTTATGAAAAGCTTATGTTTTTGCATTTGAATGAGGGGGCATTTTAAAAGAGGCTTAGGTTGTAGAAGGAATGTCAGCAGCAGGTCTTCCTGTTCTCCGTCAGCACTTTCCTCGCAGGCGTTTCCTTCTCTCGCCACTGTTTGACAGGCCTCACTCTGTTAACCCCGGATGAAAGAACGTGCAAATGAGTGTACCTGTGGCTACAGACACGACGCTGCCACCCAGGAACCAGAAATCGCGTGAGAAGTTCCTGATGATGCCGCTTTGTTATCTAGCATAGTTTGGGGGGGAGCTTTCCAGTGTTCACTGAAGTCAATTTAATACCAAATTCCTGTAATGCGGAAAAAGATGCGATTGACCATGAGTTTTAAAAATGTGTTTCTTCTACTTAAAATAATACAATTATTTGAAATCAATTGGTTATATTTTGTATTACAGAAATGCAAATTATACTTATTTTATATTTCACATTTACAGCACACTACTAACAATTGAGAAAGGAGGAAATGCACTTAATTGTCATAAAAATAATGTTTAAATAAATATATGATACATATTTTAAGAAAACGCACGTATAACAGTATAATGGATCCGTGCGTCACGTCTTAAAGTGACAGCAGCCTAATAAACCTGCTGCCAAATTATGATATAATATTAAAATTGGCAGTTCACTGAGCTATGCAAGAAGTCAAAGAGTAAAACGCCTACATGCACATCAACAAATGTCCTTTGTACATTATTAGGACATTTTTGAGTGTTATTATATTAACACATAAACTGGTATGTCTGGGCTTAGTCATACTTAGTCAGTCATCATGTAGCAACTGAAATCAAAATCATTACAGATCAATCATGTTCTCTCCAGCAATGTTACTGTAGCACCACATGTCAAGTGTTGAATCATTTAACTCCTCCTTTTTTAAAGGGATAGTTCGCCCAAAATGTAAATTCTGGCTTAACTATCTTGCAAACATGTCATTTCAAACATGAAGGATGTTTAGCACAATGTTAATGCTGCTCATTTCCATTACATGTGGCATCCGCTGTTTCCATTCACCTATTTTTATGCAAATTTTGGGATATCACATAAAAACGCTTGATGGAAACGTATCGTGCATAAAAACAGACTCAGTTAAGGTGGATTTATCTTTTAAGAGGATATGCGCATAAACAAAGATGAAAACACATTTACCGAATAAATCCCTCGATGCTCAATAAAAAACACGTGACAGCCTCAGCAGACGATGTGATTGGATAACTGCACTTACTTATCTCAGATGTCGGTTTTGTCGTTCTGAAGTTTCTGAGATAAAGTTTGTCATCACAATAGGGGTATAATTATAATTAGTGTCACATGATTGCGTTCCCGAACACCAGCATTTGAACGCAAGAGAACATGACAGCGTTTATTGTGTAAACGCAACTCAATTATGATCCACAGTTTCTTCCCTGATTGCAGCAACTTCCATTTTTATCACTGATTTATTCATTTTATTACTGCAATTTCCCAGGAAGTGACTATTTTGTTCTCTTGAACACATGGGATGGAAACGCTGCTTTATTCACAAATGTTTAATGCCATATTCCTATTTTATGCATCAGTTAAATTCGCAACTTTGGATGGAAACACAGCTAGTGATGCGTATCTTCATACCATATTTGCACCATATAGCAAATCTCTGGCAAAGAAAAAAAGATTGTATTTCTTTAGAAGGTTTGCAAAATAGTATACCGATCCCTTTTATGGTCCATTTTTGTGTGTCTCTTTTAGGCTCGGCATCCCTGCTCACTTCCCACTCTCAGTGCTAAACTGCTAAAGTTCATGGAGGAAAAAGTCAAATGGAACGACATTTAATAAGAGTTTTCATGTAGGCAGGATAACTAAATTGTGATTTGATTCTTCAGCATGACAGTAAAAACCATGATCTGTTCGAACGAGTCCTTTTTATTATTCAAAACTGAAGAATGTTAATGCCATTCATTGCAAGTCTACAGAATCATCTAAATAATATTTAATCCCTGAAGAACTGATTAATAGTCATTCAAAGAAGTTAATGAAGACAAATTGAATAAATATATTGTTTTTGGTGCATTTGCTTCTAACTAAACTTAGTTTGAATTTGATGCAAACTCTGAATCAACATGCACCAATGCTACAATTTTCTAAATGTCACAATCATTTGTTAACAAACATGTATTCATTACTTCAATTACTCATTGTTTCTGCCTTAAATTATTACAGTGTTTAAATTAATTCATGTTTAGCTTACTGTGTGATTTGTATATGTACATTTCTGAAATGCAGAACAGTTGCCTCTGATGACAGATCACTCTAAATTGTAATGTGGACTCATGCATTTTCTGTAAAGCTGCTTTGAAACGGTGTGTATTGTGAAAAGCGCTATACAAATAAATGTGAATTGAATTTGTAAAATCAATTTGTCATTTCATATAAAAAAACATTAAGAAATATGTTAAAACAAGACCAGGAAGAGGAAAACAAGTTAAGGCAGAAAAGAAGGCTTTTTTAAATGTGCTCCACTCATAAACACACACAAACACATGGTGGAAATTCCAGGAAGAATATCGACTGATCCAGTTTCCGCGTCTTACCGCGCACTGCGCGCGCAGGGTTCAATCCATCCGGATCATTCTCCTGGATTTCATGGCGCTTCCTCCTCCTGCCCTTTAGTTACATTGTATCCCCCTTACTGAAAGGAGCGAGGGATCTAGGACTCAACTCAAGGGAAAAAATGAATGAATATACGTGAAAATGGACGTGCCGAGATGTTGGATTTATCGTCTTGGAGTTTAAGAAAGACGTATTTGAAGAAAGCTGTGAGATTTCGATCCTGCGATGCCAGTTTCAGGGCAGTGTTTGCATTTCTGAACGGGATCTTTAGGAGTGTGATGGCTGCTGGCCTTCCTTTTCTCTAGTTGCTGGATGTGTTGGGAAGTGCACTGCTTTGGGATC
Organism: Squalius cephalus; assembly: GCF_949319135.1. Lineage (NCBI taxonomy): Eukaryota > Metazoa > Chordata > Actinopteri > Cypriniformes > Leuciscidae > Squalius > Squalius cephalus. Next base: position 57,142,371 of record NC_137124.1, on the reverse strand, counting down.
ATTTTTGGAATTCCGTGCGCAAATCCAGAGGCCTTTCCACCTTCCTCTATGGAATGTACATAAGTATTCTCTGGATAGGGGTTCGCGTGTGGGGTAAGTGACGCTGGGATTAATGCATTTCTTTTGTGTGTGTGTGTGTGTGTGTGTGTGTGTGTGTGTGTGTGTGTGTGGGTAGGGGGTGGTGTTTTATTGGTGCAGATGGAGACTGGAGGTGCTTTAGCCCGTTAGCTTAGCTCGGTTGTCATGGCTCACACATGCTTTGACCATCTTAGAGAGTCATTTCCTTAAGAGCAACGCGTCGCGGATCAATGCGCTCGAACAGCGCGTTAGGTGCGGCGAATCGAACAACGAGTCCCAGTTTACTCGATTACGAGCACAAATAAACGGGTTGCGAGTCCATAAACACCCCGACAGTGCTTAAAACGGCTGTGGTTTGTTTATGCTGGAGTTGCAGTTCTCTGTGGAAGAGCTCGAGTCTGTTATGAATGTCAAAGGATGCGTGCGAGTATCAGAATATTCGCAGTGAATCACTGCTCCAACACAGAACTCACTCCAGATAATACAACCTTCAACAGTCACACGTCTTCAGAGCAGTGCTCATACACTAACAAAAGGTTTTAGACATGGTATCATGATTATATCATGGTTTTTGGACGCGAACCATGATAGTACCAAGTGGTTTTCTTTCAAGTATATTCGATTACAATGTAAATTACATGGTTTATGTAAGTACTGTGTTATTAACATTTGATGCCATATTTCTATCTTATCCGCTTGCTTGATTTTCCCACTGATGCTAAATAATCGTAACAAGTCCACAAGTTTTTCCAGTAGTTAGCATTATGATGGGGATTATTAGCTCTTCAACTAATCTTACACTCATTCTAGTTTTCATGGGCTGTTTATAATGGGATGCTATGTCAAAACATAATTGTAGAATCTTTCATATAAATTGAAAATTATTTGTTTTGCTGCAGGCTATAGGGAAACACTTTTCATTTTCTCCTTTTAATTTCATAAAAGTCTATTTTGGCTCTGAACGCTAACAAAAAAAAAGGTTGGTGTATGTTTTCCTTTCATTGTCCATTTTGTACCATTTTCTGATGGTTTCAGATGTTGGTACCATATAAACACCATGGTATTCTTTGACATACCACATCCATGTAAATACCTTGGTGTGTTAATATCATCTAGATTTATTCAGTCCATGGACTGCACTACTAGCTAGGGGAACCTATTGTGCACTATTCAGTATGTGTGTGAATGCAATTGAAATGCATTTGCTCTGTTGTAATGTTTAAAGAATTAGCACAGATATCAAGTAGCCTCAAATAAAAAGACAAGCAGGGAAACCATAATAAATAGCATATGGAAATAATCAGCTTTCAGAAGAAACCCCAGACTTTATGTGGTCTGTTATAAAATGGGCTATTTGAAGAGTTGGAGCAGACACCTGCTGACATCCTCAAGATAAGTCGAAGATGTTTGTTCAGAAAATCATTTAATGAACTTGGGTTTCATATTAAGTGTTTTGTTTACAATTTCCTTCTTTTGGAAACACAGTATGTTAATACAGTCAGTGAAGCACGATCATATGGCTCATTTCTATTGGCCACACATCATCATCTGGTTCTATATAAAAGCTTATGTCAGGTGCTTTTATATAGAACCTTCCATGGGTTCCCATCATGGGATCATTCAATGGATTTAGTTGTCATTCATTTGTTATTGTGATTCAATTTTATGAATGAAACAGCTCGTAAAAATATTTGTCTCTAGAATAACCTGTTAAACATAAAAGGATTATGCAATCATTTAAACTTTTCTCCTTGTTTATCCCTATATCCTCTCATTTTTGCCATACAGGGTCCTTTAAAATTGAGCCAAGAACCCTAGTGTTCTATATAGAAGTCCATTGAACCCGGAAGACTAATTTTAAGTGTTCCCACAAAGGATTTTTTAATGTTTTTTTTTTCAATTTATGAGAAAAATAAGGTCTGCGGTAGAGCTGCGTGATTAATCTCATTCCCAAATGACAACGATTCGCCTGTCTATGGAATCAAATCACTCAAACCTGCGTTGTGCTGAACCAGAGCAAATGTCACGTATAGGTATGAAACCGCACACAGTTTTGTTATTTCTGTGTTACAAATATTCATTTCGCAGAACAATTGGGATAAAAGTTTATAGTTCGGATATCAACACTGATGTCTACAGTACGGTAGTGATCACAATAGAGCAAATCATCTCCTGAAAGCACTTGACGCTTCAAATAAAGATTATATCATTACATCGTTACACCAGTAGGTGGCGACAAGGGACTGTTAAACATGTATTTGGCATTGAATTCATCATTCAAGAGATGCGTTCAAAAACACTGATTCATCCAGTAATGAAACAAGTGAAGTGTTTATGAGTGAGTCGTTGAATCATTCATTTAACCTGTTTTTTTTTTAATAGTTTATTCAGATTAATTAAACATTTTAAATAGACTGTTGCAATTAAAATGTGTCAAAGCCTCTAGTAAATTAGGCCTGCATGATATTTCGTTTAGTTTAGTGATCTCTGTGTGAAACGGAAAAATCATGATTCCCAGTTTATCCAGAATCATGCAGCTCTAGTGTGTGTTAAACATAAGTTGACGATACTTGGATGTTTTATTCTACAACATAAATTACACACGTTTGGTGTGTAAGTGTGTGTAATTTGCGTCGTGGAACAAAACATCCAAGTATCGTCAAATTACGTTTAACACAGAGCTTATTTTACTCAAAACCTCATTATAAAAACCCATAGGGAAATCTGGAGGGAACCACTGGCGGGTTTTGACGTCACGACTGCAGCACTATTAGACGGTACTGGTAATACTTCAAAGAAAAATGTTTGTGACACTATGTCCCCAGAAAATTGCAATATTATGAATGGAGGCTTGACACCAAATACAGGCAAATATGTGACATTTTCTATCATCTGCTTTCAATACGATTGGCTTTTATCAGTGATAATGTTGTAGAGTGCTCATGTGGAGATGAGTTGGCAGTCAGCCGGAGGGCGAATCTATTTCCTGGATCTCAGACACATTGTTTTCTCTCTTTATGAGCTGTTGAGTTGAGTTTTGTCTGCAGGCCAGAGCTAGATGTTGTTTACTCTCCATACTTTACACTGGAAAACTTTTGCTCAGCTTTGGTCTAGACAGATGTTTTTGTAAAATGTTTTTCAGCCCATATATATATAGCGTAGCGCTCCAAGCTTTGATATTGAACGTTCTCTGATCCTGTGTCGGGATAGTCCAGGGAAATCAATATGTCCGAGCCGGTGGAATAGAGATGCATTGCTGTAGCTCTCGCTGTAATGTTTGTGAATGCTCAGAAAGATCCATACTCTCATTATGAATTTACAGTTGTCACCGCTCAAGCTATGCGCATCATTCAGTTCAGCGTTTCGATCTTTATTGCACGTTACAAGTGCTCTGTTATGCACTTTGGTGCGATTGTGCTTTATCTTTCTAATGCAGATGAATGTTATTCTCTATCTGCTTTTGAAGCCTTGTTACATTGTGGTGTCAATAGGGCTGATTATTTGATATTATTATACTGACAATGTATATGGCAAGCCGATTTAGTAGTTTTACTAGTAAGAATTACATTTGAGAGCTCTACAATTCAATTATTACTTGTAACAATTACAATTACAGAGCTCTCTAATTGAATTTTTACTAGTAAAAAAAATCATTAAAGATATGTATAATTGCAGAGCTCTGTAATTGAATTAAAGAGCTCTGCAATTGCATTCATAGTAGTAACAATTGAAATAGAGAGCTCTCTAATTAAAAATGAATGGAAGTCCAAACACAGATTCAACAATGCATTACCGTTATCAGAAATGTTCTTCAAGCATCATTTTAGATGCTTAAAATGTTTAGTGAAATCTACCTATTTATCACTATTACATTGGTGAACATAAAAAGAAATGATCAGATATCATTCTTCCCTTTGTACATTTAGTGAAAAACTGAAAAGCATGCCTTAGATTTTTACTGTGTTTCAGATGTTGAATTTAGCCTCTTAAATGTACTTGGCAACACCAGCTCTTAGCTCAATATAATAGTTCCCTTAGCCACTTTTAGTCATTTTACAGCAGATAAATATCAAGATGCAGCGGATTGAATAAGCTGTGCGTCTCCTGGACTTTTAGAGGGATCGAACATGAGTCCACATACACAGACAGGTTAGCTGCAGATGTTGTACACTGACTTTGACCTCTTCGACTGTTTGTTCCAGCAGAACAGCTGCAGTCTTTAGACGTACGAATGACCATCTGGGATTCTGCTCGTCAATGAAGGGGCCTGCGATCAACACGAGCTTTTGCGCCGTGTTCTTGGTGGACTATCGTCATTACAAGGCATAGTTACAGGGAATCCAATGGCTCGGTTATGGTAGAAAACAAATCTTTATCTAAATGGCAACCCAATTATCATCCTAACTTAGAATCCTAACAGTAACCATTTTTCAAATCTAGGATTTAGGAAGTTTCTGTAAGACTAGATTCAAAAAGCTTTTATGATTTAGTATGAATATGGTATCTATATTTTGGTATCTAAAATATGGTATCTAAAATTTTCACTTGTCCCACCACAAAAACAGTAAAAAAAAAAAAAAAAATTATATTGACCCAAAACCTTAATAAATAAGGCTGTGACACCAAAACCTACTTTCCTAAATCATATACATTTCATATGTTGTTAAAGACAAGCAAAGTTGTCTTTTTCAGGTAGAGAAAATGAATAATCAAATATAAAATGGCACTGCATGCATAGTCTTCACTGTATAAATAAAATGTAGATTAAACCTTATTAAAGTTACTAAAGTTAATCAGTCCAGAGCAGTGAGTGATTTCTCTTTATCTTATGTTGTTTGATGAACAGTAATGACACAGATGGCAGGAGGAATATTAGGCTTCTGTCACTTTAAGAGCGAATGCACACATCCAATACACTGATACACATGCATTTTATTTCTCAACTGTTTGTTCACTTAAGATATAGCCTAACATATTATGTTTACTAGGATATTCGTTGAGACCAGCGTTTTTTGGGACGTTTTTCATGTGAATATGTCCGTTCAAGCACAAGATGTAGTTTTATTTTTAAAAAAGTGTCTTTTGGCTAATTTTAGACATTAAGCATTGTATTAATAATTATTTATTTATTAAATAACCCCAAAATTTGATATATAATTTATAACAACAAAGTACAAAAATGTTTTCCTGTTAACACACTTATAAGAAGTATCATATATGTATCTCTCATTTTTTAAAGGAATGAAATAAACACTGCGTATACATTTTATTTGAGGATTGAAATAAAACATTATTCTAAGTTTGTATTTCGAAATTGATCTACTCATCCCTAGTAGGAAGTAGAAGCACTGTTATTGATTCATGCGAGATGCTTGATTAGGGAATTAGTGTCTGAAATTACAGCGCTCACATTCAATGCCACTATTAGGCTTTTGTGATGATTAGAGACTTGTGAAAACTTATATGGAAGTAAATGAAAGGCTAATATAAGCTCCAGCTTAATGAACAAAGCCATCCGCTCGCTGAACTGATCTGCAGTTAAGCTTGGTGAAGCATTTCAAATATGGATAGAGTAACAAGAGTTGATCAGATGCTTAGATCTAGCGTGAGCGGGTTTCTTAAGTTATTTTCCAGCTCTGAGCTCATTGGCATTGCAGGACAAATGCTGCAGACTTGAGTGTTAATTATTTACGCTGTCAGAGGTCAAAGTGCATGCTCCTTTGACTTGTGTTGGCTTATTTGGCCGTACCCTGGCTAAGCAGAGATGACCTGTGTTAAAGAATGACTGCTTTAATTAGACATCAAACATCAGGCTTTGAAAGCAGCCCAATTTCAGCAGACACATGTTCTTAACCAAATACTTTGGCACATAATATAGGTCAAAATGCTCACGATTTCACAGATCTGTTTTCTATTTAGAAGTGAATGTCTTTGCAAAAATGTTGCCATTGTTATCTAAACTTTGCTCATTGTTCAGTGTAACTCTGTTAATCTTGTTTGCAAGATATACACTTTTAACAACTGAATAGTGGTCAAGTGATAATATATTTTTTAACGGCCTATGCAGATATCTAGAGAGCAGAGTTGCCATACGCAACATAAAACTCTTTATTATCTGTTTTTATGACTGTTGGCAGATTTTGGAACTGGCAAAAGAAGGAAATTTCACTCAATGATATTTGGCTCTGTTTACACCAGGTATTAAGATGCGATTTGGTCGATCGGGTCACAGGTGGACGACACTAAATACAGGTCAGGGTCTAAAACGTTTAGAGTTTGACCTCTTTCAGAGCTAGTTGAAAACACATTCGACCTGATTGCTTTCGTAGTGTAAACGCTCATGTGATCAAATGTGTTCAAACAGCCACAAAAGACCGTCTTCTCTTTATTAACATTATGGGAAGAGCTCTAGCCAGACGGGATTTAAACTTTGTCGACTGAAGACCCAAGTTTGGTTTAAAGATGAAAAACGTACCAAACACAATGTTCTCACACCATTCCTGATTTCTAACACACACTCTACAGCGTTCGGCTGGTCTTTCGGCTGTCAGAGCAGAAACTAAAGCTGATGCTCTCCGTGTGTTTTTCCATCATCTCTGGTCACGTTCATATTTAAATTGTGTAAGCTTATTTTTTCCATTAGATTGAAAGATCTGAAAAAGCCCACACATTTACCCACCCATAGACCCTGCCCTCGAAGAAATCAGGACAGAAGTGGTGGAAAGTGGACAAAAGAGACGGATTAAAACACCGGGTGTAAACAGCTGTAAAATGGCCAAATATTGATTAATGATAATTGAATGAATGATTAATTGTCCTGGCCAATCTATTTCACTAGACTAATTAATTTTTTTTTTTTAAATTTTAATATTTTGTGTATAAAGTTAACCATCATCACAATCACCAAATCATCATCCATTTTGATGTCCGTGAAGGTTGTAGTGTATAACTATGTATCTTTACTAACTGTACTTGTATGTGGATGAATAGTAGAACTGGTAAACTGTTCTTTTTTCTAGACTCTTATGCAAGTGTTTCCTTTGTTTTGCCATCGCTGAATCGTCAAATGCCACAGTTGCAGAAATGATTTAATAAGTTATGGAATGTTGGTTGCACTTAACTTAACAGTACATGCATTTACGGTGTACTGACCCAAGAAAGAACGGAGTAATAAAAGGTAACTACATGGTTGGGCTGTGCAATTAATCGTAATTGATTTTTGATTTTGGCTTCCAACGTTTATGAAAACATAATCGAGTTAAAGATAATCGAGTTAAACTATTATTAACCGCTGCCACATTCCTCACTGCGCCAAACCTAACATCCAAATCAGCCAAATAAGTGAGTGTTGTAAAATATAGTCTACTGTTGCTAAACTACGGGACATGTTTGTTTGATATTAAACAGTGTTATTAAAAGCGCATTAAGCCGCAAAAGAGACACTGTTTCCTAGGCGGCTTTCTGTGCTTTCAATAAGCAAAGAATACTGTGGGCTTCGCCTAAATGGTTTAATAGCCTACACACAAAAATTTTAATTGTGTTTTGGGAAGTATCCTCATAAACACAGTTGATTATGTCTTAAGTGAATGTAAACAGTTGAGAAAGAAAACGTGTGTGTGTAACAGTATGTTGGATCCGTGCATTAGCTCCTAAAGTGACAGCAGCCTAATATTCCTGCTTCAGTCTGACGTTAATGTTCATCAAACAACAAAAGACAAAGATAGAATCACTCACTGCTCTTGAATGAATAACTTTTGTAGCTTTGATAAGGATTAATCTATGTTTAGTGTATACAGTGAAGACTATGCAGTGTTTTTACATTTACATTCAGTTTCTGTTGTAGGCTATTAGCTATATTTTTTGTCCATTTTGTTTAATTCGTTTCTTTGTTCTTAATGTATTGCTCTCTGTTTACTTGTCTTCTGTAACATTGTCTACATTAGTTAACCTATTAATTAATCTACATTAGTTAACCCAACTATTAGTTTTTGTTGAAGTAGCCTATCCATAATTGTGAAATTACTCGTATAATGAAATAAGACTTTGATCATATCGTTTCATATCATATCATTTCAATATTGACCAAAATTATCTTGATTGTTTTTTGCCATAATCGAGCAGCCCTACTTACATGGACTTAACATGGGTTGAGGTTAGGATTATGGTTAGTATGTAGTTATTACACAGTTATTACTATAAAAGTACGGTAACACTTTATTTTACAGTGTCCGTGTGTTATAGGGCTGTCACTTTACGTTCGAAAATCGATTGCACAATCGATCGGACCAACCAACACAAGTTTCGAAAACGAAAATAGAGAATCGATTTTAACGGTCTTTTCTCGGAGCTCGTCACGATACGCCCGCAGCGAACGTGCATCACACAGCAACTCTGACAAACACACATTATACTTCTGCATAATGTTTCTATTTTTACTACAAAAATGTGAATTCTGCCGGTATTCAGACAGTCTCATGCATACAGACACAGATTCAGGCTACGGTCAACAATCGCCTACGTAGGCAACATTTGTTTGACTTTTCTAACCGTAAACACAGGCATGTTGAAGACTGCAGTAATGTTTTTCATTGATGTTATGGCAGTCCACTCTGCTTATTGCTTTTCGAGAATGTTGCTCTCCTGTTTGTCATTGTGCATGAAACCTCACGCCAATAAATCAACAGGAATATTGCTGACTTGAGCGCGTCTCAAGCGCCCTCTTTACGTTCGTCCTAATGCCTGTTAGTTGTCCGTGGATTTGCCCATATTTGGCGTTTAAAATGGAAACGTCTTTAGACATGGAAAATGGATTTTACAATCGATTCAATGAACACATATGTCTCAAAAATCAGGATTTTTTCACAAAAGTGACAGCCCTAGTGTGTTACATATGTTACATGTACTTACCATAGTAATAACAGTAAATTATGCATAATTACATGCAACTAACCCTCAACCAAACCCTAATCCTAATCCTAGTACTTAAATATATAATTACACTGTAACAACGACACCTTAAAATAAAGTGTAACCAAAAGTACTTAGTATATACATGAATAACAGAACTGTAAAATAAAGTGCTACTGAAATTTGAATCAAATGCGATGAGATAAAAATGTGTACCTGAAAATAATGACAAGAAAACATGCCTTTCTGTTGAGTTTCTCAAATTAACATGGAAAAGATTGATTGCATCTGTTTGGGACACTCTTACTCTCCTGCTTTTCAAAGTTATTGCTCGCGTTTTGTGTATTTGCTCTTGTGTGGTAAGCCAAGTCCTTATTTAGTGCTGCATATTCATCACTTACCGTTTCATTTTCAGAGTACAATTTCAAGACAGATAATCCCTCTTTGTGTGTCTCTCCTCTAGGGCAAAATGTGGGCGACTGGGAAGTTGACATCAATACGTTGAGGCCACTGTTCTCCTTCTCCCCACACCCTGGCAGTCTGAGAAATCAGACGTTACTGTGACAAACCTGGGCCGCTGGCACTAAAATGTCCCTAAGTGGTGGCACTGCAGGCGGGAAAGGTGTGGACTCGAATGCGGTGGACACTTACGACAGCGGTGATGAGTGGGATATCGGGGTTGGAAATCTGATTATCGACCTTGACGCTGACCTAGAGAAGGACAAACTCGAGATGTCTGGCACCAAGGACGGAGGGGGAATGGCAGCTCCACCCAGCGCAGTAGCGGCTCTGCCAGACAATATCAAGTTCGTTAGCCCAGTTAGTGCCCCTCAGGGCAAAGAGAGCAAATCCAAATCCAAACGCAACAAAAATTCTAAAGACAATAGCAGCAAGTCTCCAGCTGCAGATGGAGCAAAAAAGGAGCATCAGGGACGGACCCAAGGGGAGGTTACCGGTGCGACAGGTAGTTCAGGAGGCGGCAACTCCGCTACGGGCAAAGGTGCCGAGAAGGGCGCCAAGGCCTCACGCGGTGTGCCAAACAGCAAAAAGGAAAAGGAAGTATCGAGTGGGAAAAACAAGAAAGAAAAAAGCGAAAGCGCACCAGTTGCAGTCGTGGCAATTGAGAAGGAGATAGTTGTGAACGCTCAGGCGTTTGGAAGCACACGCAACACGCCCTTTGACAATACGCAGAACGCAGACATTGCTGTGACAGAGCAACTTGGGAATAACGCTCTGGAAACTGTTGGAATTGTCTCTCCGTTAGCTATTAAATCCGAGCCGGAGGAGCTTGATGGGGAATGCAGAGTTCTGAAGAAGATGAAAAATGAAAAGGTAAGCGCGGATGGCCCGCTTGTATATTTCAGCCATTTAGCAGCTACTGCAAATTGTGTTATTGATGTATTGATAACTTGAGTCAATATTAACGACCTAATCCTCCTGAATGCAACTGAGTTGTTTCCTCCTGTTTCTGACATTGTGTGTGCTTTGTGATGGAAAGACCAGATTTAAACTTGCATTACCCAAATAAGGTAATCATGGTGTTTCAACTGTTGGGTCATGGATCTGGCATTTAAAAAAAGATATTTTGCAAAAAAATTAGCATGATCACAGTGTGTATAAAAACGTATTCAAGCAGTATTTACAGTATTATGCTAACGTTATTACATTACAAATTTGTTTGGCTTGTTTTTCCCCCCTGTCGTTCCGGTCTTTGAATAGAGGGAAGTTTCGGGCTGGTTTGGCTGTTAATCCCAGGAGCCAAAGATGTGTTTTGGGGGGGGGGGGGGGGGGAGGGGAGGAAAGAAGCTCAGACCCCTCAAACCCACTGGCCTAAACTTGCTGTGGGGGAAGGGTTGGAAGAAGGTCATTTATCTGCATCTACACAAGCTTTTAATCTGAGCAGAACAACTTCTGTGCTTCTGGGAATCATTAAAATTAGGAAGGAAATTCCAATTAAAGCTTCAAATCCAGTTTCAGGTCTTAAGCAGATAAGTGATGACAGTGTTTGTTTGTATCTTTTACATTGGCCTTTTATCTGTGGAAAAAACAGTTGTGGCTTCCACCGTGTTAAAAACTTAATTATGTAGCCTAATGTTTTGCAAGTACATGCCGTTCGACTAAAAGAACAAATGCGGATTGTCATATTCATTACAGGATTATGTTTGCTAATGTTGTGCTTTGTTGCGTAGATTTGCCAACATTGAAATTCCAGTCACCATAAAGAGCCTACCATGTCTTCTGGAGATGGTTTTAAAGCCCATTTTAAGATCACTCCCTAAGATTTTTTGTCTTTTCAGTCGCATGGTGTGACAAAATAAATCTGTGGTAGATTAGGTAGGTAACCATCATTTCAGATATTGATGACCCAAATGTTGTAAATCAAAGCCAAATCCTGTACTCTCCCAGATTTTCAAAGTGCGCAATCTTCTTGGAAACATCAGTACAAAAAGAGATGTTTGCTTCTCGGTGATTGTTCACATGACTTGGTTCTCGGGTCAAGTAGATATTATGCAATTAAAAGATTCCAAACTTGAAGTAAGAATGCAGTGATTTGTGCAAAAAAAGGTCAATTTTTGCAGTTTATGTTGTGACGGTTAATTGCGCATTGGTATTTAATGTAAATTGAATTCCTGTAGGCCAATTTTTCCAAGAAGAGATGCATTTAGTATGTCTATACGTTCAACATATTTTATAAACTATTGACTGATTAATAGATAATCTGCTTTTTCCCCTCCTTTGTTTTTGGTGTCTGCAAAATCCAACTGGTTGACCTCTAAATTTTAGTATTGGTGATAGTTTTGGATGGTGCAACACTGTTTTTTTTTTTAATGGCGTTTAAAATGATTTTAGCTTATGATGCAGCATGCGAGAAGGAATTCAGTAAAATACAAGGTGGCAAAAAAATCAGCAATTAGAGCAATGGCAGATTTGTGAAACAAAGCCTTTCCGTGGTGCGTTTCCCTCAGCTTTGTGCATGGCGACTGCGAGTATGTCTGGATGGGTGTTAAAGCCAGCAGTGAGGGTGGGGGAAGGGAGTGCGCGAGCGAGCTAGCACTGCTAATTCAGCTCATGAAAGGCTTGAGCAGTGAGAGCAGCTGTCCTCCATTGTCAGCCAGCAAATTTCCAGCATGCCTCATTTCACCTCTCAATGTGAGCAGAGAGAAAGCTAGAGGGCAGAACAGAGGGGGATAAACAAACAGAGACCGATAAATGAGAGAAGGAATGAATAAATGAGAGAGGACTGTTGAATGCCTCAAGTTGCCGCAGTGCTTCCAAACGAAGGTTGGAGAGATCATGTGTTAAATGCCAGCGATGGAGTCTGGGTGTAGCTTTGCGAGGGGTTGGAAGGTGCTCTGCTCGAATCTGCCGAAGAAAAAAGGACAGAGGAAAGAGAAGGGGGAACAAATGATCTGGCTAAATGAAAGGGGGGAGAGGGGTTGCTTTGTAAGTGGATGAAGTCTTTAACTTCCTACACACTAAGGAGCTTGTCAGCACTCCCAGTTCCACTGAGGCGAAAGAGGACTGGTGAAGAAATCAGGACTTCGTCACAATTCACTTAATTGCACTATTGAAAATACAAAGTATTATTTGGGTCACACTTCCACTATAAGCAATGTGTTTTTTTTCCTCCTCAATGTTGTGGTGCTTGTAAATTAAATTAATTTGAAGGATTAGTTCACTCAAAAATGTCTTCTGAAGAAACACAATCACTTTATATTATGTACTGATTTAATTTAGGCTTTTATTCAAAAACAATTGATCAATGCACATTAGAGCTGCACGATTCTGGATAAAAAAAAAAAAAAAATGTTTAAAATAGAGATCACAATATCCCCGCAATTCTGAAAAAACATTTTCTGGAAGTTCTGACCATTTTAATTGCTTTTTAGATTTGATTATTTAAATAAATAAAAATCGGGTTGAGTGAATGATTCAATGACTCACTCACAAACACTTCACTTGTTTCATTACTGGATGAATCAGGTTTTTTGAACGAATCTCTTGAATGAATGATTCAATGATAAATACATGTTTCATAATCACTTGTCGCCACCTACTGGTGTAATGATGTAATGATACAATCTTTATTTGAAGCTTAGGAATAAGATCACGTGTGTAATTGTGCATGCACGGTGGTAAATGAAAGCTCTTTTTTTTTTTTAGATCTATTACAGGAAAGAAGAAATAGCATAGTATAATAGAAAAATGAACGGCATTTTCTAACACCATGCCATTTAGTGCTAGAGTAGATGATGGCAAAAGTTATCGGACATTTAAAAAAAATGGTGGAAATGAGCATCCACATGTTCATTATCCAATAACATTACAGATAAATAAATAAATAAATACAGAACACAAATATCAGCCAATAACCAACATGGTTCCAATATATTTTTCATCCTTATTAAAACTGTTGCATCTTCAGCCTCGCATTCGTCACAGTTAAAAGAGTTAAAAAATGCTGCAAACTCCAAGGGGTTGTGAACAATATAAGCCTGAAGCACACTTTGGAAAATCCACTGCAAACAGTTCATCCTGGAATCTTTTGGCATACAGTGCATTATTTGAGACACACTAATCCTACTCTGGCTGACTGTTTAGGGTGGATGTTATGAATTGGGATGCGGTGTAGTCAGTTTAGGGCATGTGGTCTGATCATTTGAACAGCTCTCTCTCTCTCACGGTACAGAATGAGGGTGGGAACTTGCTGTGATTTTTGTAGAAAACTTTTCATAATCTGTAGCATGTGCAGCACATTGTTTTTCTGAAATTAAAAATTATTTAGCATACAACTTTTGCAAAAACAGCTGTTGTATAAAGTAATGTGGGGGTGGCCATTGGGACCATCATGAATCTCTTTACAATGGCAGTTCTTTCATTTTGACAAGCACAATGCTTTAAGCCCTTGGGGCTGCTGTGAAAAGTGGAACATTATTGTTTGATCAAGAAAATCACAAGATCTCATTCATACTTCTTTCTTATACTGCCGAATGTATAAAGAACTGCCATTCAAGGATGCTTAGTTAGTCGTATGCTGTGTTTAACATCTTTGTGCTCTGGCATTGTGTTTCGAGTTACTCTCTCTAATGAGGTTAGTGTCACTGGAAAGATCCTTTTAAGAAGATTAGAGGGAATTGTTAAAGATTTCAGCGACAGAATGATGTCGGGTTTCTTTGTGTAGGAGACAATCCAGGCAGCATCTAGCGCCGCTTTAGTTCACAGTTTACAAATCTATGTGTATTGGGATTGAATGCTGCATGAAAATCTTGCGTCTCAGAAACTTCAGGGTGATCTTGATATCGTAATGGTATAGTTTGGGATAATTAGAGCTTACAAGATGCGATCTTGATTCAAACACCCACATGATCTTATTCCTAAATGACAGCGATTGAACTATTAAGCCTTTGACAAGTGCGATCACAGCGAACATTCAGATCTGCGTTGTGAATGTGATCCAGAGAGAGCAGTTGTCATGTAGGTTTGAAACCGCTTCACAGTATCATTAATTTTTTGTCTTACAATAATTACAATTTTCACATAAGAACTGAGATATAAGTTTATTGTTCGAATATAAACACTGATGTCTACTGTAGCGATCAAAATAGAGAAAATAAAGATTGTATTAATTACATTGTTACACCAGTAGGTGGCGACACATGACCATTACATTTATTTGTCATTAAATCGTTCATTCAAGAGATTCGTTCAAAAACACTGATTCATAATGAAACTAGATAAGTCTTTATGAGTGTGTCATTGAATCATTCACTCAACCCGGTTTCAAAAAAATTATTAATTCAAGTTAATTAAATATTTTTTAAATAGACTGCAGCAATTAACATTTTGTCAGAACCTCTAGAAAATGGCATGTTATTTGGTTTTTAGTTGTCTATTCAGGATTGTGGGAGAATCATGATCTGTATTTTAAACAAAAAATCCTCATTTTATCCAGCTCTAATTACATCTACATGACCATAAGTATATTTCTAGGAACTTTTTTTGGTTTTCTTTTCTTTATTGTGGAGTCTCTTATATATCACTGGCCCTACTAACTGCATATCAACTAACTAAATTAAAGACCAATATACATTTTTTTTTTACACACATCTTCAAAGATTTGCTAGCTGTTCATCTGTTTAAAAAAAAAAAAATTTGTTAAAATGCTTTCCCTTTCTCACATTCATCTGCTGTTTGTTTCACTATTTCACACCCTCTGGTCATGGGAGCCCCTGAATGAATCGAGCCTTGCTTGCACAGTCAGTCTCAGTTACTCATTACATCATGTAATGCTATGGATGTTTTATGTTGAGAGGACGTGCTGTGCAATATGTTTTGCTGCTTCAGGGGTGCGAAGTGCACATGTGAGATGAAAGGCTCATGCATCCATACTCCCATGTTTCCATAATAAATGTCAGCCATGACCTGAGCTCAGGGACCATGACCTGCCACCCTTTTCTCTCCTGTGAGCACCTATATAATTAATAGCTATTGGAACACAGAATGAGTTATTTAGCAGAATGTTCTTGCTGTTCTTTGCATTAAAGGGATATTTTACTGCTGGAAAGATGAATGTGTATTTAAATTGGGTCATTTATGTAGCAGAAATGTGAAATTATTTTAGAAGTTGGAGCCTTCTAGACTGAGAAAAGCCAGAAAATGTATTTTTGGCTCATGTGGATGAAAGACAACAACTCCCAGAATGCACTTGCTTCGCTGCCCTACGAGGCCATGCCCAAGCCACGCCTACCGGTTACAGAGGGCGGTATCGGTAGAAATGATACAGCTAGGCTACTAGTCGACTGGAAACTGAAAAGACGGCGTTTTATCGTGAGATCCCCCTATGGGCGAGTTGAAGACATGCGGGACGAGCTCCTCCTACTGGCTGGAGTCTCTCGCCTCTGGACAGAAAGCCTCTGATGAGCTAAATGACGATTTTTGCGTCATTGGAGGTTTTTTTCCAGACACACAATACAGAAATCTCTCGTCTCAGGGGGACATGAGGGAGGGAAGCACGGTCATTCGAAAATACTACCAGGTTTCTACTGATGCAAAGCTAAATGCTAATCGTTCACCGATTAAAGTATTGCTTAAAGTATTGCTTAAAGTATTGCTTTAAGTAGGGAATTAGAAATTGCTGGTACTTGGGTACCAAGTTGATACAAAAAAAAAAGTAACTTCACCAGTAGCAGTATTTATATAATATTGGTAGTAATTTGGTACCAGCATGACACATTCCTAGAGATGCACTGATTGCAATTTCCTTGGCCGATTCCAATTTCCAATTATTTTGTGAGATCTGCCGATTCCGATTTTCTTTCAAAGAACTATAATTGACAGCATAAACAAACAAAAATCTACTTTTCCTCAATGCAAAAAGATACAAGTAAAAAGATCATAAAATAAGAGCAATTAAACAAATAAACACAGTATTTTTCAGTAGTTTTTCAGGTGGGCAATACAATATATTCAGGTAAGAAATGCTACAGAAATGAAATTAATCAAATCGTAAAATAACACTGGATAGTCTTCATTGTAAAAATCAAATACAGATTAATGCTTACAATTAGTTCCAAAAGTTATTCAGTCAAGACAGAGTAGTGAGTGATTTTTCTTTGTCTTTTGTTCTTTTATTAACATGACAGAGAGAGCAGCAGGAATATTAGGCTGCTGTCACTTTAAGAGTTTATGCACGGATCCAATATACTGTTACACGACTTGCGTTTTCTTTCTCAACTAGTTAGGTTCCAAAGCTGACTGTGTGCAATTGAATACTCGCCAAGATGGACATTTTAACACGATGTTGTTTGTATTTGACTGTTTAAGCGCAATAAGCCACTCTTGTGAACATGAAACCTACAGGAATTAGTAAAATTATGCACAATACAAGCACTATTTAACCGGAGCAAATGAGACGAGTGAGTGAGAGGAGGCGGGTGTAAGTCTACGGTGCATCTCTACTTTCCAATGTAATGTGTGTGTGCATGTAAACAAAAATCTGAATTGTCAAAATATTGAATCTTGTTAATCCGATCCGTCACTGTCATCATTAATCATTGATT
The DNA here is from genome assembly GCF_949319135.1 of Squalius cephalus. NCBI lineage: Eukaryota > Metazoa > Chordata > Actinopteri > Cypriniformes > Leuciscidae > Squalius > Squalius cephalus. Next base: position 57,125,326 of record NC_137124.1, on the reverse strand, counting down.
CAATCAATAACATCAATATTGACAAAAAAAGATGTCATCACTACTCTTAATTGATGTTTACTTGAGTAATTACTTGGAAAAACTCTTCTCTACTGAGAAATACTTGAAGGCTATGTTTGTTTGGATAATTTAATTAGCTTTTTTTCTTCATATATATATGTTAATATTTGTAAGAAGTGTGTTCAGCTGAGCAATTGCACTGGTGTATGACTAGGGAGATCTTGGTTTCTTGACAATCAAAAGCTGCTATTCATTGAATTTTGCAGTAGAAACAAGCAAGCAAACACAAGCTTTTGAACATCATGAGGTTGAGTAAATGACATGATGGTCCAGTAAAGAGCTTGAGACTAAAACTGAGTTTGTTGTATATGTTTGTATGGCTGTTGGTTTTCCCACTCAGACTTTAATGTTGTCTAAAATATAGACTTTTCGACACTAAAATATTAAAAGTTTGAAATCAAGCTTCCTTGTGCTGTCTGTAAGATATTGAATTAAAATGACCTCATTGTAAAAACACAAATACATTGAGTGAGCAAACATTTAGGTGAGAGAGCTGATCAGTGTTTACATGTGAATAAGCGTCTAAATGAAGTGATTGCGTCTCTTCAGAAGACTTGATTAAACTGCTTGATTACTGTTATGATGTGTCATGTGCTTATTGATGTTGGGAAGTATTGATTGATGAGATTGTCAATGAATGGACATAAACAATGCGATAATATTAAAACGATCTAAATGGCAGTTTTTCTCTGTGGTATCGAAAATTATATTGAATATTTTTCAAGGTATCGTATCCAAGTTAAGATTTTCAGTATCGTGACAACATTAGTGGGCTTTAACCCCAAAACTGAGAGCTTGGCTTCATCATAAGACTCAATAAATATCAAATCAAATGAGGTGAAATTAGAGGACATGCCAATTGCGTTTACAGCATCTGGCCAGAACCAGTTTTGATTCATTTTATCTGTATCTGAACTGTAATGATACACACACACACACTGATTAGATATAAATCACTCAATGTTGTTCCTCACTGCAGCCGATTGATGATGTTTTAACATGCCTGGCATCGGTGTGTTTTTCCTGAGATTGTGTGAGTTTCTGCACTCAAGGTTACACTGATGACTGCAGTTATTAATGAATCACTTGCCCTTCCTCTTGGTCTTTAAAAGTGTAAGTCTGCACAGCGTTAATTGCATGCCCCTACTGCGACCTTCTCAGATGCCATTTGTGCTATCATGATTGATGTTTAAGTTATCTTAACCCTTATTTAACCCTTTTTTTTTGAGCGGAAAACAAAAACAGTTATGGAAGAGATTCTGAAAAATATATCCTTGTTCTATGGAAGAAAAATATGCATAAAAAAATAAGGGGGGGAGGGTGGTTAGGTGAACTGTCCCTTTAAATGCATCCGCTTGTGTGTATTGAATTTCACATACACAGATAGGGCCCCTTAAAAGGGTTTGATCCAATAGAGCAATGATCGTACAGATGATGCTGATAGGAATATTGATCTAACGCATGTGTCTGGTGCTTTATTATAGTTGAACTGTTGAGCTCATGCCAATAACTGCCCTTATTGATCAGGGGAGATGACATGAATGGCTTGGTTTGAGATTGGGATTTCTAATGATAGTTAGCTACTTATCCTCATTACATATGCTAGGCTGTAGTACAGTATTACTTATTATTTTGATCAAAGCTCGTATATTTAAGTTCAGTAAATGGCAATGAAAATTACCTATTAATTGTCATTTAAGTGAAATTACTGAACTTAAATATACAAGCTTGATAAAAATGATCATTCTAGAAGAAAATGTAAGATGGCACTTAGAGGCTTTTGCATCTGAACTCGTATGTATGTACAGTGCTATGCATAAGTTTAGACACCCATGCTAAAGTTGACTAAAAAGAGGAATAAAAAAATCATCTTTTGGAAATTGAACTTAATGCCTTAATTAAAAAAAAATAGGAAAAATCCAACCTTTAAGGACCTTTAAATCCAACCATGTATGTATGTATCAATCATAAGATCTATTTATTTTTTGATTGTTTAGCAATTCTGGTGTAACTCTTGATTTAACTTCAATTTCCTTGGATACCGTTTGTGCATATTTTCCACATGATTGCAATGATTAATGTTTTTGAGTGTCATTTTTGAAAATAACCATTTTAAAGAGCTTTTACAAAAAGCCAGTTTTTATATACAGTACAACAAAACATTTTCTCAAGTAATAACAGTATGAAGCATTACATGTCAATCTGATTCCAGCTTCTGAAAGCTCTGAATGTACCCAAAACATGTTGGTTTTCATGTGCATTACTTCTATTCTGAACAGAAACTGAGGAGGACATCACAATTGGCATTTTTCTTTTAATGACATATCTAAACAATTTGACAGCACAGCTTTTCAATCTTGTAGTCTTTCCCACTGAGCGAAGGTGCTGGTACTCTCTGCTGGAGTCCACATGCTCTTGAATGCATGACATTGGAGCATTTTTCTTCCATTGTCAAATTTACCATTGTATCAGTCGTTCAGGGTTGTATAAACCACTAGTATAGAAGTGCTTGATGCTTAAACTGAAAATATTGTGAAGTGGTTTTTAAAGCTGTTGACCTGACAGTCACTTAGCTGTACAGTCTATAGCCTACATCACGTTTGAATGGCATGTTGCAGGAGAGCCTTGGAAACCTTGTCCTAACTTTTTCAGTGGATGTGTATCCTAATATAACAGTGACCAATGTTAATGATTTTCACTAGGGATGCACCGATATTAAAATCTTGGCCGATACCGATAACCAATAATTATTTATTTCAAAGGCGATAACCAACCTATTGGCCAATAAATCTAAATTCATTACATAATTTTTGAGAGCCTGATTACAAATCAAAAGTGCACATCTGAAGTGTTTCAGCTGAAGGAAATAATCCATTATTTATCGGCTTCAATATATCGGGCGAATTTTCTTATCGGGCCGATAACGATAACATTAAAAATAAACATATATCGGCCGATACCGATATGGTGGCCGATATATCGTGCATCCCTAATTTTCACTGATAATTACTAGGAGACCAAAATGGTTTTTCAAATGATCTTGGCCACTGTGTCTGTGTCTGTATCTATCTCCAAACTTCAGTAGCAAATGCACTAGAACGTGTAGTAGTTTTATTCAATGAAATCTAAAGTTTCACCAGTTTCTTCACACAATCTATTTGCCGAGAGATCTGTCAATCAATACTTTTTTTGATGGACTTTATTAAATGACGTGCTGTTTAATGAATGAAATCCCATAAAGAAGCCAACTGTTTAGACAACGGCCTCAGAGCATGCAGACGCAATAAACACTGTCGTGTTATCTTGCTTTCGGAGGAGGATGCCTGTTGTTTGGGAACGCAGTCGTGTGAGAAAGTCCTGGGAGGGAATTATACTGAACACTTTGCTGACAGACTTCGGCTCAGGCGTTTCACAATGAGCAAAACAACTGCAGTTATGCCGTCCCATTATGCAAAGTCACACTTTTTATTTAGTAAATGTGTTTCCATCGTAGTTTATGGACACGTTTTCTTATTGGATAAAAAAAATGTATCGACCTCAATTGAGCGTTTAAGTTTCTTTTATGCACATTTTTATAATTTATGCACAACCATTGATATTTTTTGTGCCAAAATGCGCATAAAAATAGGTGGATGGAAACAGGTAGACACCACATGCATTCTGGTCATGCATTTATTTTAAATTGTTGGTCCACGTTACATGCGTATCAGACTAACATTTTTAGCTGTTTCATCTTGTCTTGTTAAAAAGTAGTTAAATATGCATGTTGAAAAGCCTATATTCTGCTTCATTCTGTCGCTACACTACACTATTACTACTAAATGAATGTGTTAAACTGATAACCCTAAACATTCTCTGGCGAAAAAAGCTGAATTCTGGTTTGCTCATTGCTGTTATTATTGGATAGGCTGTCATACACAACAGCAAAGAATAATCATAAAGATTTGTAGCTGTAGTATTTCAAGTCACCTTTCAACAAACTATTATGTGAAAGCCATTGCCAAGAGTACAAAATGTGTGGTAGTAAAACACTAATCTTTTCAACTCCAGCTGTTTTGCTTGACATTCGTGTTTTGAGAGCCCATTCAGAACGAAGGTTTGCGCGTGAATGGATGTTTTTTCCCCTTGTGGTCACCAATCAACGTCTTTTGTTCATATCACTAGACTGAAGTTCAGCTCAGAGTTCAGAGAAATGTGAAAAAGCTGTTCTTCCCCTGGCTCTGTAAATAAGTTGTATCTGTTAAACCGAGTACCACCCACATCGAGTCTTTCCTCTGTTTAGAGGAAGCGGCAGAATGCATTCTGTCCATAAATAGTTGGCTTGTGGTTCTCCAGGGAAATCTAGCAGCATGAAAAACAACTTGTCTTGTAAGTGGGCATGTAGAACATTGTTGTGGTTCTGTCATTGTGAACGACTGTACACCAGAACTTTAAAAATATACACATAAGATAAACATAATTGCAGTATTCTTAAATCTTTTCTTTGTCATGTCTTTGTTCAGTCGCATCACAGCTGATCTGACCTCGGAAAATGAACATTTCTGAAAATCTCAATTGGGTGTTTGAAAGCATTTTTGAAAATGGCATTTTAAACATTGTAGAGAGTTTAGTCTCATTTTTATGCATCTTAAACATATTGCATTATTAAATCACAGCTTGATTGAAACTAACACACAATAATCATATTGTCAGATTTAGTACACAAACATTACAAAACTAGTGGGAAAATTGGTGGAAATGTTTGTGGCATAGATTTTGAAAACTTGATTTTCACTATAAATGCTGGAAATGTTTTTTTTTATCTGTTTTTAATTTTTTATTATCATAGTTGTAAACATGTCATGCGATGTAGTTCATATTTTTATGACACATTTGCCTCTGGGACAAGGTTAAAACAATAAAATATAAGGCATTTAAAAACAAGCCAAGATGTGGTAATGAGACCAATTTAACGTGACCTGCATAAAACAGTAGAAAAACAGATCATAACAATGGACATTTGGGAAAATGTCTTATTAATAGACTTGTTTTTCTCCAGGATTGTGGGCCAGAGTTCTAGTTCATGTTGCTGGAACGCTGGATGTTTATTCTGGCATCAAGCAGCGAGTCGTGTTGCTCTTTTTTTTTTTTGTGCATTTGTTGTGAAAAGGCGTATGACGAAGCAGAGTGCCGGAGAGTCTGTGCTTCTGAGCTGCTTATCTGGATTTCCTCTCAGCCCAGCCTTTTCCAGAGAGGGTGACCTTGACAAGAATGTGGATTATTATTGTAATAGATACTGTTGTTAGTGAATGACTAGTCACACCAGGAGGTGGTATTATGGAGGAGGGGAAAGACTTTGCTTTTCTCCCCCTTCCCCCACATCTGTTTTGCTCTTGATCACTCTCACTCTCTGATCTGTTACATACTATTAGTGCTTGGCTTGACATCTGGATCTTTTTTTTTTTTTTGGGTCTTCCAGCCATCCTTTTTGCATTTAAGAAAAGAAAGCAAGATGTGGTTTGACAGAGCGCTCAAAGCAACGTGAAATTAGCTGGATCTCCTGTGTCTCGAACAAACAAGCTGAAAACGTTCTCACTGGCCGACAAGAACGTTCCTCGTTCAAGAATATGTAATGTCTGCTATTCTAACAGTCCTGAAAGGTACCACGTCATCAAACCACTAGAATGAGCCGCAGTGCTTTCAGCAACTGTTCTTCACGTCTTTATTTATTTATGTGTTAATGCATCTTTCAAATGGTTCAATTAATGAAGAAATGAGTCTAAATCAGAGGTTATCAAACTGGGCCCAGAGAAAGGGGTAACAAGAGGATTAAAGTGGTCTATATAAATAAATAAAAATGCAAAATGTCTGTGTTTTTTAGGACTGTCAAAGTTAAAATGTAAAACATGCATACCTGCCTTTCTCAGTCAGGGTTGGAAATGAGGGAAGTGAAATTTGAAGTGGGACTTTATTCACTCAGTAGCCTATAAAAGTGATACGAGTTCCACACTAAAAAACAAAATGCATCTATGGTTGCTGTGCAGTGTCGACTTTCGGGATTGGCTATATTGGTGATTGCAGCCAATGCACATGCTCCTCTATAAGTGCACATGAACTGAGATGTTGACTGAAAATCTCAACAGAAACTGTTACTTTTAACAGATGTGTTAATAGAAAATGTAATATGGTTAAAGCTGTTTACAGGTACATCTAAAATGATCCAGGTTTAAGAAAGGGATAATGTAGATCCAGCCGATTGTTATCGCAGAATAAACCCCGACAGGGCAATCAGGACTAGCGAAGAGGGGTTTATTCAGGGTGTCAGGGGGATTGGCCACTTGCTAAAAATCACATTTTAATGATGCAAAAGAAGCATGCATGTCGTTAAAATAATAAAGTGGTTACATGTAGGATATGGATCATTACATCGATCAATTGACTTACGATACAATGCATTGATGCAACGGCGTACAAATTTACGTATATTTAAGCCAAGGTTGGGTAAGCTACTTTGAAACTGTAGTTTGACAAGCTACAAGCTACTCATAAGTTAAAGTAGTTAAGATACATTAAAACTACTTTTATTTCTTTACAATGAAATTGCATATTACAAATAACTGAATAATTGTTAATGAACAATGTTTTAAGTAAAAAAAAAAGGGTTTAAAACAAACGTAATGCAATACAATTGTGTTTTCAAATTGTGTTTTATTTTGGAAGATAGCCTACACACAATGCTCAAATCTCAATCTGACTATCAAAGTAAAAGTGCATAATTGCAATAAATGTAACATCATTGCAAGAACAAAATGTATGCAAAGAAATTGGACATGCAGTAGTCAAAAATGTATATTAAACTCACAGCACATGCAGTGATGGAGCTCACAGTATTTACTGAGACCCGAATCATGAGCTGCATATGTGAACACAGTACGCCTCGTTTTTGAAACCCATCACTAAAAAACAGCTATATAGCTTACCTATTTAAATAAATCGTAGCCTTTGCCGTGTGATAAGCACACTAAACTATATCGCTTTCCTGTAGCTCAAACGGTAGAGCATTGGCGCTTGCAACTGCAAGGTCATGGGTTCGATTTCCAGGGAAAGCAAGACCTGATAAGAATGTACAAAATGTGTACCTTGAAATGCAATGTAAGTCGCTTTGGATAAAAGTATCTGCCAAATTCATAAATGCAAATGCAAAATCGCAAATTAGTTTATTGTTTCGATTGACAAGATGATTTGCAAAGCAATAGCGCAGACGTTAGTGATCTTTTAGGTTCATTACGAAATTGTGGCTGGACAGATTAGTCTATGTAAAGCAAATGAGAAACACTGATTCATCATTGTAATTAAAACAGAAATAGACATTTGATGTAGAGTGCAATAAAGCAGGATAATTAATCAATTTAAAATGTCTATTACTTACAAAATGCTTTTGATATATGGGAGTTTTTGCGAAATTCTCGTGTTTTCATTAGGCGTGTTTTCAATTTGTGAAATTTGGAGGGTAAATTGAAACGCCGCTATTGACAGCCAAAACGAACACAGACAACGTATAGCAACTCGTTAACCTCTGGTGATTTAATCCGTGTGAACGTCCCTTGAGCCATGTTCACAAAAAATCTGTATCTTTCATTTTTAATAAACAGACGTTTTAATAATGAAGTTAAAATTCCAAAGGTGGCTTTTTACACATCAGTGTAAATCCTTTTTTTCCCGCAGCTTCAATAAATGCTCTCAGGCGTCCATTTTCTCGGGCAGCAGCTTTGAGGAATGCAGGTCGCCACTCTCGCTCAGCTCAGGGACATTCCCTCTTCCCCTCCAGCCTCCCACAGGCCCGTAAACAATACTGGGCATGAGCCCAAGCTAACCAGCTGCGTGGAGGAGGCCAAGCGAGGCAGGACTGGGGGATGGTCAGACACGACGAGCCATGTTGAGAGAATAGCGTTTAAAACACCTGCTGTGCAGAAGCCAGTCCACCAACCAACTCATTTTCAAAGTGCACAAGCAAATGCTCACTGCGGATGTTCTTGTTTTATTTTAGCATAATTTTGTTTTATTCAGATCATTTTTATGCATCAGACAAATGACGTTGGCTGTTGCGTCGCATGTTGCAGCATTGGCATTGAATTTTGGCTTGACTTTAAAACCACCGCGTTCAAGTCCATTGTGTTGTGTATTCCCTTCGGGTTTACCTCCCACTCCTTTAAAGGGGTCATATAATGCCATTTTTGTACAAGCTAATATGATTCTTTAGGGTCTAAATTAAAAGTTTGTAATAAATTTTAATTAAAAATTCTCATTAGTATTGTAAGAAAACACTAATTTTACCTGGTCAAAAACAGCTCTGTTTTCAGCACACCGTTTAAGTGCATGTGTCTTTAAATGATAATGAGCTTTGCTCACCCCGCCCCTCTGTTCTGTGCGTACACCGTAACACAATAACCATAACGCGTTGTTCATTATAAACGTGGGATTATGAATTATATTGAGAACGTCGTACATAGAAAACATGCCGTAATGTACCCTGAGTGTAAACAGCCGCATTCATCGTGAAGCGTGCAGCAAGCTTTTAACAAAACCAGCTTTATACTGACCTCGTTTGTAAAGCAGTCTGGTGAAATGATTCGCGCAAACATGAAAGCATTGACGTTGATCGTGGGGAATATTCCCTTCGAAAACAAAACTCAGCCACTGCGTCTTCAGCTGTATGGATTTAGGAACATCAAAATGATGCTGTGTTCCTTATTACCCGCTAGGTCCGCGCGGGCTATAATTGACAGCTCGCTCACGAGCGAGGGCGGGGCTGTGTTGAAACGCTGCTGTCAATCAACAATCGTGGGAGGGGCGTCGATTTTCTGACGTCACAAAATCGAACAGCTTGATTTGAGATGGGGGGGAAACATAAAAGAAGATTTAAAAAAAAAAACACTGGATGGATTTTTATCATTTTATGATGGTTGTGTACAGGTACTGCCAACACACATTTCAGTACAATCAACTTGTAAAAGTGCATGTACCATTATATGACCCCTTTAAGATCCTTGCAGGGAGGTTTGATCTTTTACAGATATGCTAACAAGAGAAAAACTATCTTTGTTTAACTCCACCTTGATTTCCTGTGCAAAGGGGTGGGCATTATGGCAAAATATCATATCACGATTTTTACGATCCATGATCTTACCACAATTATTTTTCATGTTTGTTTTTAAGACTATTTTGCAATCACTGAGCATTACAGACAAATGTATTTCCCTATTTTAAAAATTTCACCTGCATGATTCTGGATAAATTGAGAATCACGATTGTTTGCTTCAAATCGAGATCACGATTCTCCCCTGATTCTGAACAGACAACTAAAGAAAATAACATGTCATATTCTAGAGGTTATGACAAAATTTTAATTGCTGCACTCTATTTAAAATGTTTAATCTGATTGAATTATTAAATCGTGTTGAGTGAATGATTCAATGACTCACTCATTAAGACTTGTTTCATTACTGGATGAATTAGTGATTTTGAACAATTCTCTTGAATGAATGATTCAATGTCAAATAAAAAATTTTAACTCACTTGTCGGCACTTGGTGGCGTAACAATGTAATCGATACAATCATTGTTTGAAGCGTCAAGTTCCTTTATTTTACTCTATTTTGATCTCTACCGTAGACATCCATGTTTATATCCGAACTATAAACTTTATCCCAGTGCTCCTGAGATAATTTGAACTATTGTAACACAGAAGTAATAATAATCAGTAATAAGTAATAATAATCACTTCCTTAGTACCGTCAAACAGTGTCTGTTTTTAAACCAACAGCATTTAAGTTTAAAAGCTTTTATCTTGCCATCAAATATGTCCAACAAAAAGGACATATGTAGGCATACGATGGACAACATAATGTTTTCAGTGCTTGAAATAAGCCTAAGCTTAGTTGATCAGCGTAGGTCATCTGTTATCTTGGAAAGCGCAGAAGCAGTTAAGTAAAGCTGACAGATTACTGCCTCAGAGCCACAGTCCAGCTGCTATCAGAGCAGAGCAGTGCAATTCAGCCGGCGTTCGCTTTAACCGTCTTTGGTTTGTGTGTTTAGTTTGTAAGTCCGTTTGATATCAGACTTGGGTTTTTGGTATGTGTGAAAGCTGTTTAGCGTAATGTTTAGATGATCACCTTTGGTACTCACCCAATAGACCTTAATCAGGGTAATGCTAGGGGTGTAGCGGGACGCAAAAATGATGGTTCGGTCGGTACGTTTTCAGTACAGAAGGGGAAATGAAACAGTTTTTGGTTTACTAAACAAACTATGTCTGTCTTTAAATTAAAAGAAAGTGTCAATATTGTTGTTGCGTCCAGTAGCAACACACACTGCAGTTTATGGTGCTGTTGGAAATGAGGGAAGATATTTCAAGGGCCTACAATTTTGGATGCAAAATATGTTAGTGAAATATTTTAGAATAGGGTTAGAATTATTGCGTTCTGTCGGCAAATTATTCTGTCTGCAAAGTTAAAAAGAGACTCTTTTGCTGGCAGGATAATCCTTTATGTGAAATGGAAACACTTGCATGTATTTGTGACATTTAGGGTACGTTTACACGACAACGATATGCTTAAAACTGAGCAGTTTTCCACGTACAGACGACACAATTGTCCAAACGATCCCAATTCACACGGATCCGCGAAAACGACTAAAAACCCCTGTATTGTACAAAATAACAAACACTATAGACTGAACACGTAATACACATGTGCATGACGTCATCGGTTTCACAGATTTGCGTTTTTGTTGTTTACACAGAGACCGTTTTCAAAAACTTGCACTTTAAAACACGTTTTCAGGCACCCAAAACGGCGTTGTCATGTAAATGAATGGCCAAAACGCATAAGTTTTAAGTTTTTAGCTGAAAACGGTGTCGTGTAAACAGCCCCTTATAGGCAAGTATTCAACCGTAAGTTGTAGCTAGTTGAGTAAAACTTGTCTCAAGCGCATTCAACAGCACTCATCTGATAGCAGGGCAAGCCATGTAGATTTATGATTTAGTTTGAAGCGCTTGATATAAAGCACATCTCATGTTTAAGACAACTTGGATCTTGCACTTATCTGGCAGCACCTCACTCCGTGTCCTTCATTATTTTTTTGGTAACACTTTAACAATAAGGTTCATTAGTTAACATTAGTTAGCTACCTTAGTTAACATGAACTGGTTAATATTAATTTCAACATTTACTAATACGTTATTAAAATCAAATGTTAATTCACTGTGAACTAACATGAACAAACAATGAACAGCTGTATTTTTTATTAACTAACATTAACAAAGATAGATAAATACTGTAACAAATGTATTTCTCATTGTTAGTTCATGTTAGTTAATACTTTAACTAATGTTAAAGGGATATTTCACCGCTGGAAAGATGAATGTGTATTTAAATTGGATCTAGAAATGTGAAATTATTTTAGAAGTTGGTGCCTTCTAGACTGAGAAAAGCCAGAAAATGTATTTTTGGCTCATGTGGATGAAAGACAACAACTCCCAGAATGCACTTGCTTCGCTGCCCTACGAGGACACTCCCAAACCACGCCTACCGGTTACAGAGGGCAGTATCGGAAGAAATGATACTAGGCTACTAGTCGACTGGAAACTGAGAAGACGGCGTTTTATGGTGAGATCCCCCTATGGGTGGGTTGCACAAATGCGGGACGAGCTCCTCCTACTGGCTGTAGTCTCTCGCCTCTGGACAGAAAAGACTCAGATGAGCTAAATGACGATTTTTGCGTCATCGGGGTTTTTTTTCCAGACACACAATACAGAAATCTCTCGTCTCAGGGGGACATGAGGGAGGGAAGCATGGTCATTCGAAATACTACCGGGTTTCTACTGATGCAAAGCTTAATGCTAATCGGTGAAGTATCCCTTTAAATAATGAACCTTATTGTAAAATGTCACCATTTTAGTTCCAGGTGTGTTCACAACGTCAAAGTAGGGAAAAACTCTGAGTTTCAAATGGCGTTCCACACGTGCAGTGGTTAAAACAACACTACATTAGTTCGCTACACATGCGTATTTTGGGTGCGAATACATGTACCATTACACCCCTAGGTAGTGTCATCACTCGGTTGAAATCGCCGGGTCTGCTGAAATCCGGGGGTCCCTAGAATCAACACCACTTTTCTCCCCTCCTGCGACGGCCCTGATTGGATCTATTCTGGAAATCACTGGTCTTCATGTTGCAGAAACTTACTGGAGAGCACATTTACTGCTATCAAGGGGCACCAGATTCAGATGAAAATGGGGATCTAGGGAAAGTTTTTCCGAGGTATCCAAACTAGGTGACCGCAAAACAAAATTAATTATCATATTATATAAATTAAATGTATTTAAGTTCACAATGACTTATTCAACAAATTACTATTTCATATTGTTTTGTAAAGACTGGTCAGAAATCATGAGATTAATTGTAGCCTAATTATTTGATTTCTACTGACAATATCAAAGCCAGTTATTTTGGAAACAATTTTTTTTGTCTTTCTGTTATATAATACTCAATATTTTTATCACGGTAAATATGGGTGTTGTTTGTACATACAAATATACAGCTTAACTTTATATTTTAGGAAGGATTTCCTAAGGGGCGTCAAAAAAACCTTCTTATCTAGGATATTATTCTTGTTGACTCAAGGGATGCACCAATATGAAAAATTTGTCCGATACCGATATCCGGTTATTCTTTATATTTGAAAGCCGATAACCGATATATTGGCCGATAAATCTAAATCCACATTTTTATATCATTTTTGAGAGCCTGATTACAAAAACACAGGTCTCACCATTAAAAGCCATGTCCCAAGCACACAATCATAATGATGTTCTCATTATAATTTTATGTAGCCGATATGACAGACTTGCACTTTACAGTATTTTCCTTTTTTGAAGTGATTCCAATCATATTTCAAGGTATTCAAAAACATCATGTTGAACAGTGCGCATCTGAAGCGTCTCGGCTGAAAGAAAACAATCGATTATTTATCGTCTTTAATATATCGGCCTAATTTTCTTATCAGGCCGATAACGATAACATCAAAAATGATAGCGATATGGTGGCCGATATATCGTGCATCCCTGCTATAAACAGTCTGGCCTGTCTCGCTGTTGATTATGTAATTTGCCCATTTTATACTACGTCCGATTGTGTGCCTTCAATGAGCAACTTTAATTCTTTGTATGGATTTGTTTTGAGGGGGATTTTCAAAGTTATCAAGCAAGGTGGGAAAGCAGCTTGAGATATTCCGTGGAAGCTTTCCAGATGAGATTGATGGGTCCGGGACGTCACAGAGCCAATCATGCATGTGGGCTGATCGCCTGCTTATTAGGCTCCATCGATTCCATCTCAACGTCTCACCCTCAGGCACCGCTATCACTCTCAGATTGATTCTTGCTGTTTTGTATTTGAAGTCATAAAAGGCAATTGTTTTATACCCCCTCTATTAGTTTTTCTACGGATGTCTTCTGGGGAATGCAGAATCCTCTTAGCTTTCTGTAGCAGATCTTCCTCTGCCTGTGGAAAATGTCTTTATCGTTTATAAAAATCACTTCCTTGTATGCGGCTCTAACGGAAGACTAAGCATCAGTGAAGTGGAGACTGGAGAGTGCTGATAATTGTTTTTTAATTAGCCAATAATAAATCTCTGCTGCTGTGGTTTTGACGCACTTCGGTTCCCTGCTTTTGAATCTGGAGCAGTGCTGGTTATTAAGCCAGAAACGGGAATGTGGAAACACTGTTTTCTCTTACTTGGAAGGGCGATGATATAATCTTTTCTCATTGTTTGTAAAGATGTCGGCGAGATTCTCTGTTTGTTTGGTGCATCTCCACAGACGGCTGAAGATTAAGCGGTTTCATCTGGCAACTGCTGTGAAGATTCGCCTCATCTCCTGTGGCCGCTTCGCCTTTTTCCTGGCTTAGTGAAGTTATTGGTTTCTCTGCGAGTGAAATGGAGTTGAACTCTTAAGTATGCATGGCTTCTGCTTGCTTCTGCATTCTTTAGGACTGAGTTGTACTTCCACTCTTGTGCAACTGACTCTCAGTTCATCCTCTGATATGTGAAAGTGGACTATTGCTCACATTGTAAGAGTGTTTTACCATCTGATAACCTCCTGAAAAAGGTGGTTTGTATGTTAAATGACCGTTTGAGTTAGTGAGAGATAGCCAGATTGAGCCAATGCACTTTTATTCCTCATACTATTGCAATAATACTATATTTCTGTTACTAAAAACACAAGGATCTAAATCAAACAACATTGGATATTTCTGTATGCATTGTCATTTCTGCATGTTTTTAGATTTAAAACACATGCATATACTTAATGCATGTTAAGTGTACATAATGACTGGTTACATTTTGCACTTTGTAAAACCAGTGCATAGTTAATATTTTTGAACTTTATTTTATCTAACAGTGACCTTTTGTTATATAGCTTGTACCTCTTCAAATATTTGTGATGTTTGCTGCCACTAATTTAATATGTTACAAGGCAACCCAACTTCTATTATTTTTAAGGCAGAAAAAGCACGTTTGCACAGTTTGCGTTATGTTTTTTAATAAACTATATTCGAAAATGTAATTAATCAACCCTCTGGTTTCTCCAGGCTTCAGTCATTGTTGGGATACTCCTCAACAAATTTTGATATCAATCAATATGGAAAAAAATATTTTGATCATATTTTTTGCCCTATATATAACGCTCACTTAAAAGTCTGCTTTAAAAACATTTAATAATAATTTAATAACATTGAGTAAATGTTATTTGGCAGATTTTTAAACATTTGCATTTCATGATTTCAAACATCATTTTGTAATGCCTAAATTCACTTTTAAAAATATAGATTTTCTTTTTTAACACAAAATAGTATAGAATTTTAATATTAGCCATTTATGCTTCATGACTTATTAAACCATAATACATGTATTATAGTCCATTAATCAGCCACTTTTTGGAGATTTTGGAAATACTGGTAAACACTCCTTAAACTCTTCATTCTTTTCACTTTACGATTGGTACTGCATTCCCCCCAAAATATTTTGTAGTGAAGTTCAAGTTAATGTCCATCTTAATTGCTGTAATCTTATCATTATGTGTATTTATATGTAATACCCTGTCAGCCACTACCTACTCATTACAGAGTCCAGGTAATGCATATGCAGAGAGTAAGTTCTGATCTCTAGTCAGATATTTAACTAAACGGCATAAATCCTTCCTCACACTGCAGTTTATTTTAGTCAACAACCTTCCACTTAAACACTAAGACACTGTTTGACCAAAACGTAAAGCTACCAGCCACAGTTCACTTTGTTTTGCAGCGTGAAATAGACATTTATTTGAAACCGAGATCTTGTACTTGTTAAAGGTGTCTCCTAATGAAACTCTTTCAGGGATGATCCTTCAAAGATTTAATGCCTTCCTATTTGATATTTACTTGGTAAATTTGTCAAATCCAGTGATGAGTTTTTTCCTCTGAAGCGCTCCTTGTAAATGCGACTGTTTCCAAGTGGACTAATAAAAGACACTAAATGCCATTAACTATCAGTCAGATTAAATTTTATAACATTGGGAAAGTAGGTTCCTGGTTTTCTGAGCAGAAATGCAATGGGACTGAGCGTGGGTGTGCCGTCTTAAAGCTGAGAATAGGCTCTTTATCATAATTTTAAGAGTTTCGGGGATTTTCTTCATGTCTCTTTCATTTCTTCTATCTTGTCCTAGGCTATATTGGTGTTTTGCGAGAGTATTAAAAGCATCTGTGCTTAGACATAGATGATTGATGTTTTGGGCAAGATTTAGAAATCACATTGAGTTCTCATCTCAGGAAAAGATTAGGTTGAAGAACTGGAATTTTGTTATTTAATTTGAAGGCCTTCATTTTTTCCTACCCTTCTTTGTATGCGTTTGACAGTTGTTTGCTGCCAAGCGTCTGCTGGCAATATAGCTAGATTGTGGCACTTGGCATCAAAACCACTTGAAGGTTTTTTCCATTTACATTCTAAAGGCTCGTGTCAGTATCGGCAGATGGAGATGCACTCTCGTTATTCGTCACTATTAAAGTCCTCCTGCTCAGTAATTTTATCCTTTAACTCATCTTTGATCACCAAAATGACATATTTAAAAGTTTTTTCCTTGAAAAAAATTCAAGGAAAACAGCTTGAATGTAACTCTACACCCTCATTTAGTATACGCGGTTCTATGAATATGCAAATGAGCCCCGCCTCCACTCACTCACTCAGCTCAGAGATCCACTCGTTGACGATCACACGTTGACCTGATTGGTTACAAGGTAGTTTGTGACGTCAGAAACACCAGCGATTTCAAACCGTGTTTTTGAGACTGTCTTTGGTTCACTGCAGTTTTAAGGAGGAAATACTCAGCAATGCTGTTGACTTATGAATTTACACATGATTTGTCTTGAAGCGTATTAAAAACCCCACATAGACACATAAACAACATTAAAAACTTGATTTTCACCACAGGGAGGACTTTAAAAGTCTTGAATGTGCTCATTGGTGTATATAGCAGAGTACATCCAGATCCTGTGAGGTAATTGCTTGATGAATGTGTTACGGTGTATATTACGGCTGTAAGTGTATTTGATGGGCCTGGCGTGTGTTTGAGCATGTCTGTGTGTTTTCTGGGAGAGCTGACAGCTGGATGTTTGCTCGTCTGTTGTGTGTGTCAGCGCACCAGCTACCACTCTGGCGAGTCACGCATTATCATAAATCAGCTGGCGGCCGAGATGACAGGAGCTTCTCTCACTGGTGTGATGTTTCATGCAGGAGGTAAAAACAGTCATGAGCTTCTGAACCAGTTATTATCTCAATCACAAATGATAACAGGCCTCAATTCAGACATGCTTCACTATTTTTACGCATGACCTTCCTCTTCGTCGTGAGGTTTCATCGTTTAGATCAGGAGTTGGGAACCTTTTTAACATGAAGTAAAATCACACCCTTTTTCTAAGTATTGTACTCTATTTTGAATCATACATAAGGCCTTATATTTTAAAAATACGCCACCATTCAAAAGTTTGGGGTAAGTAAGACTTTTTTTGTTTCATGCTCACATCAAGCCTGCATTTATTTGATCAAAAATGCTGTAAAAACTTGTGAAACAATTTTAAAATGTAATTTATTCCTGCGATGACGAAGCGGAATTTTCAGCATCATTACTCCAGTCCCTGTAGTCAATAATAGTATCCCTTAAAACTCATCTTTGATCACCAAAATTACATATTTAAACATTTTTCCTGTCTTGCCTTAAAATAGCTTGAATGTAACTCTACACCCTTGCCTCATTTAGTATACATGGGCTCATGAATATGCAAATTAGCCCCGCCTCCACTCACTCACAGCTGCTCGGATTACCTGATCCTCTCGCTCAGCTTTACTGTGGTAAACGCTACACAGTGACAATATTGGTTTAATTCAGCCATATGTGTTTGAACCAGAAACTGATTCAGAAGAAGAGTGAATTATAGAGGATCGTCTACAAGTCGATGTATCAGAATTGTAGTGTGTTTTATGTCAGGCACATAATGGTAATTGATATGACTAGCCTTTGGCTTGATTACATTATCAAACAGCTAATAATGTGTCGCTAAACACAGACCATGTTCCCGTTCTCCATCAGAGTCACACAGCTGCCCTTCTAATAATCAGCATCCTTAGAAACACTCTGAACATCATTGAAGTCCGTGGAGAAAAGCCCCGGCTTCACATTTTCAGGATTGTTTACATGTTTGTGACGGTAGGAAACAGGTGATTTCAAACCGTGTTTTTTGAGAGTGTCTGCAGTTTTAAGGAGAAAATACTCAGCAATACTGTTGACTGATGAATTTGCACATGGTTTGTCTTAAAGCATATAAACATAAAAACACCACATAACATTAAAAACTTGATTTTCAGCACGGAAAATGTCACTAGAAGTGTCGCACTAACCTTCTAGCCTTTTTTTTTTTTTACTACAGTATTTGATTAATAGAAAGTTCAAAAGAACAGCATTTATTAATTTTATAACTAAATAAAAGTCTTTACTGTCACTTTTCAATTTAATGTGTTCTTGCTGAATAAAACTATCAATTTCTTTCAAAAACAACAACAAACTGACTCTTAAATCTACTTTCCCATCACCTCCAATGCAACAATGTTGTAAGTGTGAGTGTGACTGCATTTCCCAAACGATCATTTACCACTGCAGTGCTGATCAGTTTTGGTTTATAATTTTGGTGACTTCATGTGAGGAATATTCCACATGAAGGAAGTCCTGAAGGAAAACATGTGACAGCAGATATTTTCTCTAGTAGGCAGTGTGTATACAATTCGACTTTAATCATATAATGTTTTATTAACAATTTCACATGTAATGTTAGATTTACTCATGATAGCCTCTCATTTGCTGCTTAGCGAGTGTTAATTTTGGACCTTGACTTCAGTGTTTCCAAAGTAAACAACTAAATATAATTATAATCATATAATATTCCCCTCTCTCCATTTTGTGCCAATGTTTACTCCTCCGCGTGCCAGCGGTGGGACACATGCCCTGGCATTGATGATTTCTGGTGATTAATATATTTAGTCATCTTTTCTTTCTCCTTTTGCCTTTTTTTTTTTTTTTTTTTTGTACCAAAGTGACATTTTTTAGGAGGAAATATATTACAAAATATCGCTTTTTAGGACTAATTAAACTATGGCATGTTAAAAAAAATACATTTCTAATTTTCCCCCTTTGTTTTGGTCATGATTGGGGATTGAATCTCGTCAATTAAGAGTTCAGAAAGTAAGTGTTTACAGTTGCTGGATTTGTCATAACTTATTCTTAGTTTTGAATTTGATTTTGATTTTGGGGTGGACTATGTTTTGATGCTTGATTGTTCAGAAATGCATTATTTTTCTCATATTTTACATTATTACTGAACCTCTCTAACCAGTCTGGCTAGAACACGCTGATTTCGATGAAGCCCCTCATTCCGAAATACGATATGTGCTGTGATTGGTTAGCTGGCCTAGTGTGTTGTGATTGGCAGTGCTTAGCTCGGGAAATGTCCCGCCCCTCAATAACTACGAGTTCTTCTGTAGTGTAAATATGAATAAGCATGGTTTCAATTTCAAACCAGTTCGAGCCCGATTCAGACCCTGACAATGTTAACGAACAAGAGGATTGTGCAGAACGGATTTCATGCATAGACTTTGCTAGCAAGGATTTCACAGGACGTTTTAGAGTGATGTGTTTGTAATTTTCTTATACATTATAACTTCATAAGATCTGTACAAATTGCGTTGTTGTCCAAACGAGCCGTTCGTTGTAGTTCTTGAAAAGGAGATTCTGTTAAATAAAATCTCTCCCTTTGGAGTGGACTTTGAGCTTTGTAACCTTGCATATCTTTTTTATGCTTAAACAGCAGCATTACACACTAACTAAATTGGAAAAGCATAATAAAGTCAAAGCTTGAATATTGTTGGAGCACCTTTCTGTCTTCCTTTTAAAGGTATTTTTGTGGCATTAGTGGCACCAAATAGAATTGCAAAAGTAATGATTGTTCCCAAACATATAAGGGTTCGTACAAGGTGCTTAAAGTGCTTGAAGTACTTGAATTTGACGCTTGAAATGTAAGTCCTGGAAAACCCTTGAAAACAGCCCTATTTATGAAAAGGCACTCAAAGTGCTTGAATTATTGAAAGACAATATGTTTAAAATTAGTGTTACATTTTTTTGATAAAACAATCTTTTCACACAAAATCAACACTGCAACCAGTCTGATATAGATATGGAGCCATCTTGATATTCACTACTTGATATTGCTCATATATCCAAGTATATGATACATATTTCATTCTTCAGGTCAATCATATATTCATGGGAGAAAAAATCAGTTTGAACAAGGAAAGCGATATCTGTATCTTTCTCATTGTATCTTTTTTTTAATTTGAAAGATAATAAAGATACTGTTTGATAAGTGAGATCTCTGATTGTAGTCCTTGAAAACCAAAAAGTAGTGCTTGAAATGTCCTGGAATTTCATTTTACGGTATCTGTATGAACCCTGTAATAATGCATGAGCTCAGAGACTGTAGACGCAGGAGATGGATCACTCACAGAAAAATACTGTGAAGCAGCATGCCGTATTCATACTGGTCTATTTCTGTCCGTTCACCTGGCTGGTGTCCATCATGGCCCTGAATGCAGGTAGGGTCAATTATAGTGCCTGAACACACAGCCACTGTTCCTTAATTGACCAAACAAGCCTGTGCTCTCTCCGTGAGATGATGTGGTGTCAGTGATCATGCTGTGTGTGCCTGTTCCCCTGGAGTGAGGAGTAAGAAACTCAAAGCATCTCTGGCTGTTAATGAGATCCACTGTCCAGCAGGGTGCAGGTCAGGTCCTTTCTGTAACAGAGGATAATATATGTATGGTTTAATTATAACTGTGAAGCACTTTGGGCAACAACGTTGCTATTAAATGTGCTATAGAAATAAATAAGTTGAAGTTAACAGCCTTCATGTAAGGGCATGTGCGGATACTCTCCATGGGCCCTATTTTAACGATCTGAAACGCAAGTATCAAACACGAACGCAAGTAACTTTGTGGGCGGATCTCGCAAATCTAAAATGGGATGATCTGAAGTAGCTACATTACTCATAGGTGTGGTTTGGGCGTAACGTGAAATAAACCAATCAGAGCATCATCTCACATTCCCTTTAAAAGCAGGCGCGCTTGTTCCATGGCGGATTGCTATTATAATGGAGGATTTGCCAGACACACGCCAGGAGCGGTTCACAGCCGAGGAGACCGACGTTCTCGCCAGGGCCGTAAAACACAGAGAAGTGACATTGTATGGGGATGGGAGAAACCCACCCCAAATTAGCTTTGGTTAAACAGGCGTGTAATAATTTGCGTAAATGTGTAAGCTAGATTTATTCCTATTTTAGCTAGTGGTCGAAATAGGTACTGCAGTCCACATTCAAAATATCGGAGATCGTTGTTTCTCCTGCCCCCTCCTCCTCAGAATCGACGGTGCTCACACGGGTTGCCACTTTGAGCACACGCAACAGGAACGAGCGCAACTGACAATGATAATGGCAAATTGTCAACGTCCAGTATCACACAGACCAAAGCAAAAACAGACATTCCAGCCTGGAAACGCACATTTCAAAGTAAAATAACTGGCTGTAGAAGTGTTTTTCAGAGAAACGAGTATGTGAACTTAGCATGTTTCCTCAATATATGCAAACATATTATGGTACTTTTATGCTTTAGTAGAGTGAAAAAGCCTTGTCTGAGATCCACCAGCACTTATCTTCCTTGTTTTGTCTCTCTCTCTCTCTCTTCAGATGGAGTCTCCGGTCTCCACCCCTGCTCCTCCACCGCTTCACCTCCTCTCCTCTATGGGAAACAGTGATATCGCCTCACCTTGTGAGCAGCTTATGGTGCGCACGCGCTCGGTGGCCGTCAATACGTCAGATGTGGCCCTGTCCACAGAGCCGGAGTGCCTGGGACCCTGTGAGCCGGGCACCAGCGTCAACCTGGAGGGCATCGTGTGGCAAGAAACTGAGGACGGTAAGAAAACACACTGTAGCAAGTAGGGCTGCACGATATTGGAAAAAAAATTACATTGCGATATTTTTTTCCCAACGATATATATTGCGATATTGCGAGCCATCAATCCAGGCTAAAGTCAATAATTACCATTCCATGATATTAATAATTTCACTAATAAGCAAGCTTCATTACAAGTGACAAAAAGGTCACTTAATATTTTATTCCAAAATTAGAACATATTTCTGTCAGAATTCGGTGAACGTTCTACGCAATCCAGCGTGGCGGCGCTCTTAACAGATGTTTGTTATTCATTAGGCTATAATTCCTCAAAATAAGTAAAAAAAAAATCGTATTCTCTTACTAAAAGCTGAAAGCTGTCACAAAGGCACCTAAAAGCTGTCACAAAGAACCAGCAAAAGTAATGATTATGAATATGTAAAATACTGCAATGAGACATTTTAATTGTTTATTAATAAACAAGTGTTTTCTGTGTCGGCTGCAAAGATGAAGTTGACGATACTGACTCGCGATCTTCGCAGTAGTGAACGCGCCGGAGAGAAATGCACATTTCATACCGATTACATAGTTTTGTTTTGTTTTGAATGGTTCTGTTTAAATGTAGAGATTTCTGTAGATAATAGATATATTTCTATTTTTTTTAGGTGTGTGAGGCGAGTAGGCTACCTTATACGCTGAGTTTCGGTTCATGGATGATAGCTTAAGCTCCTGTTCAGGCGCTGGCGCCTCCGTGTCGTGATTATCTATTGTCTGCTATATTTACTTTTTATTTATTAAATCCAAGAAATTGGATAATGAAACACTGATTAAAATTAAGATACAATTAATACAAAACGAAATTTGCTTTAAAGAAAGGCTTTGTGCTTTCTGTTTGAGGTCTCTGTGAAAGTTTTAAAGCAGTCTTTTAGTGCCGCTTTCAGAGCGCTCACGTCCGTAATGGAGAACTGTCACGTAACATTGTTTTTTCCTCATAAATGCGAACACGAAAAATAAAAGACAAAAGACTTTTAAAAAAAGACAACCATCCACAACTTTATAACACTCCAGGCAAAGTACCTCTTTTTGGTCAACATCCTCCTTTTTTTACCCGAAATAGTCCCAAATTGCTGATTTTGACTTTCTTTTTGGTACGAAATCATCATTTTTTTGTGGCGGATCCTCTTCGTCGCCCATTTTTAGCTATAGGATTGCCAGTGAATGTTGGCTGTGAGCGGTGAGCAGCGGCACAGCGAACCAATCACTGTGCAGGCACGCGGAACGTGCATGTCACCCCAGCAACAAGCCATACAACAAACTCGTGTTTACTGTGTGCTACCCTGGTGCTACCGTTCTCTTAATACACCATGGGTGCTACCCTTCACATCGCATGTTCCGGCGATGTGACTATCGCTCATGCGCACATCGCGATGTCGATGTTAAAACAGAATATCGTTCAGCCCTAGTAGCAAGGCCTTGTGTGATTTATAAGATGAGGTTGCAAGTTTTGATGAGCCAGACTTTTTTGGTTGAACTTGTGACAAAGTTCAGAAGTCCAATCCGATTTTTGTGCATATCCGATTGAAATCCGGATAAGCTAATCCGAAATCCGCTAATCCGAAGAATGAGCTAATGTGAACAGCAAAAAAATCACATTAAATGCGATTTTTACAATTCTGTTTCAAGCTACATCTATATGTGGTTTGAAATCCTATTCAAATTGCATTTCTGGAAATCCGTTTCAGTCTGACCGCTCAGATCGGTTTTCGCATGGTTTATGAGACTTTCTCACGTAAACGTCAGACATTGTTATAGGAAACATGCTGGAAGTCACTGCCTAAAACAAGGCTGTGTTTTTCCAAAGTGCCTGATGAGAAGAAAATGACAATATAACGGAGACATATTTTGAAACCGGCGGAGACGACAGTGTGGAAAAAAGCCGCTCATACCAGCATCATACAGTTCTGCCTCAGAGGACATAGTCCGGCTAGTCGGCGGCTATACATTGTCATGTTGTAAAATGTAAATAAGACAATTGCAAACCCTCCATGTTGCAGTTGTTGTTGTTGTTTTTGGCGTATGGCTACCAACACAACGTCGCTGACATAGAAAGCAATGTAGATATTCCGGAAAACGAAAGAGTTGCATGGACACATACATCGGATCTAAACAATTGCGATACACAGTGTGGACATCAATATTTTAGATCAGATTCCAATTCGGATACACAAATAATCGGATTTGTACCGACAGTGTGAACGCATCTTAAAGGCAAGATTATCTGAAATAGATTATATCATTTTAAACACAGGGGGAAAAGATGATGTAAATAGTGTCTGTGATTGGTTGTAAAGTCAATTTGGAAATTTGTATAGATTGTGCTTCTGATTATTTCAGAGATATAACTCAACATATTATATTATATTATATGAAAATACAGTATGTGAACATGAATTTAATGAGAAAACACATTAGGCAGGCAGAACGCAAATACGACGCGATGACGTCATGAATATGCTAATTGACGTATGACGTCATCTAGTGACATTTAGCGACTTTTAGTATCAATGCAGTATCTCTGTTTCCAAGTGGAACGATAAAAACAAGCCAATCATGATATTTTGTATGCACACAAACTGGTGGTGGTTGAGAAGATTTCCCTGATCCCATTCTAAATCACTTTGGCCCTATTTACATCTGGTATTAAGGATGGTTTTGGTCGATCGGATTCACAACTGGACGACACTAAATACAGGTGTAAACGGGGGCTAAAACGTTTTGAGCTTGTCCACTTTCAACCACTTCCAGAGGCAGTGGAAAACACATTAGACCGGATTGCTGTCATAGTGTAGACGCTCATGTGGTCAAATGTGTGATGGTCGAAGTTTGTTTTGAAGATGAAAAACATACCAAGCACAATGTTCTCTCACCATTCCTGATTTCTAACACACACTCACAGTGTTCGGCTGGTCTAGAAATGAAAGCTGATGCTCTCTGTATGTTTTTCCGTCGTATTCATACGTAAATTGCGCGAGCTTATTTTGTCCATTAGATCAAAAGATCTGAAAAAAAAAATACATTTACCCACCCACAGACCCTCGAAGAAATCTGGACAGAAGTGGTTGAAAGTGGACAAAAGAGACGGATTAAAACATCAGGTGTAAACAGGAATGCGTCTCCCTCGTCTACTTGTGATCCGATCGACCAAAACGCATCTTAATACCAGGAGTAAACAGAGCCTTTTATTGTACATTAGTATTAAATGTGCTATATAGATGGTTCATTCATTCATTTTCTGTGTACAATTTTAATTGGTCATTGGATTATATGCTTATAAACTTGGTGAACTTAATTTAATAAAAACAATTTGTTAAAAAAAAAGAAAGCAGAGAAGAAACCAATTAAGTGTACATAAAAAAAGTGAATCTTGGTTGAATCCTGAGCCAAGATACTTTTCACAGAAGTAGATGCTTAAATATTTTTGTCAGCCTCCAGCAACTGTTACTGATAAAAGACAAAAAACTGGCAGCGAGTTACAATGGTACTTCAGAACAACAGTTATTGAGATGAATAAAAAACGGTCCAGTTTTAAGTCATGGGGGATACAAAAACAATTTAGAATCTAGAGAGCAATTTACTGTGTTTGGAATATAATGTTTTGATTTAGGGGTGGGCGATATGGCAAAAATATCATATGATTTTTTTCAGGCAGGGTCATGATCCACGATCTCATCACAGTCCTTTTTTCGTGTTGGATTTTTAAGGCTATTTTGCATGTCACTGAGCAGTACAGCCAAACTAATTTCCCTGTTTAAAATTAGCTTTACAAAGTAACAAAAAGATAAACGAATGACAGGTCAAAGTAGGTGTGGGACAAAATCTTCTTTCACTTTATTTAATTATTTTATCGTTTTTAAAAATAAGAACAATGATGCAAATTACAAATAATAGAATAAATTCAATATAAGGTACAAATTAAATAAACTGCTTTATTTTATTTAGCAAGGTCTGTTTTGAATATTCAAATAAAACTGCATTAACTTCTTTAAATAGACATTGATGTTACTGAAGGTATTCAGTGAGTGATTTTCTCTGTCTTGTTGTTTGATTAACATTAATTTACCTCATGCACGGATCCAATATACTGACACACATCCGAACTGTTTACATTCACTAAGATATAACCGACTGTGTTTATATAAACCTTGTATGTGTTTGACAGTTAAAGCTCAGTAAGAGAACTTAGTTCAGTGCTTGCACTGTGAGACAGTCAGCTTTGTGCGTACGCTTTCTGGTGTATCTCAGAACAGCGCGAGTTCTTTTCCCCAAACATTTATACTTCAAATGTAAACAAGAGCTGAAATGCCTTTGAAAATATAGGTGTAGAAAAGCATATGTCTTAATCTGTCGTTATTAGTATTGTTACACTTTTAAATGAAAAATATATTATTGTAATTTTACTTAAATAAGCTTGTAAAAGTTGCTCGATCTGTTAGATTTCTAGAGTAATTATAAGAGTACTCCTTACAGTACATTACACAAATACCAAAATAATAATTTGTTCCTGTCCTAATTTACATATCAGTCTCTTCCTGAATTTCTCCTCAGGGATCAATAAAGTACATGCTTTCCTGTAGCTCAAACAGTAGAGCGTTGGTGCTTGCAACACTAAGGTCACGGGTTCGATTCCCAGGGAAAGCAAGGACTGATAATGTAAATGTGTACCTTGAAATGCAATGTAAGTCGCTTTAGATAAAAGCGTCTGCCAAATGCATAAATGTAAATGTACATCTATATATATCTTATTTGAAAACACCTGCCTCGTAATGATTTCAGACCTTCGTACTTTGACTAGCTCTTTAGGCAGAGCAGTGGACGGTACCTGACGCTTGCAATTTAATTTATTCTAACTGGATTTGTCCAGATTCTGTAGGTTTTATTTTTTTTAATCCCTTCTAATCATAGCCAGAAACGTCAGTTTGTTCTGCTCTCCACCAGCCTCAGTCTTGATTGCTGAGAATGAAAAGGAAAAATTTCCTTCAAATCCCTAAATGAGAGCATATCTAGGCTATGGGTAGGCAGTGGAATACGCGCCGCCCACACTCTGCCATCCTCCCAGTGCCACCACATAAAGGCCTGCTTCATCAACATTCACAGCGCATTGGCTGTCTAAGTGTTTTCTATTCCTCTTGCCATGGGCACAGTGTGTCTGATTCACCCTGCTCCTCTGTGGCCACTCTTGTGTGTGTGTGTCTTTGACATGGAGAGAGAACGCAGTTGAAGGGTCAAGAGGGAGAGAAAAACAAGTCCGTTTGTGTGTCCATTGACAGCCCTTCCCAACCAGTGCCACACTTCCACAACATCAGCTCGGATCTGTTTTTGCAGGACGCGTCCCAAACACAGGGCTCCAATCATCTGCTCTTTCACTTTAGAGAGGCATTCTTTGTTGTGCTGGTGTTATACACTTTCTCTCTTTCTCTTTGGGATGCGAGAGCTGGTTCCACTGGTGTGCATCTCTTCTTTTGATGTGTTATTTTTCTCATCAGGGTGTTGGGCAGATCTGTATCGTGGTGACACTTTGTGTGGGTGGAAAGTAGAGCAGCAAGATCCCGTGGCAGGGAACACATCTCTCACACACTTTGAGATGTCTTTCCGCTGTGCTGCACTCTCTTAAAGACGTTGCAGACAGTCCACCCACACTTCTCATAAGGATAACTTCCTAAGTCCTAACACTGACAGTGTGATACGTTTATGTTGGGTTTCGAATCTTTAATGCAGGAGTGATGTGCCTTGCCGCAGAGTTTAGATTAAACACACCTGGTGATGAAGGCTTTGTGGTGACTTTCATGTGCATTCAAATATGATCTTTCCGACATTACTTGAACACAGCATGAGATACCTCTGGTGATAACTCTGGCACTCAAGATCCACTTTCCTGCTGAGTTTAGCTCCAACCCTAATCAAAAACACCTGAACAAGCTAATCAAGGTCTTCTGGATTACTAGAAAGCTACAGACAGGTGAGTTTGATCAGGGTTGGTGCTAAACTGCAGGAAAGTGGATCTTGAAGGTCAGGACTGTGTCTGAAAATGCCCCCAATACCCTCATTCACTATTCCCTACATTAATCCACTAATATAGTAAAACAAGTGAGTGAATTCGGACACTGAGTGCGTCAGAAGGGCTGCCGCTTTTGCGCAGTTTGTGTAATAACTATGTGTAACTATTGTGTAACAGCTCCAGTATTAATGAAAACATTTATCCTAAACTCTATCATGGAAACTATGTATAAACATTAATCAAACTATTTAACAATCAATTTAAAAGGAATTTATACCTGTATGATATTACGCTGTAGCCACATTGGACCAGCGGTTTGGAAGATGGATGGATGATTCCGTTGCGGGCGCCATCTTCTGGAGAAACGCAGGAATTCATTCGGCACGTGACTCTCATAGTGCATTATGGGTATTCTCTAGCCGCTGAGCGTACATCGGTTGTACACTCGTTATTGCGGTGCATTGTGGGATTGAATGGGTGCACTTGAAAACTACGGTTTCGGACACCACTACAAATGTCTGTTCCCTCAAATAGTGCCCTATTTAAGGAAATGGGGGGAAATTTCGGACACATACCAGATTTGCCCAGCCCTGCCATAAGACCTGCGCTATATCCAAAATCGAATACTTCCCTAATATATAGTCTGCAAATAACAGTACGCCAAAAGAGTAGTATGTCCGAATATTCGAAAAACAGTAGACGACAAATCCCCGGATGGCCTACTACTTCCGGCGAGATTCTGAAGTGTGCATTCAATGGACACTTTACTATCCCATGAGGCCATTGGATGGGATTTATGAATAGAAGTGAAGTGACGCTCGTTGGTCACGTGACAGTAACAACATGGCTGATGAAGTACGATTGAATTTCATTCATACTACCCATATTTATACTATATAAAACATACTTTTTAACGGACTTGATTTGCATCTTTACAGTGGTTGTCATTCCACTACTTTTGTTGGATATCCCTTAGTTACACTATGGATGCATGCAGTGCTACCTTAGATTTCAGCAAAAAAACAAGGTATCTTGTAGGGGAACATAATTTAGAGTGACATTTGTGTCAGGAACGTAACTAGGAAAACAACAAATGTTGCCTAGGTAGCACGCTGAGCTTTGTAATAGAGCATCTATCTTCCATGACTTATTGCAGATCAAGTTGTTGCTGAGTCGCAGTGTCCTCTCTTGACTTCCTCGAATCAACAGTGCTGTGCTTTATTTCAGCCAAAGCCCAGTGTGGAAATCTTATCTAGTGCACTGCAACCTTTTATTTGTGGACAGACATATTGACTTGCTCATGTTTCAGCCCAGTGCGTGAATCCCAGAATGGCAGGAGGTTAAGGGCAGACAGCTCTCAGTTCATGATGAAACAGTCAGAGGCAGATTGGTGCAATATTTCTAGGCATCACTCTGACACAAATCCCCGCTGCAGGACGTTGGAAGCAGACCAGGGTCGTGTTGGTGTGGCATCCACTCTCACAAGCCATGCATGCTGATGCCTCCAAATGTCAGCCCTAAATCTTCTGAAAGTTTATTGCTCTTGAAGTAGAGCCCAGAAAGCCCTCACCCACAGACTATGAAGGGCTCAGTGCCAGCAAACACAACTGTGCCAAACAGCAAGGCTCATGTGCCAGTATCCTGATTCAACCCTCTTTCCAGGGCCACCTCAATAAGCCATTGCTATTTTATTGCCAGAATTGACTGTTGGTTTAAACAAAACATAGCTGATTGTGTCATTACCTTTTCTGGTTTCATTTGCATATTTGTCACTTCTTGGATTTCATCATGAGGTCAATGAAGCGCATGCATCTTAAATATCAATATTTTTTTTCCTGTGCTCATGTATTTCCTAGTGAAATGAAAAATTTGGGTGGACATATTGGATGACTACTCCCCCATTTTTAAAATATCACTAGGCTTATGTAACGATGAACGATTTAAAAATCTATATATTTTCATCATGTCTCATGTTATTTCTGCAATTGTTTTATCATGACTTAAAAAAAAAAAAAAGATGGTTTGCTGGTCTTAGCTGGTTTCCTTCCAAACCAGCTTGACCAGGATCCGGGAACAAATAAGAACTTAAAAAATAAGCTGTTTTTTTTTTTAAGCCAGATTTTTTTTAGTGTTGTTTTGTGGAGTTTGTGTTATTTTTCTGAGTGTATGTGAGAGCTTTTGTTTTGTTTAATTCTTTATGTATAGTTTTATTTTAAAATTCTGTGTTTTGCATGTTAAATATTACATGTGCACAATGTATTGATTTAAATCCCCACGATTAAATCTTGACAGAGATGTTTTTAATGAAGTGTAAGAGTGCAGCCGTGCACATGCCAGACTTCTGTTTGTACCACTCTGGCTTCTGAAGAGCATCAGAGGTGAAATGCCGGCCATTTAGCCTCATTTAGTCTGGGTTCAGACAGGTGGCCAGAGAACCACTAATGACTGCAAGTGAAAGAGGAAGGGGCCCCGCTAATGTGCTCTTCGACTGACCTCCATTGACATTTTTCAAAGGAACGGTCATGAATTCAGCTCTCACATTCTGATGCCCATACTATAATGTTTGGGATTGGGAAAACAAGACAAGGTTTTGAGTAAAAAGATACTCCTCCTTGAGTAATAGTATGCAGAACATCCTAGAGGCTTATCTGAAATGCATGTATTAGTTTGACTGAAGACATATCAAGGTTACACAACATTATACTGCCTCTCATGTGCTTATAAGGGCATTTAATTGGAATCTAATATTGATTTTGCCTGCTTTTATGGTAGTGTAAAATCACAGAAATATCCAGCACTTACCTTTCCAAGCTTCTGTAGCAAAGCCTCTGAATCACTGCCAGCCCACAAACATTTTCATTTACTTCAGCTATTTTCACACAATTGCTAAACCATTTGCAGAGGCGGCTCACAGTACTGCAAAGTCAGATGGAGGACACCATCAAACAATTTTCCTCCCAGAAATGACACACTCTGCTCCTTACAGCTTTTAGCTGGTGTAATCATGAAGTACACAGTAAAAAATACCATGCTGCTTTGAGAGTCTCCAAAATACCATTTGAACTATTTAAATTGTGGCTTCTGCCAGTACTGTATGTGAAATATTGTGAATGAGGTGGAGGAGCATTAGAATTATAACTCCATGCTATTACTGTCTCATTGAACCTCTAAGATAAGAGATATTCTCACATTATATTAAGGGTCGTCTTTATTTTTTACAGGTATGCTGGTGGTTAATGTTACCTGGAGGAACAAAACATATGTAGGAACACTTTTGGATTGTACACGTCATGACTGGGCCCCTCCAAGGTACGTGAAATGTTTTAACTTTTCAAATCAGGAAAATCAAGTGTTCTTCTCCCCAGGAGCCCCCCTCCCTTCCTCCCACTTCACTTGCCCCTACTCCCTCCAGGCTAACAGTAAGCCAGGTGTATCACATCCATAACCCTTAGGGATGAGGCACACTATTAAAAACATACACATCTCAAAGCTTATCAAGTGATAAGAATACAATCCAACCTCTGGCTTAATGCAAGAATCTAAATGTGTGCTTTTTTGAATCAGTTTTATATTTTGAATATCCATTTTTAATTAGTTGTTTAGGAGTGATTTTGTTACGAAAAGCTTTTTATTAGTATTTAAATGTGTTAACTCGTAAAGTGCATGCTGTATTAAATATTTAAAGTACAATTCTAAATGTCATACTATTTCGTATTTTAACTGCAAGCACGTTTTAGAGGTCTAAATGTTTTTTTGTTTTTTTTTCCAAATTCCTATTATTTTTTTACAATTTTGATCTAATTTACCCATTGACAGCATTTAATTTAGTGATTGTCATGACGGCTAATTATTATTAAGTTAATTGTGAAGGTCTAATAAATAATTTTCATTTTTCTTTAAGGTTCTGCGAGTCTCCCACAAGTGACCTAGAAATGAGAAATGGACGTGGCCGTGGTAAAAGAATGCGACCCAATAGCAACACCCCAGTCAATGAGAACAGCAACTCGTCTGATAATAAGGGCAGCAACAACAGCAAGACAAGAGCAAGTTCCAACAGCAAGGGTAGGCGTGGAAGCCAAAACTCCTCTGAGCGCAGGACTCCGCCCAACAGCAACACAGAGGACATAAAAGCCAGTCCCTCCTCAGCCAGTAAGCGCAAGAGCAAGCCTACATCAGACATGGAGCCCAACTCCAGCTCTGAGGACTCTAAAGGCAATAAGCGTATGCGCACAAATTCAAACGGTGGAATGACCTCTTCTGCACTCCCAATTCCTATCATCAAAACTGAGTCCCTTCCTCCTCCACTAGACCGAACCTGCCCCTCACCTGTACTGATTGACTGCCCACATCCCAATTGCAACAAGAAGTACAAGCACATCAATGGCTTGAAGTACCATCAGGCTCGTGCACATAATGACGATGATATTAAGTTAGATATGGATGGGGACAGCGAGTATGGGGAAGAATCCTCTCTCCACCCTGAGCCAGGAAGTTGCAACGGAGCTTCGATTACACAGAAAGGCTCTCTCTCCCCAGCACGGTCTGTCACGCCTAAAGGAAGAGGCTTTGATGCTCAGAGTCCATCTCCCTCTCCTGGAAAGTTTGGCTCTAAGACAAAGAAAAAAAATTGTGATGTTGAAGCAGACGTTTGTGGCACACCAATGGAGGGTTGTGAGGATGGGCCTTGCGTCACTGCTGACGAGGCTAGCAATGATGGCATAGAGGACAGGAAGTCCAAAAAACCCAACAGCACTGTCAAGTCTGACAAGCTGTCCCAGAAGAACATGAAATCTTCCAGGTCCATGGCTCCATCCATCCCTTCTCAACAGATGTACGCTCTTCAGCCAACACCATTCAGTGGCGGGAGCCCCAACCATCCCCCTGGGTTGGCTAACATGTTGCAGGGTATCCCCAAGAGTCCCCAGCTGAAAGGCATGCAGTCTAAGTTAGGTGTAGCTGGGGACTCGTCGCCAATTAATCCAGCCTTGAGCAGCTCCAAGGACAAAAAGAAAAAGGACAAGAAAAAGAAAGATTTGGCTAAGGATGCAGACAGTCCCAAGCTCCCAGCAAAAAGTGGGAAAACTGAAGAGGGGAAAAGTCCATACTCTGAATCCTCTGACCCAGGAAGTAGAAGTGAGGGTCATCTCAATGGCTCGTCGGACCCTCATCAAAGCCGCCTTGCTAGCATGAAAGCTGAGGCAGATAAGATATACAGCTTCACTGATAATGCCCCCAGTCCATCCATCGGGGTGGCCAGTCGTGTGGATAGCAGTGGACAGCCTCTCACTCCTCTTCACGTTGTCACCCAGAATGGGGCTGATAGCTCCTCGGTTAAGACGAATAGTCCTGCATACTCTGACATATCTGATGCCGGAGAGGATGGGGAAGGCAAAGCGGAAGGGGTCAAAGTCAAGGCGGAAGATCAGTCAGGCAGGGATAGTGCGAAAAAGGCTCTCTTTCCCTCTCAGGCATCCTCTAAGGAATCTTCATATTATGCTAGCTATGACAACTACTATTCTCCAAGTTACACCCACCCTAGCCCCGGTAGCTCCACTGCTAGTGGGTCTGTACCAGACGGGCAACCTGTGAAACTAAAGAAGGAAGATGAACAAGAATTGCCAGAGGAGAAGGCGAAGGTGGATGTGCAGGATGAGCGCAAAGCTGAGGTCGCTTCAAGTCACCCACACCAACAGCAGCAAGCCTCGGTCATTCAGCAGCGCTCCAATATGTACATGCAGCCACTCTACTACAACCAATACTATGTCCCACCATATGGATACCCAGACCAGGTTTATCACAACCACCTCATGAACAATAATCCAACCTACAGGCAGCAGTATGAGGAGAGGCAGAGACTTATGGCTGAGCAGCACAGGTCTGCTGAGAAAAAGCCTGATTTTGGTGTAAAGGACAGGGAAACCTCACTGAAGGAGGACTGGAAACAGAAGGGCCCTGTTCCTCCAGGCTTAACAAAAGCCCCCAGCCTTTCAGACCTGGGAAAGCCACAGGCCACTGGCAAGCAGAGAGACACTTCCTCCGAACCTGTCAAGTCAGTCATCATCCCTAAAGGGGAGGAGGTCAAGCTACAGCCACAGCAGGCTGAGGGGCTTAAAATGAAGCTTAGTGAAGCTGGCCATCATGGAAAGGATGACTCAAAGGCAAGTGTAGAGTCTGCCAGGCTGGGTATGGAGCAAGCCATGTGGTACAGACAGGTGAGGCAAACATGTGATTCTTGAACTGAACGACAGCACTGTTGACAAGCTAGAGGGATAATTTACCCACAAATGAAAAATGAGTCATCTTTTACTCACCTTCATGTTATTTAGGTTATATATATTTCAGACCGGGGAGTCTGAAAAGGACAAAAACAAGCCCAATTAAAGTCTTCTAATGCAAAACGCAAGATCTGGCCTTTTGAGTATTATTGTGAGAATTGAAATCAAAATAATCAAATCACAGATTTCATTAGGGTGAGAATTGAAATCAAAATGATAAAATCTCAGATTTCATTAGGGTGAGAATTTAAATCAAAATAATAAAATCACAGATTTAATTTGGGTGAACTAATTTCATTACCTTTCAAAAACCCTAACTGTAACTTCTTTCTGTTTCCAGTACCCTGACAGTCAGAGACCGCCAGATGAGGAGCGAGACAGGGAGCGAGACAGAAAAGGCAAAGATGAGAGGACCAGGCCGAAAGACAGCAGCTCCAAAGAAGATAGTAAAGATGGAACTGATGGTTCATGTCCTCCCAACACTGAGGACCATCGAAGCGGGGGGAAAGATCCCCGGCCCAATGCCCACATACCTTTCAGCTCCCCCTTGACACAGCACCAACCATACCTGCATTACATGCATGGATATCCTTTTGGACAAAGCTACGATCCCAACCATCCTGGATACAGAGGCATGTCCTCCGTCGTGATGCAGAACTACCCAGGTAAGATGAATAATAACATCTGAGTTTAACGATTGATTTGTATGGTTTGGCCAACATCATACTCTATGCAAGTACAGAATGGTGCAAAGGATTGCTTGGAAGACGCATTTTGAGTGCACAGTCTTCTTGCGTTGCATTTATTATGTCCTTAGCAAACCTCAGTACTCAAGGTGGCCACTGAGTTACTTTCAAAAACCACTGCTTTTAAACCAGATGCGTTATCATTTAGGTAGCTAGCTTTAGACATGACAACAGTTTAACTGGTTCAGCAAAAATCTCCTCGCGTAGATGACCTGATCCCCACTATAGTGCTCCTTGTGACAATGTTGAGAGTGCAACACATACTTGCACTGCTTTATAAATTGGTTTTGACATTTTATAGCACAATGACATGTGAAATCAACTTTGGCATGGTGGAAAATTGCCATTCATATACTTGCATAAAGTATGTTTTTGGTCTTTATCTGCGTTAAAAGTGCGTAAAGGCACTTCCATGAAGTAGAAACTCAGTATGGATTCCTAATCTTTAGGGTCGTATCTGCCAGCGGGATACCCTTTCTCCCCTTACGGCAGTAAAATGGGAGGTGGAGAGGAAGCAGAGAAATCTCGCTCCAGCCCCACAGTCAGCAACAAGTCAGCTTCAGAGTCCAAAGCCTTGGACATACTACACCAACATGCCAACCAGTACAAGAGCAAATCGCCCACCGTTGCCGACAAGCCCTCCCATGAAAGGGAGCGAGGAGCAAGCGACCGAGAGCGGGAAAGAGAGAGGGATCGAGAGAGGGAGAGAGAAATGGATCGGCCTCGATCATCTCCCTCCCAACGCCTAATGCCACCCCACCACCACCACCATCATCTAGGCTATCCCCTTGTAGCCGGGCAGTACGATCTGTCTTACGCCACAGGTTAGCAATACTTTTTTACATTGACTTGTAATATAAAATATGAATATTCTGATTATTTTGAGATGGTTGTGGATGAAGCTCACACAGTCTATTCAGACTCCGGGGGTGGGGGTGGGGGGGGGGGTCGGTATATATGTATATATGTATATAGTATATATACTAATATGTATATATAGCTAGGGCGTTTCTTCCAAGGAGGCAAGGGAGGCAGTGCCTCTTCAAGAAATTGGATGAGAAAATAATCCATATTAGAAAAATAAAACAACGCAAATATTACAAAAATGTGGGTTTAGTGGGGGGTAATTGATAACGAATGGGGAAAAGTCACGTGAGAGGAAAGAATGACTATCGCAGTATGATTGTGTATGATTGGTTTGTGCGATAAATCCCACCTCTTGTTTTCGTGCAAGTTTGCAAATCGGTCTGAATGAACAAAATTATGGTGTTAATGGGAAGACTAATTAAAATGTAAGTAAACAACTCAGCCATTTAGATATCACCGCTTTTGTCAGTCACGTCAAAATCAAACTTGAAATAGACTGAAAACATGAAGACTGTGGGAAGTGTTTATTGAGCTTGTATGTATGTATGTATGTATGTATGTATTATATATATATATATATATATATATATATATATATATATATATATATATATATATATATATATACCACCTTATTTCAGAACACCACCATACACCA
This sequence comes from Squalius cephalus, assembly GCF_949319135.1. NCBI lineage: Eukaryota > Metazoa > Chordata > Actinopteri > Cypriniformes > Leuciscidae > Squalius > Squalius cephalus. The sequence continues at coordinate 57,089,111 of NC_137124.1, read as the reverse complement.
CTGATTTGTACTATACTGTGCATTGTGACCTTATGTTTAATTATGACATTGTTATAAATTACTTTCTGTACCACACTATTCAAAATTAGATTTTTTTTAAAGATATGGGGGGAAGGGGGATATAATATGAACCAGGCATTTCTTAATGAGATTTCAAATGGCTCATCTGATGTGTTTAGGAGGGAAAAACAACAAAATATTGCTGCTCATAAAACTGTGCCAATTCCACAAGGAAACTGAGCGTAAACAACATCTTTACTGGATGTTCCTTAATTGCAGGCCTTTCATCGTCAGCAATTGTTGCCAGTCAGCAAGCCTCAGCCCCTTCCCTGTACCCACCAGGACGGAGGTGAGAATGGTAAGAGGAAACAAAGATCAAGGAAAGTCAGCAGAAGTGATGGATTGTGGCCAAACAGAGAGTAAATCGCATAAATCAGTCAGTTTTGACAGCAACACGTGTATCCCCATTTCCACTTTCATGTCATGCGTAATGTAAAAGCTTGTTTTTGATATCCAAGCTTACACTAAAGGTTCTGTAGACCTCCCATCTGTTTCATGGCAGCATGATTATAAGGACTCCTAGATTGAGGCTAGTGTTTTTAGCATAGCAGCATTGCTAGCACTCCTGCAACCGTTTCGACAAACGAAGCCTATGCTGACCTCTGGTGGAAAGACATGTAATAACATCAGGGAAATGGGGAGAGTCCATTGGATTAGGCATGTTTAATAATACATATAAAAAAGACTAAATTTACATTGATAATTAATTAATTGTTTATAGATTTCATTTGAAAGCCAAATCATAGATTCAAAATATGCTGTATTCTGACCAGTTGCTTCTTGTGTTTTCTTTCTTTAGGGAAACCTGATTGTCTCGCCCTTCTTTACAATTAATCATGTGACTGGATCACATGGGGAAGTATATGGAGTTCATTTAGACATCAGTTGAATGGTGTTTCTATATTTTTAGTTTTTCTGCCGGAATGTGTGGCAGATTGATGTTTTCCTAGTATCCGTACCTCGTACCCCACTACAGACTGAGACCAGGTTTAAAGCCATCCCGCCCTGCTCAAAGCCCAGCTGGCCACTGAACTCTTGCCTGTGAACTGGCGAGGAATGATTGAGAAAGCAAGGACTGTCATTGTACTCGCCCGACGCGGGCTGTGGCCAGACTGAGGCGAGGACTCGAGGGGACATAAGAACACAAAGACTGAAAATAGTTTTATCACACTGAGATAACTAAAGTTGTTTCCTTTTTTATTTTAGTTGGCATCCTCACTGAAAAAAAAAAAAAAAAATCGGTTTGACCCACGGTTTTTGAATTGCTCTCTAGATATCGCTGCGGATAATATCTAGCATTGTCTCATAACTCTTGTCTTTCTGCCCTCGGTTCCTAAACGGTTCTCATCGCCACATGCCTCAAGACTGCTCTTATTTTTTATTTTTTTTCCCATGCCTGGCTTCTCTATCATCAGCATGGTTCTGTGTAACAAAAAACTTCAGTTCCAACAACCAGTAAGTTATAGCACTCTGCTTAAACTGTGTAGGAGACAGTCATGCTGTTTTATTGGGACGTGTTCAGCACTACCATCCAGCCTCTCGTGGTAAGCGTCCACTTTTAAAAAGCAT